>NW_027136310.1:1200000-1538001 GCF_039906515.1 Pseudorca crassidens
AGGTAGACTGGAATTGCATTGAAAGCATAGGAAAAGAGGCAGAACGTCCACAATGATGCACTTGGCCAAAAAGGGCGTATGCGTTTTTTCCTGAATATATTCAGGAAAAAACGCATACGCCCTTTTTGGCCAACCAAGCAAGCTTGCAAAGGAAATCTGCACTACAATGAAGTCTCACTTCCCCCCGGTCAAAAGGGCCATCTGAAAAAAGTGTAAAATCCAGAAAGACAGGACAGGCCATGGAGAACTGGGAGCCTTGTTATGCTGATGGGCGGGATGTAAATTGCCAACAGACACTCGGGAGAAGTGTATGGTGTTTCCTGAAACATCTAAAAAACAAAGCAACAGAGCCTAGGGCACTTCCACTTATGGTCCTATAGCTTAGGGAAATTAAAATCAAAAAGACACAGCCACCCCAAAGTTTGGGACGCCTCTGTTTACAAGAACCTCGTTTACAGTACAAGTTCAACATCGCAGAAAGTGAAAAATGGATAAAGAAGTTGTGGTATTTACTTACAAAGCAATATCACTCAGCAATGAAATCTATGTCATCAGGCCCTTAGCAGCACAATGAGTGGATTCAGGTATGATGATTCTAACTGAAATAAGTCACACAGAAAAAGAAACATCATAAGATATCAGTAATACACGGAATGTAAACTTGGCTACACAGGAACTGAATTACAGAACAGAACAGGGTCTCAAATTTAGAAAACCAACTTATGCTTGCTTAAGGGGAAAGGTGAGTTGGGGTGCTGCATAAAACCAGAGATTGAAATGAGCACAGATAAAGTTCCTTAAGCCAAATATGGAATAGACAAGAGCTACTCCTTGCTCAACGAAATGGACTCAACACCGCATATTAAATGCCTAAGAATGTACCTGACTAGTAAGTATCTTAAAACCTATGGATTGCTATGTCTCCGAAAGAGAATCAAGCATGTGCACAGGGGCATAAACGCAGCAGTGATAGGATTGGAGAGGTTCGGTGAGCAAATGAAGACCCTTTGAAGTCATATTGCATGGTACCCATTCCACGGGTTTCAACTACCCAGGTTTAAGGTATTCTTCCTTCAGCTAAAACATGCATGTGGAACCTAGAGTATGATCAACCATGTGATTGGGAGACGTGTTCAAATATGTCTCAGTTTTCGTACCCTGGTACTCGGGTGCAACATTCCAGACGCTTTACTAACACCCTCCCGACTTGGAGAGTCAGTCCCTTTAACCTCCTGTTTGGCCCAGTTTGCAATTTCTGCGGAAGATGAACAGGAATAGCGAGAACCAATGAGAGACTAGCTGGAGGTGTCTGGACGGGCAAATTTAACTCTCATTTCCCACCAGGAAGAGGAATTAACCAAAGGCTCAGCGTGCCGTGCCGGAACCAGATTAGGGCCTGAAGCCATCCTGCAGTGTTGCGGCCAGCTCAAAAGAAAGCGAGTTGAAGAAAGGAGCTCAGGGGCACTGTAATTCACAAACCTGCAGAGTTATAAATGACAGCTATCGTCCAAAAATACACTGAAGTAAGGCTGCCAAGAGGACTTGAAAGCGGGGCAGAATTGCAGGAAACCGATTTCAGGAGGTAGACTGGAATTGCATTGAAAGCATAGGAAAAGAGGCAGAACGTCCACAATGATGCACTTGGCCAAAAAGGGCGTATGCGTTTTTTCCTGAATATATTCAGGAAAAAACGCATACGCCCTTTTTGGCCAACCAAGCAAGCTTGCAAAGGAAATCTGCACTACAATGAAGTCTCACTTCCCCCCGGTCAAAAGGGCCATCTGAAAAAAGTGTAAAATCCAGAAAGACAGGACAGGCCATGGAGAACTGGGAGCCTTGTTATGCTGATGGGCGGGATGTAAATTGCCAACAGACACTCGGGAGAAGTGTATGGTGTTTCCTGAAACATCTAAAAAACAAAGCAACAGAGCCTAGGGTACTTCCACTTATGGTCCTATAGCTTAGGGAAATTAAAATCAAAAAGACACAGCCACCCCAAAGTTTGGGACGCCTCTGTTTACAAGAACCTCGTTTACAGTACAAGTTCAACATCGCAGAAAGTGAAAAATGGATAAAGAAGTTGTGGTATTTACTTACAAAGCAATATCACTCAGCAATGAAATCTATGTCATCAGGCCCTTAGCAGCACAATGAGTGGATTCAGGTATGATGATTCTAACTGAAATAAGTCACACAGAAAAAGAAACATCATAAGATATCAGTAATACACGGAATGTAAACTTGGCTACACAGGAACTGAATTACAGAACAGAACAGGGTCTCAAATTTAGAAAACCAACTTATGCTTTCTTAAGGGTAAAGGTGAGTTGGGGTGCTGCATAAAACCAGAGACTGAAATGAGCACAGATAAAGTTCCTTAAGCCAAATATGGAATAGACAAGAGCTACCTCTTGCTCAACGAAATGGACTCAACACCGCATATTAAATGCCTAAGAATGTACCTGACTAGTAAGTATCTTAAAACCTATGGATTGCTATGTCTCCGAAAGAGAATCAAGCATGTGTACAGGGGCATAAACGCAGCAGTGATAGGATTGGAGAGGTTCGGTGAGCAAATGAAGACCCTTTGAAGTCATATTGCATGGTACCCATTCCACGGGTTTCAACTACCCAGGTTTAAGGTATTCTTCCTTCAGGTAAAACATGCATGTGGAACCTAGAGTATGATCAACCATGTGATCGGGAGACGTGTTCAAATATGTCTCAGTTTTCGTACCCTGGTACTCGGGTGCAACATTCCAGACGCTTTACTAACACCCTCCTGACTTGGAGAGTCAGTCCCTTTAACCTCCTGTTTGGCCCAGTTTGCAATTTCTGCGGAAGATGAACAGGAATAGCGAGAACCAATGAGAGACTAGCTGGAGGTGTCTGGACGGGCAAATTTAACTCTCATTTCCCACCAGGAAGAGGAATTAACCAAAGGCTCAGCGTGCCGTGCCGGAACCAGATTAGGGCCTGAAGCCATCCTGCGGTGTTGCGGCCAGCTCAAAAGAAAGCGAGTTGAAGAAAGGAGCTCAGGGGCACTGTAATTCACAAACCTGCAGAGTTATAAATGACAGCTATCGTCCAAAAATATACTGAAGTAAGGTTTCCAAGAGGACTTGAAAGCGGGGCAGAATTGCAGGAAACCGATTTCAGGAGGCAGACTGGAATTGCATTGAAAGCATAGGAAAAGAGGCAGAACGTCCACAATGATGCACTTGGCCAAAAAGGGCGTATGCGTTTTTTCCTGAATATATTCAGGAAAAAACGCATACGCCCTTTTTGGCCAACCAAGCAAGCTTGCAAAGGAAATCTGCACTACAATGAAGTCTCACTTCCCCCCGGTCAAAAGGGCCATCTGAAAAAAGTGTAAAATCCAGAAAGGCAGGACAGGCCATGGAGAACTGGGAGCCTTGTTATGCTGATGGGCGGGATGTAAATTGCCAACAGACACTCGGGAGAAGTGTATGGTGTTTCCTGAAACATCTAAAAAACAAAGCAACAGAGCCTAGGGCACTTCCACTTATGGTCCTATAGCTTAGGGAAATTAAAATCAAAAAGACACAGCCACCCCAAAGTTTGGGACGCCTCTGTTTACAAGAACCTCGTTTACAGTACAAGTTCAACATCGCAGAAAGTGAAAAATGGATAAAGAAGTTGTGGTATTTACTTACAAAGCAATATCACTCAGCAATGAAATCTATGTCATCAGGCCCTTAGCAGCACAATGAGTGGATTCAGGTATGATGATTCTAACTGAAATAAGTCACACAGAAAAAGAAACATCATAAGATATCAGTAATACACGGAATGTAAACTTGGCTACACAGGAACTGAATTACAGAACAGAACAGGGTCTCAAATTTAGAAAACCAACTTATGCTTGCTTAAGGGGAAAGGTGAGTTGGGGTGCTGCATAAAACCAGAGATTGAAATGAGCACAGATAAAGTTCCTTAAGCCAAATATGGAATAGACAAGAGCTACTCCTTGCTCAACGAAATGGACTCAACACCGCATATTAAATGCCTAAGAATGTACCTGACTAGTAAGTATCTTAAAACCTATGGATTGCTATGTCTCCGAAAGAGAATCAAGCATGTGCACAGGGGCATAAACGCAGCAGTGATAGGATTGGAGAGGTTCGGTGAGCAAATGAAGACCCTTTGAAGTCATATTGCATGGTACCCATTCCACGGGTTTCAACTACCCAGGTTTAAGGTATTCTTCCTTCAGCTAAAACATGCATGTGGAACCTAGAGTATGATCAACCATGTGATCGGGAGACGTGTTCAAATATGTCTCAGTTTTCGTACCCTGGTACTCGGGTGCAACATTCCAGACGCTTTACTAACACCCTCCTGACTTGGAGAGTCAGTCCCTTTAACCTCCTGTTTGGCCCAGTTTGCAATTTCTGCGGAAGATGAACAGGAATAGCGAGAACCAATGAGAGACTAGCTGGAGGTGTCTGGACGGGCAAATTTAACTCTCATTTCCCACCAGGAAGAGGAATTAACCAAAGGCTCAGCGTGCCGTGCCGGAACCAGATTAGGGCCTGAAGCCATCCTGCGGTGTTGCGGCCAGCTCAAAAGAAAGCGAGTTGAAGAAAGGAGCTCAGGGGCACTGTAATTCACAAACCTGCAGAGTTATAAATGACAGCTATCGTCCAAAAATATACTGAAGTAAGGTTTCCAAGAGGACTTGAAAGCGGGGCAGAATTGCAGGAAACCGATTTCAGGAGGCAGACTGGAATTGCATTGAAAGCATAGGAAAAGAGGCAGAACGTCCACAATGATGCACTTGGCCAAAAAGGGCGTATGCGTTTTTTCCTGAATATATTCAGGAAAAAACGCATACGCCCTTTTTGGCCAACCAAGCAAGCTTGCAAAGGAAATCTGCACTACAATGAAGTCTCACTTCCCCCCGGTCAAAAGGGCCATCTGAAAAAAGTGTAAAATCCAGAAAGACAGGACAGGCCATGGAGAACTGGGAGCCTTGTTATGCTGATGGGCGGGATGTAAATTGCCAACAGACACTCGGGAGAAGTGTATGGTGTTTCCTGAAACATCTAAAAAACAAAGCAACAGAGCCTAGGGTACTTCCACTTATGGTCCTATAGCTTAGGGAAATTAAAATCAAAAAGACACAGCCACCCCAAAGTTTGGGATGCCTCTGTTTACAAGAACCTCGTTTACAGTACAAGTTCAACATCGCAGAAAGTGAAAAATGGATAAAGAAGTTGTGGTATTTACTTACAAAGCAATATCACTCAGCAATGAAATCTATGTCATCAGGCCCTTAGCAGCACAATGAGTGGATTCAGGTATGATGATTCTAACTGAAATAAGTCACACAGAAAAAGAAACATCATAAGATATCAGTAATACACGGAATGTAAACTTGGCTACACAGGAACTGAATTACAGAACAGAACAGGGTCTCAAATTTAGAAAACCAACTTATGCTTTCTTAAGGGTAAAGGTGAGTTGGGGTGCTGCATAAAACCAGAGACTGAAATGAGCACAGATAAAGTTACTTAAGCCAAATATGGAATAGACAAGAGCTACCTCTTGCTCAACGAAATGGACTCAACACCGCATATTAAATGCCTAAGAATGTACCTGACTAGTAAGTATCTTAAAACCTATGGATTGCTATGTCTCCGAAAGAGAATCAAGCATGTGTACAGGGGCATAAACGCAGCAGTGATAGGATTGGAGAGGTTCGGTGAGCAAATGAAGACCCTTTGAAGTCATATTGCATGGTACCCATTCCACGGGTTTCAACTACCCAGGTTTAAGGTATTCTTCCTTCAGCTAAAACATGCATGTGGAACCTAGAGTATGATCAACCATGTGATCGGGAGACGTGTTCAAATATGTCTCAGTTTTCGTACCCTGGTACTCGGGTGCAACATTCCAGACGCTTTACTAACACCCTCCCGACTTGGAGAGTCAGTCCCTTTAACCTCCTGTTTGGCCCAGTTTGCAATTTCTGCGGAAGATGAACAGGAATAGCGAGAACCAATGAGAGACTAGCTGGAGGTGTCTGGACGGGCAAATTTAACTCTCATTTCCCACCAGGAAGAGGAATTAACCAAAGGCTCAGCGTGCCGTGCCGGAACCAGATTAGGGCCTGAAGCCATCCTGCGGTGTTGCGGCCAGCTCAAAAGAAAGCGAGTTGAAGAAAGGAGCTCAGGGGCACTGTAATTCACAAACCTGCAGAGTTATAAATGACAGCTATCGTCCAAAAATATACTGAAGTAAGGCTGCCAAGAGGACTTGAAAGCGGGGCAGAATTGCAGGAATCCGATTTCAGGAGGTAGACTGGAATTGCATTGAAAGCATAGGAAAAGAGGCAGAACGTCCACAATGATGCACTTGGCCAAAAAGGGCGTATGCGTTTTTTCCTGAATATATTCAGGAAAAAACGCATACGCCCTTTTTGGCCAACCAAGCAAGCTTGCAAAGGAAATCTGCACTACAATGAAGTCTCACTTCCCCCCGGTCAAAAGGGCCATCTGAAAAAAGTGTAAAATCCAGAAAGACAGGACAGGCCATGGAGAACTGGGAGCCTTGTTATGCTGATGGGCGGGATGTAAATTGCCAACAGACACTTGGGAGAAGTGTATGGTGTTTCCTGAAACATCTAAAAAACAAAGCAACAGAGCCTAGGGCACTTCCACTTATGGTCCTATAGCTTAGGGAAATTAAAATCAAAAAGACACAGCCACCCCAAAGTTTGGGACGCCTCTGTTTACAAGAACCTCGTTTACAGTACAAGTTCAACATCGCAGAAAGTGAAAAATGGATAAAGAAGTTGTGGTATTTACTTACAAAGCAATATCACTCAGCAATGAAATCTATGTCATCAGGCCCTTAGCAGCACAATGAGTGGATTCAGGTATGATGATTCTAACTGAAATAAGTCACACAGAAAAAGAAACATCATAAGATATCAGTAATACACGGAATGTAAACTTGGCTACACAGGAACTGAATTACAGAACAGAACAGGGTCTCAAATTTAGAAAACCAACTTATGCTTGCTTAAGCGGAAAGGTGAGTTGGGGTGCTGCATAAAACCAGAGATTGAAATGAGCACAGATAAAGTTCCTTAAGCCAAATATGGAATAGACAAGAGCTACTCCTTGCTCAACGAAATGGACTCAACACCGCATATTAAATGCCTAAGAATGTACCTGACTAGTAAGTATCTTAAAACCTATGGATTGCTATGTCTCCGAAAGAGAATCAAGTATGTGTACAGGGGCATAAACGCAGCAGTGATAGGATTGGAGAGGTTCGGTGAGCAAATGAAGACCCTTTGAAGTCATATTGCATGGTACCCATTCCACGGGTTTCAACTACCCAGGTTTAAGGTATTCTTCCTTCAGCTAAAACATGCATGTGGAACCTAGAGTATGATCACCATGTGATTGGGAGACGTGTTCAAATATGTCTCAGTTTTCGTACCCTGGTACTCGGGTGCAACATTCCAGACGCTTTACTAACACCCTCCCGACTTGGAGAGTCAGTCCCTTTAACCTCCTGTTTGGCCCAGTTTGCAATTTCTGCGGAAGATGAACAGGAATAGCGAGAACCAATGAGAGACTAGCTGGAGGTGTCTGGACGGGCAAATTTAACTCTCATTTCCCACCAGGAAGAGGAATTAACCAAAGGCTCAGCGTGCCGTGCCGGAACCAGATTAGGGCCTGAAGCCATCCTGCGGTGTTGCGGCCAGCTCAAAAGAAAGCGAGTTGAAGAAAGGAGCTCAGGGGCACTGTAATTCACAAACCTGCAGAGTTATAAATGACAGCTATCGTCCAAAAATATACTGAAGTAAGGCTGCCAAGAGGACTTGAAAGCGGGGCAGAATTGCAGGAAACCGATTTCAGGAGGTAGACTGGAATTGCATTGAAAGCATAGGAAAAGAGGCAGAACGTCCACAATGATGCACTTGGCCAAAAAAGGCGTATGCGTTTTTTCCTGAATATATTCAGGAAAAAACGCATACGCCCTTTTTGGCCAACCAAGCAAGCTTGCAAAGGAAATCTGCACTACAATGAAGTCTCACTTCCCCCCGGTCAAAAGGGCCATCTGAAAAAAGTGTAAAATCCAGAAAGGCAGGACAGGCCATGGAGAACTGGGAGCCTTCTTATGCTGATGGGCAGGATGTAAATTGCCAACAGACACTCGGGAGAAGTGTATGGTGTTTCCTGAAACATCTAAAAAACAAAGCAACAGAGCCTAGGGCACTTCCACTTATGGTCCTATAGCTTAGGGAAATTAAAATCAAAAAGACACAGCCACCCCAAAGTTTGGGACGCCTCTGTTTACAAGAACCTCGTTTACAGTACAAGTTCAACATCGCAGAAAGTGAAAAATGGATAAAGAAGTTGTGGTATTTACTTACAAAGCAATATCACTCAGCAATGAAATCTATGTCATCAGGCCCTTAGCAGCACAATGAGTGGATTCAGGTATGATGATTCTAACTGAAATAAGTCACACAGAAAAAGAAACATCATAAGATATCAGTAATACACGGAATGTAAACTTGGCTACACAGGAACTGTATTACAGAACAGAACAGGGTCTCAAATTCAGAAAACCAACTTATGCTTGCTTAAGGGTAAAGGTGAGTTGGGGTGCTGCATAAAACCAGAGATTGAAATGAGCACAGATAAAGTTCCTTAAGCCAAATATGGAATAGACAAGAGCTACTCCTTGCTCAACGAAATGGACTCAACACCGCATATTAAATGCCTAAGAATGTACCTGACTAGTAAGTATCTTAAAACCTATGGATTGCTATGTCTCCGAAAGAGAATCAAGCATGTGTACAGGGGCATAAACGCAGCAGTGATAGGATTGGAGAGGTTCGGTGAGCAAATGAAGACCCTTTGAAGTCATATTGCATGGTACCCATTCCACGGGTTTCAACTACCCAGGTTTAAGGTATTCTTCCTTCAGGTAAAACATGCATGTGGAACCTAGAGTATAATCAACCATGTGATCGGGAGACGTGTTCAAATATGTCTCAGTTTTCGTACCCTGGTACTCGGGTGCAACATTCCAGACGCTTTACTAACACCCTCCCGACTTGGAGAGTCAGTCCCTTTAACCTCCTGTTTGGCCCAGTTTGCAATTTCTGCGGAAGATGAACAGGAATAGCGAGAACCAATGAGAGACTAGCTGGAGGTGTCTGGACGGGCAAATTTAACTCTCATTTCCCACCAGGAAGAGGAATTAACCAAAGGCTCAGCGTGCCGTGCCGGAACCAGATTAGGGCCTGAAGCCATCCTGCAGTGTTGCGGCCAGCTCAAAAGAAAACGAGTTGAAGAAAGGAGCTCAGGGGCACTGTAATTCACAAACCTGCAGAGTTATAAATGACAGCTATCGTCCAAAAATATACTGAAGTAAGGCTGCCAAGAGGACTTGAAAGCGGGGCAGAATTGCAGGAAACCGATTTCAGGAGGTAGACTGGAATTGCATTGAAAGCATAGGAAAAGAGGCAGAACGTCCACAATGATGCACTTGGCCAAAAAGGGCGTATGCGTTTTTTCTTGAATATATTCAGGAAAAAACGCATACGCCCTTTTTGGCCAACCAAGCAAGCTTGCAAAGGAAATCTGCACTACAATGAAGTCTCACTTCCCCCCGGTCAAAAGGGCCATCTGAAAAAAGTGTAAAATCCAGAAAGACAGGACAGGCCATGGAGAACTGGGAGCCTTGTTATGCTGATGGGCGGGATGTAAATTGCCAACAGACACTCGGGAGAAGTGTATGGTGTTTCCTGAAACATCTAAAAAACAAAGCAACAGAGCCTAGGGCACTTCCACTTATGGTCCTATAGCTTAGGGAAATTAAAATCAAAAAGACACAGCCACCCCAAAGTTTGGGACGCCTCTGTTTACAAGAACCTCGTTTACAGTACAAGTTCAACATCGCAGAAAGTGAAAAATGGATAAAGAAGTTGTGGTATTTACTTACAAAGCAATATCACTCAGCAATGAAATCTATGTCATCAGGCCCTTAGCAGCACAATGAGTGGATTCAGGTATGATGATTCTAACTGAAATAAGTCACACAGAAAAAGAAACATCATAAGATATCAGTAATACACGGAATGTAAACTTGGCTACACAGGAACTGAATTACAGAACAGAACAGGGTCTCAAATTTAGAAAACCAACTTATGCTTGCTTAAGGGGAAAGGTGAGTTGGGGTGCTGCATAAAACCAGAGATTGAAATGAACACAGATAAAGTTCCTTAAGCCAAATATGGAATAGACAAGAGCTACTCCTTGCTCAACGAAATGGACTCAACACCGCATATTAAATGCCTAAGAATGTACCTGACTAGTAAGTATCTTAAAACCTATGGATTGCTATGTCTCCGAAAGAGAATCAAGCATGTGTACAGGGGCATAAACGCAGCAGTGATAGGATTGGAGAGGTTCGGTGAGCAAATGAAGACCCTTTGAAGTCATATTGCATGGTACCCATTCCACGGGTTTCAACTACCCAGGTTTAAGGTATTCTTCCTTCAGCTAAAACATGCATGTGGAACCTAGAGTATGATCAACCATGTGATTGGGAGTCGTGTTCAAATATGTCTCAGTTTTCGTACCCTGGTACTCGGGTGCAACATTCTAGACGCTTTACTAACACCCTCCCGACTTGGAGAGTCAGTCCCTTTAACCTCCTGTTTGGCCCAGTTTGCAATTTCTGCGGAAGATGAACAGGAATAGCGAGAACCAATGAGAGACTAGCTGGAGGTGTCTGGACGGGCAAATTTAACTCTCATTTCCCACCAGGAAGAGGAATTAACCAAAGGCTCAGCGTGCCGTGCCGGAACCAGATTAGGGCCTGAAGCCATCCTGCGGTGTTGCGGCCAGCTCAAAAGAAAGCGAGTTGAAGAAAGGAGCTCAGGGGCACTGTAATTCACAAACCTGCAGAGTTATAAATGACAGCTATCGTCCAAAAATATACTGAAGTAAGGCTGCCAAGAGGACTTGAAAGCGGGGCAGAATTGCAGGAAACCGATTTCAGGAGGTAGACTGGAATTGCATTGAAAGCATAGGAAAAGAGGCAGAACGTCCACAATGATGCACTTGGCCAAAAAGGGCGTATGCGTTTTTTCCTGAATATATTCAGGAAAAAACGCATACGCCCTTTTTGGCCAACCAAGCAAGCTTGCAAAGGAAATCTGCACTACAATGAAGTCTCACTTCCCCCCGGTCAAAAGGGCCATCTGAAAAAAGTGTAAAATCCAGAAAGACAGGACAGGCCATGGAGAACTGGGAGCCTTGTTATGCTGATGGGCGGGATGTAAATTGCCAACAGACACTCGGGAGAAGTGTATGGTGTTTCCTGAAACATCTAAAAAACAAAGCAACAGAGCCTAGGGCACTTCCACTTATGGTCCTATAGCTTAGGGAAATTAAAATCAAAAAGACACAGCCACCCCAAAGTTTGGGACGCCTCTGTTTACAAGAACCTCGTTTACAGTACAAGTTCAACATCGCAGAAAGTGAAAAATGGATAAAGAAGTTGTGGTATTTACTTACAAAACAATATCACTCAGCAATGAAATCTATGTCATCAGGCCCTTAGCAGCACAATGAGTGGATTCAGGTATGATGATTCTAACTGAAATAAGTCACACAGAAAAAGAAACATTATAAGATATCACTAACACACGGAATGTAAACTTGGCTACACAGGAACTGAATTACAGAACAGAACAGGGTCTCAAATTTAGAAAACCAACTTATGCTTGCTTAAGGGTAAAGGTGAGTTGGGGTGCTGCATAAAACCAGAGATTGAAATGAGCACAGATAAAGTTCCTTAAGCCAAATATGGAATAGACAAGAGCTACTCCTTGCTCAACGAAATGGACTCAACACCGCATATTAAATGCCTAAGAATGTACCTGACTAGTAAGTATCTTAAAACCTATGGATTGCTATGTCTCCGAAAGAGAATCAAGCATGTGTACAGGGGCATAAACGCAGCAGTGATAGGATTGGAGAGGTTCGGTGAGCAAATGAAGACCCTTTGAAGTCATATTGCATGGTACCCATTCCACGGGTTTCAACTACCCAGGTTTAAGGTATTCTTCCTTCAGGTAAAACATGCATGTGGAACCTAGAGTATGATCAACCATGTGATCGGGAGACGTGTTCAAATATGTCTCAGTTTTCGTACCCTGGTACTCGGGTGCAACATTCCAGACGCTTTACTAACACCCTCCCGACTTGGAGAGTCAGTCCCTTTAACCTCCTGTTTGGCCCAGTTTGCAATTTCTGCGGAAGATGAACAGGAATAGTGAGAACCAATGAGAGACTAGCTGGAGGTGTCTGGACGGGCAAATTTAACTCTCATTTCCCACCAGGAAGAGGAATTAACCAAAGGCTCAGCGTGCCATGCCGGAACCAGATTAGGGCCTGAAGCCATCCTGCAGTGTTGCGGCCAGCTCAAAAGAAAGCGAGTTGAAGAAAGGAGCTCAGGGGCACTGTAATTCACAAACCTGCAGAGTTATAAATGACAGCTATCGTCCAAAAATATACTGAAGTAAGGCTGCCAAGAGGACTTGAAAGCGGGGCAGAATTGCAGGAAACCGATTTCAGGAGGTAGACTGGAATTGCATTGAAAGCATAGGAAAAGAGGCAGAACGTCCACAATGATGCACTTGGCCAAAAAGGGCGTATGCGTTTTTTCCTGAATATATTCAGGAAAAAACGCATACGCCCGTTTTGGCCAACCAAGCAAGCTTGCAAAGGAAATCTGCACTACAATGAAGTCTCACTTCCCCCCGGTCAAAAGGGCCATCTGAAAAAAGTGTAAAATCCAGAAAGGCAGGACAGGCCATGGAGAACTGGGAGCCTTGTTATGCTGATGGGCGGGATGTAAATTGCCAACAGACACTCGGGAGAAGTGTATGGTGTTTCCTGAAACATCTAAAAAACAAAGCAACAGAGCCTAGGGCACTTCCACTTATGGTCCTATAGCTTAGGGAAATTAAAATCAAAAAGACACAGCCACCCCAAAGTTTGGGACGCCTCTGTTTACAAGAACCTCGTTTACAGTACAAGTTCAACATCGCAGAAAGTGAAAAATGGATAAAGAAGTTGTGGTATTTACTTACAAAGCAATATCACTCAGCAATGAAATCTATGTCATCAGGCCCTTAGCAGCACAATGAGTGGATTCAGGTATGATGATTCTAACTGAAATAAGTCACACAGAAAAAGAAACATCATAAGATATCAGTAATACACGGAATGTAAACTTGGCTACACAGGAACTGAATTACAGAACAGAACAGGGTCTCAAATTTAGAAAACCAACTTATGCTTGCTTAAGGGGAAAGGTGAGTTGGGGTGCTGCATAAAACCAGAGATTGAAATGAGCACAGATAAAGTTCCTTAAGCCAAATATGGAATAGACCAGAGCTACTCCTTGCTCAACGAAATGGACTCAACACCGCATATTAAATGCCTAAGAATGTACCTGACTAGTAAGTATCTTAAAACCTATGGATTGCTATGTCTCCGAAAGAGAATCAAGCATGTGTACAGGGGCATAAACGCAGCAGTGATAGGATTGGAGAGGTTCGGTGAGCAAATGAAGACCCTTTGAAGTCATATTGCATGGTACCCATTCCACGGGTTTCAACTACCCAGGTTTAAGGTATTCTTCCTTCAGCTAAAACATGCATGTGGAACCTAGAGTATGATCAACCATGTGATCGGGAGACGTGTTCAAATATGTCTCAGTTTTCGTACCCTGGTACTCGGGTGCAACATTCCAGACGCTTTACTAACACCCTCCCGACTTGGAGAGTCAGTCCCTTTAACCTCCTGTTTGGCCCAGTTTGCAATTTCTGCGGAAGATGAACAGGAATAGCGAGAACCAATGAGAGACTAGCTGGAGGTGTCTGGACGGGCAAATTTAACTCTCATTTCCCACCAGGAAGAGGAATTAACCAAAGGCTCAGCGTGCCGTGCCGGAACCAGATTAGGGCCTGAAGCCATCCTGCGGTGTTGCGGCCAGCTCAAAAGAAAGCGAGTTGAAGAAAGGAGCTCAGGGGCACTGTAATTCACAAACCTGCAGAGTTATAAATGACAGCTATCGTCCAAAAATATACTGAAGTAAGGCTGCCAAGAGGACTTGAAAGCGGGGCAGAATTGCAGGAAACCGATTTCAGGAGGTAGACTGGAATTGCATTGAAAGCATAGGAAAAGAGGCAGAACGTCCACAATGATGCACTTGGCCAAAAAGGGCGTATGCGTTTTTTCCTGAATATATTCAGGAAAAAACGCATACGCCCGTTTTGGCCAACCAAGCAAGCTTGCAAAGGAAATCTGCACTACAATGAAGTCTCACTTCCCCCCGGTCAAAAGGGCCATCTGAAAAAAGTGTAAAATCCAGAAAGGCAGGACAGGCCATGGAGAACTGGGAGCCTTGTTATGCTGATGGGCGGGATGTAAATTGCCAACAGACACTCGGGAGAAGTGTATGGTGTTTCCTGAAACATCTAAAAAACAAAGCAACAGAGCCTAGGGCACTTCCACTTATGGTCCTATAGCTTAGGGAAATTAAAATCAAAAAGACACAGCCACCCCAAAGTTTGGGACGCCTCTGTTTACAAGAACCTCGTTTACAGTACAAGTTCAACATCGCAGAAAGTGAAAAATGGATAAAGAAGTTGTGGTATTTACTTACAAAGCAATATCACTCAGCAATGAAATCTATGTCATCAGGCCCTTAGCAGCACAATGAGTGGATTCAGGTATGATGATTCTAACTGAAATAAGTCACACAGAAAAAGAAACATCATAAGATATCAGTAATACACGGAATGTAAACTTGGCTACACAGGAACTGAATTACAGAACAGAACAGGGTCTCAAATTTAGAAAACCAACTTATGCTTGCTTAAGGGGAAAGGTGAGTTGGGGTGCTGCATAAAACCAGAGATTGAAATGAGCACAGATAAAGTTCCTTAAGCCAAATATGGAATAGACAAGAGCTACTCCTTGCTCAACGAAATGGACTCAACACCGCATATTAAACGCCTAAGAATGTACCTGACTAGTAAGTATCTTAAAACCTATGGATTGCTATGTCTCCGAAAGAGAATCAAGCATGTGTACAGGGGCATAAACGCAGCAGTGATAGGATTGGAGAGGTTCGGTGAGCAAATGAAGACCCTTTGAAGTCATATTGCATGGTACCCATTCCACGGGTTTCAACTACCCAGGTTTAAGGTATTCTTCCTTCAGCTAAAACATGCATGTGGAACCTAGAGTATGATCAACCATGTGATCGGGAGACGTGTTCAAATATGTCTCAGTTTTCGTACCCTGGTACTCGGGTGCAACATTCCAGACGCTTTACTAACACCCTCCCGACTTGGAGAGTCAGTCCCTTTAACCTCCTGTTTGGCCCAGTTTGCAATTTCTGCGGAAGATGAACAGGAATAGCGAGAACCAATGAGAGACTAGCTGGAGGTGTCTGGACGGGCAAATTTAACTCTCATTTCCCACCAGGAAGAGGAATTAACCAAAGGCTCAGCGTGCCGTGCCGGAACCAGATTAGGGCCTGAAGCCATCCTGCGGTGTTGCGGCCAGCTCAAAAGAAAGCGAGTTGAAGAAAGGAGCTCAGGGGCACTGTAATTCACAAACCTGCAGAGTTATAAATGACAGCTATCGTCCAAAAATATACTGAAGTAAGGCTGCCAAGAGGACTTGAAAGCGGGGCAGAATTGCAGGAAACCGATTTCAGGAGGTAGACTGGAATTGCATTGAAAGCATAGGAAAAGAGGCAGAACGTCCACAATGATGCACTTGGCCATAAAGGGCGTATGCGTTTTTTCCTGAATATATTCAGGAAGAAACGCATACGCCCGTTTTGGCCAACCAAGCAAGCTTGCAAAGGAAATCTGCACTACAATGAAGTCTCACTTCCCCCCGGTCAAAAGGGCCATCTGAAAAAAGTGTAAAATCCAGAAAGGCAGGACAGGCCATGGAGAACTGGGAGCCTTGTTATGCTGATGGGCGGGATGTAAATTGCCAACAGACACTCGGGAGAAGTGTATGGTGTTTCCTGAAACATCTAAAAAACAAAGCAACAGAGCCTAGGGCACTTCCACTTATGGTCCTATAGCTTAGGGAAATTAAAATCAAAAAGACACAGCCACCCCAAAGTTTGGGACGCCTCTGTTTACAAGAACCTTGTTTACAGTACAAGTTCAACATCGCAGAAAGTGAAAAATGGATAAAGAAGTTGTGGTATTTACTTACAAAGCAATATCACTCAGCAATGAAATCTATGTCATCAGGCCCTTAGCAGCACAATGAGTGGATTCAGGTATGATGATTCTAACTGAAATAAGTCACACAGAAAAAGAAACATCATAAGATATCAGTAATACACGGAATGTAAACTTGGCTACACAGGAACTGAATTACAGAACAGAACAGGGTCTCAAATTTAGAAAACCAACTTATGCTTGCTTAAGGGGAAAGGTGAGTTGGGGTGCTGCATAAAACCAGAGATTGAAATGAGCACAGATAAAGTTCCTTAAGCCAAATATGGAATAGACAAGAGCTACTCCTTGCTCAACGAAATGGACTCAACACCGCATATTAAACGCCTAAGAATGTACCTGACTAGTAAGTATCTTAAAACCTATGGATTGCTATGTCTCCAAAAGAGAATCAAGCATGTGTACAGGGGCATAAACGCAGCAGTGATAGGATTGGAGAGGTTCGGTGAGCAAATGAAGACCCTTTGAAGTCATATTGCATGGTACCCATTCCACGGGTTTCAACTACCCAGGTTTAAGGTATTCTTCCTTCAGCTAAAACATGCATGTGGAACCTAGAGTATGATCAACCATGTGATTGGGAGTCGTGTTCAAATATGTCTCAGTTTTCGTACCCTGGTACTCGGGTGCAACATTCCAGACGCTTTACTAACACCCTCCCGACTTGGAGAGTCAGTCCCTTTAACCTCCTGTTTGGCCCAGTTTGCAATTTCTGCGGAAGATAAACAGGAATAGCGAGAACCAATGAGAGACTAGCTGGAGGTGTCTGGACGGGCAAATTTAACTCTCATTTCCCACCAGGAAGAGGAATTAACCAAAGGCTCAGCGTGCCGTGCCGGAACCAGATTAGGGCCTGAAGCCATCCTGCGGTGTTGCGGCCAGCTCAAAAGAAAGCGAGTTGAAGAAAGGAGCTCAGGGGCACTGTAATTCACAAACCTGCAGAGTTATAAATGACAGCTATCGTCCAAAAATATACTGAAGTAAGGCTGCCAAGAGGACTTGAAAGCGGGGCAGAATTGCAGGAAACCGATTTCAGGAGGTAGACTGGAATTGCATTGAAAGCATAGGAAAAGAGGCAGAACGTCCACAATGATGCACTTGGCCAAAAAGGGCGTATGCGTTTTTTCCTGAATATATTCAGGAAAAAACGCATACGCCCTTTTTGGCCAACCAAGCAAGCTTGCAAAGGAAATCTGCACTACAATGAAGTCTCACTTCCCCCCGGTCAAAAGGGCCATCTGAAAAAAGTGTAAAATCCAGAAAGGCAGGACAGGCCATGGAGAACTGGGAGCCTTGTTATGCTGATGGGCGGGATGTAAATTGCCAACAGACACTCGGGAGAAGTGTATGGTGTTTCCTGAAACATCTAAAAAACAAAGCAACAGAGCCTAGGGCACTTCCACTTATGGTCCTATAGCTTAGGGAAATTAAAATCAAAAAGACACAGCCACCCCAAAGTTTGGGACGCCTCTGTTTACAAGAACCTCGTTTACAGTACAAGTTCAACATCGCAGAAAGTGAAAAATGGATAAAGAAGTTGTGGTATTTACTTACAAAGCAATATCACTCAGCAATGAAATCTATGTCATCAGGCCCTTAGCAGCACAATGAGTGGATTCAGGTATGATGATTCTAACTGAAATAAGTCACACAGAAAAAGAAACATCATAAGATATCAGTAATACACGGAATGTAAACTTGGCTACACAGGAACTGAATTACAGAACAGAACAGGGTCTCAAATTTAGAAAACCAACTTATGCTTGCTTAAGGGGAAAGGTGAGTTGGGGTGCTGCATAAAACCAGAGATTGAAATGAGCACAGATAAAGTTCCTTAAGCCAAATATGGAATAGACAAGAGCTACTCCTTGCTCAACGAAATGGACTCAACACCGCATATTAAATGCCTAAGAATGTACCTGACTAGTAAGTATCTTAAAACCTATGGATTGCTATGTCTCCGAAAGAGAATCAAGCATGTTTACAGGGGCATAAACACAGCAGTGATAGGATTGGAGAGGTTCGGTGAGCAAATGAAGACCCTTTGAAGTCATATTGCATGGTACCCATTCCACGGGTTTCAACTACCCAGGTTTAAGGTATTCTTCCTTCAGCTAAAACATGCATGTGGAACCTAGAGTATGATCAACCATGTGATTGGGAGTCGTGTTCAAATATGTCTCAGTTTTCGTACCCTGGTACTCGGGTGCAACATTCCAGACGCTTTACTAACACCCTCCCGACTTGGAGAGTCAGTCCCTTTAACCTCCTGTTTGGCCCAGTTTGCAATTTCTGCGGAAGATGAACAGGAATAGCGAGAACCAATGAGAGACTAGCTGGAGGTGTCTGGACGGGCAAATTTAACTCTCATTTCCCACCAGGAAGAGGAATTAACCAAAGGCTCAGCGTGCCGTGCCGGAACCAGATTAGGGCCTGAAGCCATCCTGCGGTGTTGCGGCCAGCTCAAAAGAAAGCGAGTTGAAGAAAGGAGCTCAGGGGCACTGTAATTCACAAACCTGCAGAGTTATAAATGACAGCTATCGTCCAAAAATATACTGAAGTAAGGCTGCCAAGAGGACTTGAAAGCGGGGCAGAATTGCAGGAAACCGATTTCAGGAGGTAGACTGGAATTGCATTGAAAGCATAGGAAAAGAGGCAGAACGTCCACAATGATGCACTTGGCCAAAAAGGGCGTATGCGTTTTTTCCTGAATATATTCAGGAAAAAACGCATACGCCCTTTTTGGCCAACCAAGCAAGCTTGCAAAGGAAATCTGCACTACAATGAAGTCTCACTTCCCCCCGGTCAAAAGGGCCATCTGAAAAAAGTGTAAAATCCAGAAAGGCAGGACAGGCCATGGAGAACTGGGAGCCTTGTTATGCTGATGGGCGGGATGTAAATTGCCAACAGACACTCGGGAGAAGTGTATGGTGTTTCCTGAAACATCTAAAAAACAAAGCAACAGAGCCTAGGGCACTTCCACTTATGGTCCTATAGCTTAGGGAAATTAAAATCAAAAAGACACAGCCACCCCAAAGTTTGGGACGCCTCTGTTTACAAGAACCTCGTTTACAGTACAAGTTCAACATCGCAGAAAGTGAAAAATGGATAAAGAAGTTGTGGTATTTACTTACAAAGCAATATCACTCAGCAATGAAATCTATGTCATCAGGCCCTTAGCAGCACAATGAGTGGATTCAGGTATGATGATTCTAACTGAAATAAGTCACACAGAAAAAGAAACATCATAAGATATCAGTAATACACGGAATGTAAACTTGGCTACACAGGAACTGAATTACAGAACAGAACAGGGTCTCAAATTTAGAAAACCAACTTATGCTTGCTTAAGGGGAAAGGTGAGTTGGGGTGCTGCATAAAACCAGAGATTGAAATGAGCACAGATAAAGTTCCTTAAGCCAAATATGGAATAGACAAGAGCTACTCCTTGCTCAACGAAATGGACTCAACACCGCATATTAAATGCCTAAGAATGTACCTGACTAGTAAGTATCTTAAAACCTATGGATTGCTATGTCTCCGAAAGAGAATCAAGCATGTTTACAGGGGCATAAACACAGCAGTGATAGGATTGGAGAGGTTCGGTGAGCAAATGAAGACCCTTTGAAGTCATATTGCATGGTACCCATTCCACGGGTTTCAACTACCCAGGTTTAAGGTATTCTTCCTTCAGCTAAAACATGCATGTGGAACCTAGAGTATGATCAACCATGTGATTGGGAGTCGTGTTCAAATATGTCTCAGTTTTCGTACCCTGGTACTCGGGTGCAACATTCCAGACGCTTTACTAACACCCTCCCGACTTGGAGAGTCAGTCCCTTTAACCTCCTGTTTGGCCCAGTTTGCAATTTCTGCGGAAGATGAACAGGAATAGCGAGAACCAATGAGAGACTAGCTGGAGGTGTCTGGACGGGCAAATTTAACTCTCATTTCCCACCAGGAAGAGGAATTAACCAAAGGCTCAGCGTGCCGTGCCGGAACCAGATTAGGGCCTGAAGCCATCCTGCGGTGTTGCGGCCAGCTCAAAAGAAAGCGAGTTGAAGAAAGGAGCTCAGGGGCACTGTAATTCACAAACCTGCAGAGTTATAAATGACAGCTATCGTCCAAAAATATACTGAAGTAAGGCTGCCAAGAGGACTTGAAAGCGGGGCAGAATTGCAGGAAACCGATTTCAGGAGGCAGACTGGAATTGCATTGAAAGCATAGGAAAAGAGGCAGAACGTACACAGTGATGCACTTGGCCAAAAAGGGCATATGCGTTTTTTCCTGAATATATTCAGGAAAAAACGCATACGCCCTTTTTGGCCAACCAAGCAAGCTTGCAAAGGAAATCTGCACTACAATGAAGTCTCACTTCCCCCCGGTCAAAAGGGCCATCTGAAAAAAGTGTAAAATCCAGAAAGGCAGGACAGGCCATGGAGAACTGGGAGCCTTGTTATGCTGATGGGTGGGATGTAAATTGCCAACAGACACTCGGGAGAAGTGTATGGTGTTTCCTGAAACATCTAAAACACAAAGCAACAGAGCCTAGGGCACTTCCACTTATGGTCTTATAGCTTAGGGAAATTAAAATCAAAAAGACACAGCCACCCCAAAGTTTGGGACGCCTCTGTTTACAAGAACCTCGTTTACAGTACAAGTTCAACATCGCAGAAAGTGAAAAATGGATAAAGAAGTTGTGGTATTTACTTACAAAGCAATATCACTCAGCAATGAAATCTATGTCATCAGGCCCTTAGCAGCACAATGAGTGGATTCAGGTACGATGATTCTAACTGAAATAAGTCACACAGAAAAAGAAATATCATAAGATATCACTAATACACGGAATGTAAACTTGGCTACACAGGAACTGAATTCCAAAACAGAACAGGGACTCAAATTTAGAAAACCAACTTATGCTTGCTTAAGGGGAAAGGTGAGTTGGGG
This sequence comes from Pseudorca crassidens, assembly GCF_039906515.1. NCBI lineage: Eukaryota > Metazoa > Chordata > Mammalia > Artiodactyla > Delphinidae > Pseudorca > Pseudorca crassidens. The sequence continues at coordinate 1,221,293 of NW_027136310.1, forward strand.
TGCTGCATAAAACCAGAGATTGAAATGAGCACAGATAAAGTTCCTTAAGCCAAATATGGAATAGACAAGAGCTACTCCTTGCTCAACAAAATGGACTAAACACCGCATATTAAACGCCTAAGAATGTACCTGACTAGTAAGTATCTTAAAACCTATGGATTGCTATGTCTCCAAAAGAGAATCAAGCATGTGTACAGGGGCATAAACGCAGCAGTGATAGGATTGGAGAGGTTCGGTGAGCAAATGAAGACCCTCTGAAGTCATATTACATGGTACCCATTCCACGGGTTTCAACTACCCAGGTTTAAGGTATTCTTCCTTCAGCTAAAACATGCATGTGGAACCTAGAGTATGATCAACCATGTGATCGGGAGATGTGTTCAAATATGTCTCAGTTTCGTACCCTGGTACTCGGGTGCAACATTCCAGACGCTTTACTAACACCCTCCCGACTTGGAGAGTCAGTCCCTTTAACCTCCTGTTTGGCCCAGTTTGCAATTTCTGCGGAAGATGAACAGGAATAGCGAGAACCAATGAGAGACTAGCTGGAGGTGTCTGGACGGGCAAATTTAACCCTCATTTCCCACCAGGAAGAGGAATTAACCAAAGGCTCAGCGTGCCGTGCCGGAACCAGATTAGGGCCTGAAGCCATCCTGCGGTGTTGCGGCCAGCTCAAAAGAAAGCGAGTTGAAGAAAGGAGCTCAGGGGCACTGTAATTCACAAACCTGCAGAGTTATAAATGACAGCTATCGTCCAAAAATATACTGAAGTAAGGCTGCCAAGAGGACTTGAATGCGGGGCAGAATTGCAGGAAACCGATTTCAGGAGGTAGACTGGAATTGCATTGAAAGCATAGGAAAAGAGGCAGAACGTCCACAATGATGCACTTGGCCAAAAAGGGCGTATGCGTTTTTTCCTGAATATATTCAGGAAAAAACGCATACGCCCTTTTTGGCCAACCAAGCAAGCTTGCAAAGGAAATCTGCACTACAATGAAGTCTCACTTCCCCGCGGTCAAAAGGGCCATCTGAAAAAAGTGTAAAATCCAGAAAGGCAGGACAGGCCATGGAGAACTGGGAGCCTTGTTATGCTGATGGGCGGGATGTAAATTGCCAACAGACACTCGGGAGAAGTGTATGGTGTTTCCTGAAACATCTAAAAAACAAAGCAACAGAGCCTAGGGCACTTCCACTTATGGTCCTATAGCTTAGGGAAATTAAAATCAAAAAGACACAGCCACCCCAAAGTTTGGGACGCCTCTGTTTACAAGAACCTCGTTTACAGTACAAGTTCAACATCGCAGAAAGTGAAAAATGGATAAAGAAGTTGTGGTATTTACTTACAAAGCAATATCACTCAGCAATGAAATCTATGTCATCAGGCCCTTAGCAGCACAATGAGTGGATTCAGGTATGATGATTCTAACTGAAATAAGTCACACAGAAAAAGAAACATCATAAGATATCAGTAATACACGGAATGTAAACTTGGCTACACAGGAACTGAATTACAGAACAGAACAGGGTCTCAAATTTAGAAAACCAACTTATGCTTGCTTAAGGGGAAAGGTGAGTTGGGGTGCTGCATAAAACCAGAGATTGAAATGAGCACAGATAAAGTTCCTTAAGCCAAATATGGAATAGACAAGAGCTACTCCTTGCTCAACGAAATGGACTCAACACCGCATATTAAATGCCTAAGAATGTACCTGACTAGTAAGTATCTTAAAATCTATGGATTGCTATGTCTCCGAAAGAGAATCAAGCATGTGTACAGGGGCATAAACGCAGCAGTGATAGGATTGGAGAGGTTCGGTGAGCAAATGAAGACCCTTTGAAGTCATATTGCATGGTACCCATTCCACGGGTTTCAACTACCCAGGTTTAAGGTATTCTTCCTTCAGCTAAAACATGCATGTGGAACCTAGAGTATGATCAACCATGTGATCGGGAGACGTGTTCAAATATGTCTCAGTTTTCGTACCCTGGTACTCGGGTGCAACATTCCAGACGCTTTACTAACACCCTCCCGACTTGGAGAGTCAGTCCCTTTAACCTCCTGTTTGGCCCAGTTTGCAATTTCTGCGGAAGATGAACAGGAATAGCGAGAACCAATGAGAGACTAGCTGGAGGTGTCTGGACGGGCAAATTTAACTCTCATTTCCCACCAGGAAGAGGAATTAACCAAAGGCTCAGCGTGCCGTGCCGGAACCAGATTAGGGCCTGAAGCCATCCTGCAGTGTTGCGGCCAGCTCAAAAGAAAGCGAGTTGAAGAAAGGAGCTCAGGGCCACTGTAATTCACAAACCTGCAGAGTTATAAATGACAGCTATCGTCCAAAAATATACTGAAGTAAGGCTGCCAAGAGGACTTGAAAGCGGGGCAGAATTGCAGGAAACCGATTTCAGGAGGTAGACTGGAATTGCATTGAAAGCATAGGAAAAGAGGCAGAACGTCCACAATGATGCACTTGGCCAAAAAGGGCGTATGCGTTTTTTCCTGAATATATTCAGGAAAAAACGCATACGCCCTTTTTGGCCAACCAAGCAAGCTTGCAAAGGAAATCTGCACTACAATGAAGTCTCACTTCCCCGCGGTCAAAAGGGCCATCTGAAAAAAGTGTAAAATCCAGAAAGGCAGGACAGGCCATGGAGAACTGGGAGCCTTGTTATGCTGATGGGCGGGATGTAAATTGCCAACAGACACTCGGGAGAAGTGTATGGTGTTTCCTGAAACATCTAAAAAACAAAGCAACAGAGCCTAGGGCACTTCCACTTATGGTCCTATAGCTTAGGGAAATGAAAATCAAAAAGACACAGCCACCCCAAAGTTTGGGACGCCTCTGTTTACAAGAACCTCGTGTACAGTACAAGTTCAACATCGCAGAAAGTGAAAAATGGATAAAGAAGTTGTGGTATTTACTTACAAAGCAATATCACTCAGCAATGAAATCTATGTCATCAGGCCCTTAGCAGCACAATGAGTGGATTCAGGTATGATGATTCTAACTGAAATAAGTCACACAGAAAAAGAAACATCATAAGATATCAGTAATACACGGAATGTAAACTTGGCTACACAGGAACTGAATTACAGAACAGAACAGGGTCTCAAATTTAGAAAACCAACTTATGCTTTCTTAAGGGGAAAGGTGAGTTGGGGTGCTGCATAAAACCAGAGATTGAAATGAGCACAGATAAAGTTCCTTAAGCCAAATATGGAATAGACAAGAGCTATCTCTTGCTCAACGAAATGGACTCAACACCGCATATTAAATGCCTAAGAATGTACCTGACTAGTAAGTATCTTAAAACCTATGGATTGCTATGTCTCCGAAAGAGAATCAAGCATGTGTACAGGGGCATAAACGCAGCAGTGATAGGATTGGAGAGGTTCGGTGAGCAAATGAAGACCCTTTGAAGTCATATTGCATGGTACCCATTCCACGGGTTTCAACTACCCAGGTTTAAGGTATTCTTCCTTCAGCTAAAACATGCATGTGGAACCTAGAGTATGATCAACCATGTGATCGGGAGACGTGTTCAAATATGTCTCAGTTTTCGTACCCTGGTACTCGGGTGCAACATTCCAGACGCTTTACTAACACCCTCCCGACTTGGAGAGTCAGTCCCTTTAACCTCCTGTTTGGCCCAGTTTGCAATTTCTGCGGAAGATGAACAGGAATAGCGAGAACCAATGAGAGACTAGCTGGAGGTGTCTGGACGGGCAAATTTAACTCTCATTTCCCACCAGGAAGAGGAATTAACCAAAGGCTCAGCGTGCCATGCCGGAACCAGATTAGGGCCTGAAGCCATCCTGCGGTGTTGCGGCCAGCTCACAAGAAAGTGAGTTGAAGAAAGGAGCTCAGGGGCACTGTAATTCACAAACCTGCAGAGTTATAAATGACAGCTATCGTCCAAAAATATACTGAAGTAAGGCTGCCAAGAGGACTTGAAAGCGGGGCAGAATTGCAGGAAACCGATTTCAGGAGGCACACTGGAATTGCATTGAAAGCATAGGAAAAGAGGCAGAACGTCCACAATGATGCACTTGGCCAAAAAGGGCGTATGCGTTTTTTCCTGAATATATTCAGGAAAAAACGCATACGCCCTTTTTGGCCAACCAAGCAAGCTTGCAAAGGAAATCTGCACTACAATGAAGTCTCACTTCCCCCCGGTCAAAAGGGCCATCTGAAAAAAGTGTAAAATCCAGAAAGGCAGGACAGGCCATGGAGAACTGGGAGCCTTGTTATGCTGATGGGCGGGATGTAAATTGCCAACAGACACTCGGGAGAAGTGTATGGTGTTTCCTGAAACATCTAAAAAACAAAGCAACAGAGCCTAGGGCACTTCCACTTATGGTCCTATAGCTTAGGGAAATTAAAATCAAAAAGACACAGCCACCCCAAAGTTTGGGACGCCTCTGTTTACAAGAACCTCGTTTACAGTACAAGTTCAACATCGCAGAAAGTGAAAAATGGATAAAGAAGTTGTGGTATTTACTTACAAAGCAATATCACTCAGCAATGAAATCTATGTCATCAGGCCCTTAGCAGCACAATGAGTGGATTCAGGTATGATGATTCTAACTGAAATAAGTCACACAGAAAAAGAAACATCATAAGATATCAGTAATAAACGGAATGTAAACTTGGCTACACAGGAACTGAATTACAGAACAGAACAGGGTCTCAAATTTAGAAAACCAACTTATGCTTGCTTAAGGGGAAAGGTGAGTTGGGGTGCTGCATAAAACCAGAGATTGAAATGAGCACAGATAAAGTTCCTTAAGCCAAATATGGAATAGACAAGAGCTACTCCTTGCTCAACGAAATGGACTCAACATCGCATATTAAACGCCTAAGAATGTACCTGACTAGTAAGTATCTTAAAACCTATGGATTGCTATGTCTCCGAAAGAGAATCAAGCATGTGTACAGGGGCATAAACGCAGCAGTGATAGGATTGGAGAGGTTCGGTGAGCAAATGAAGACCCTTTGAAGTCATATTGCATGGTACCCATTCCACGGGTTTCAACTACCCAGGTTTAAGGTATTCTTCCTTCAGCTAAAACATGCATGTGGAACCTAGAGTATGATCAACCATGTGATCGGGAGACGTGTTCAAATATGTCTCAGTTTTCGTACCCTGGTACTCGGGTGCAACATTCCAGACGCTTTACTAACACCCTCCCGACTTGGAGAGTCAGTCCCTTTAACCTCCTGTTTGGCCCAGTTTGCAATTTCTGCGGAAGATGAACAGGAATAGCGAGAACCAATGAGAGACTAGCTGGAGGTGTCTGGACGGGCAAATTTAACTCTCATTTCCCACCAGGAAGAGGAATTAACCAAAGGCTCAGCGTGCCGTGCCGGAACCAGATTAGGGCCTGAAGCCATCCTGCGGTGTTGCGGCCAGCTCAAAAGAAAGCGAGTTGAAGAAAGGAGCTCAGGGGCACTGTAATTCACAAACCTGCAGAGTTATAAATGACAGCTATCGTCCAAAAATATACTGAAGTAAGGCTGCCAAGAGGACTTGAAAGCGGGGCAGAATTGCAGGAAACCGATTTCAGGAGGCAGACTGGAATTGCATTGAAAGCATAGGAAAAGAGGCAGAACGTCCACAATGATGCACTTGGCCAAAAAGGGCGTATGCGTTTTTTCCTGAATATATTCAGGAAAAAACGCATACGCCCTTTTTGGCCAACCAAGCAAGCTTGCAAAGGAAATCTGCACTACAATGAAGTCTCACTTCCCCCCGGTCAAAAGGGCCATCTGAAAAAAGTGTAAAATCCAGAAAGGCAGGACAGGCCATGGAGAACTGGGAGCCTTGTTATGCTGATGGGCGGGATGTAAATTGCCAACAGACACTCGGGAGAAGTGTATGGTGTTTCCTGAAACATCTAAAAAACAAAGCAACAGAGCCTCGGGCACTTCCACTTATGGTCCTATAGCTTAGGGAAATTAAAATCAAAAAGACACAGCCACCCCAAAGTTTGGGACGCCTCTGTTTACAAGAACCTCGTGTACAGTACAAGTTCAACATCGCAGAAAGTGAAAAATGGATAAAGAAGTTGTGGTATTTACTTACAAAGCAATATCACTCAGCAATGAAATCTATGTCATCAGGCCCTTAGCAGCACAATGAGTGGATTCAGGTATGATGATTCTAACTGAAATAAGTCACACAGAAAAAGAAACATCATAAGATATCAGTAATACACGGAATGTAAACTTGGCTACACAGGAACTGAATTACAGAACAGAACAGGGTCTCAAATTTAGAAAACCAACTTATGCTTGCTTAAGGGGAAAGGTGAGTTGGGGTGCTGCATAAAACCAGAGATTGAAATGAGCACAGATAAAGTTCCTTAAGCCAAATATGGAATAGACAAGAGCTACTCCTTGCTCAACGAAATGGACTCAACACCGCATATTAAACGCCTCAGAATGTACCTGACTAGTAAGTATCTTAAAACCTATGGATTGCTATGTCTCCGAAAGAGAATCAAGCATGTGTACAGGGGCATAAATGCAGCAGTGATAGGATTGGAGAGGTTCGGTGAGCAAATGAAGACCCTTTGAAGTCATATTGCATGGTACCCATTCCACGGGTTTCAACTACCCAGGTTTAAGGTATTCTTCCTTCAGCTAAAACATGCATGTGGAACCTAGAGTATGATCAACCATGTGATCGGGAGACGTGTTCAAATATGTCTCAGTTTTCGTACCCTGGTACTCGGGTGCAACATTCCAGACGCTTTACTAACACCCTCCCGACTTGGAGAGTCAGTCCCTTTAACCTCCTGTTTGGCCCAGTTTGCAATTTCTGCGGAAGATGAACAGGAATAGCGAGAACCAATGAGAGACTAGCTGGAGGTGTCTGGACGGGCAAATTTAACCCTCATTTCCCACCAGGAAGAGGAATTAACCAAAGGCTCAGACGTGCCGTGCCGGAACCAGATTAGGGCCTGAAGCCATCCTGCGGTGTTGCGGCCAGGTCACAAGAAAGCGAGTTGAAGAAAGGAGCTCAGGGGCACTGTAATTCACAAACCTGCAGAGTTATAAATGACAGCTATCGTCCAAAAATATACTGAAGTAAGGCTGCCAAGAGGACTTGAAAGCGGGGCAGAATTGCAGGAAACCGATTTCAGGAGGCAGACTGGAATTGCATTGAAAGCATAGGAAAAGAGGCAGAACGTCCACCATGATGCACTTGGCCAAACAGGGCGTATGCGTTTTTTCCTGAATATATTCAGGAAAAAACGCATACGCCCTTTTTGGCCAACCAAGCAAGCTTGCAAAGGAAATCTGCACTACAATGAAGTCTCACTTCCCCCCGGTCAAAAGGGCCATCTGAAAAAAGTGTAAAATCCAGAAAGGCAGGACAGGCCATGGAGAACTGGGAGCCTTGTTATGCTGATGGGCGGGATGTAAATTGCCAACAGACACTCGGGAGAAGTGTATGGTGTTTCCTGAAACATCTAAAAAACAAAGCAACAGAGCCTAGGGCACTTCCACTTATGGTCCTATAGCTTAGGGAAATTAAAATCAAAAAGACACAGCCACCCCAAAGTTTGGGACGCCTCTGTTTACAAGAACCTCGTGTACAGTACAAGTTCAACATCGCAGAAAGTGAAAAATGGATAAAGAAGTTGTGGTATTTACTTACAAAGCAATATCACTCAGCAATGAAATCTATGTCATCAGGCCCTTAGCAGCACAATGAGTGGATTCAGGTATGATGATTCTAACTGAAATAAGTCACACAGAAAAAGAAACATCATAAGATATCAGTAATACACGGAATGTAAACTTGGCTACACAGGAACTGAATTACAGAACAGAACAGGGTCTCAAATTTAGAAAACCAACTTATGCTTGCTTAAGGGGAAAGGTGAGTTGGGGTGCTGCATAAAACCAGAGATTGAAATGAGCACAGATAAAGTTCCTTAAGCCAAATATGGAATAGACAAGAGCTACTCCTTGCTCAACGAAATGGACTCAACACCGCATATTAAATGCCTAAGAATGTACCTGACTAGTAAGTATCTTAAAACCTATGGATTGCTATGTCTCCGAAAGAGAATCAAGCATGTGTACAGGGGCATAAACGCAGCAGTGATAGGATTGGAGAGGTTCGGTGAGCAAATGAAGACCCTTTGAAGTCATATTGCATGGTACCCATTCCACGGGTTTCAACTACCCAGGTTTAAGGTATTCTTCCTTCAGCTAAAACATGCATGTGGAAGCTAGAGTATGATCAGCCATGTGATCGGGAGACGTGTTCAAATATGTCTCAGTTTTCGTACCCTGGTACTCGGGTGCAACATTCCAGACGCTTTACTAACACCCTCGCGACTTGGAGAGTCAGTCCCTTTAACCTCCTGTTTGGCCCAGTTTGCAATTTCTGCGGAAGATGAACAGGAATAGCGAGAACCAATGAGAGACTAGCTGGAGGTGTCTGGACGGGCAAATTTAACTCTCATTTCCCACCAGGAAGAGGAATTAACCAAAGGCTCAGCGTGCCGTGCCGGAACCAGATTAGGGCCTGAAGCCATCCTGCGGTGTTGCGGCCAGCTCAAAAGAAAGCGAGTTGAAGAAAGGAGCTCAGGGGCACTGTAATTCACAAACCTGCAGACTTATAAATGACAGCTATCGTCCAAAAATATACTGAAGTAAGGCTGCCAAGAGGACTTGAAAGCGGGGCAGAATTGCAGGAAACCGATTTCAGGAGGCACACTGGAATTGCATTGAAAGCATAGGAAAAGAGGCAGAACGTCCACAATGATGCACTTGGCCAAAAAGGGCGTATGCGTTTTTTCCTGAATATATTCAGGAAAAAACGCATACGCCCTTTTTGGCCAACCAAGCAAGCTTGCAAAGGAAATCTGCACTACAATGAAGTCTCACTTCCCCCCGGTCAAAAGGGCCATCTGAAAAAAGTGCAAAATCCAGAAAGGCAGGACAGGCCATGGAGAACTGGGAGCCTTGTTATGCTGATGGGCGGGATGTAAATTGCCAACAGACACTCGGGAGAAGTGTATGGTGTTTCCTGAAACATCTAAAAAACAAAGCAACAGAGCCTAGGGCACTTCCACTTATGGTCCTATAGCTTAGGGAAATTAAAATCAAAAAGACACAGCCACCCCAAAGTTTGGGACGTCTCTGTTTACAAGAACCTCGTGTACAGTACAAGTTCAACATCGCAGAAAGTGAAAAATGGATAAAGAAGTTGTGGTATTTACTTACAAAGCAATATCACTCAGCAATGAAATCTATGTCATCAGGCCCTTAGCAGCACAATGAGTGGATTCAGGTATGATGATTCTAACTGAAATAAGTCACACAGAAAAAGAAACATCATAAGATATCAGTAATACACGGAATGTAAACTTGGCTACACAGGAACTGAATTACAGAACAGAACAGGGTCTCAAATTTAGAAAACCAACTTATGCTTGCTTAAGGGGAAAGGTGAGTTGGGGTGCTGCATAAAACCAGAGATTGAAATGAGCACAGATAAAGTTCCTTAAGCCAAATATGGAATAGACAAGAGCTACTCCTTGCTCAACGAAATGGACTCAACACCGCATATTAAATGCCTAAGAATGTACCTGACTAGTAAGTATCTTAAAACCTATGGATTGCTATGTCTCCGAAAGAGAATCAAGCATGTGTACAGGGGCATAAACGCAGCAGTGATAGGATTGGAGAGGTTCGGTGAGCAAATGAAGACCCTTTGAAGTCATATTGCATGGTACCCATTCCACGGGTTTCAACTACCCAGGTTTAAGGTATTCTTCCTTCAGCTAAAACATGCATGTGGAACCTAGAGTCTGATCAACCATGTGATCGGGAGACGTGTTCAAATATGTCTCAGTTTTCGTACCCTGGTACTCGGGTGCAACATTCCAGACGCTTTACTAACACCCTCCCGACTTGGAGAGTCAGTCCCTTTAACCTCCTGTTTGGCCCAGTTTGCAATTTCTGCGGAAGATGAACAGGAATAGCGAGAACCAATGAGAGACTAGCTGGAGGTGTCTGGACGGGCAAATTTAACTCTCATTTCCCACCAGGAAGAGGAATTAACCAAAGGCTCAGCGTGCCGTGCCGGAACCAGATTAGGGCCTGAAGCCATCCTGCGGTGTTGCGGCCAGCTCAAAAGAAAGCGAGTTGAAGAAAGGAGCTCAGGGGCACTGTAATTCACAAACCTGCAGAGTTATAAATGACAGCTATCGTCCAAAAATATACTGAAGTAAGGCTGCCAAGAGGACTTGAAAGCGGGGCAGAATTGCAGGAAACCGATTTCAGGAGGCAGACTGGAATTGCATTGAAAGCATAGGAAAAGAGGCAGAACGTCCACAATGATGCACTTGGCCAAAAAGGGCGTATGCGTTTTTTCCTGAATATATTCAGGAAAAAACGCATACGCCCTTTTTGGCCAACCAAGCAAGCTTGCAAAGGAAATCTGCACTACAATGAAGTCTCACTTCCCCCCGGTCAAAAGGGCCATCTGAAAAAAGTGTAAAATCCAGAAAGGCAGGACAGGCCATGGAGAACTGGGAGCCTTGTTATGCTGATGGGCGGGATGTAAATTGCCAACAGACACTCGGGAGAAGTGTATGGTGTTTCCTGAAACATCTAAAAAACAAAGCAACAGAGCCTAGGGCACTTCCACTTATGGTCCTATAGCTTAGGGAAATTAAAATCAAAAAGACACAGCCACCCCAAAGTTTGGGACGTCTCTGTTTACAAGAACCTCGTGTACAGTACAAGTTCAACATCGCAGAAAGTGAAAAATGGATAAAGAAGTTGTGGTATTTACTTACAAAGCAATATCACTCAGCAATGAAATCTATGTCATCAGGCCCTTAGCAGCACAATGAGTGGATTCAGGTATGATGATTCTAACTGAAATAAGTCACACAGAAAAAGAAACATCATAAGATATCAGTAATACACGGAATGTAAACTTGGCTACACAGGAACTGAATTACAGAACAGAACAGGGTCTCAAATTTAGAAAACCAACTTATGCTTGCTTAAGGGGAAAGGTGAGTTGGGGTGCTGCATAAAACCAGAGATTGAAATGAGCACAGATAAAGTTCCTTAAGCCAAATATGGAATAGACAAGAGCTACTCCTTGCTCAACGAAATGGACTCAACACCGCATATTAAATGCCTAAGAATGTACCTGACTAGTAAGTATCTTAAAACCTATGGATTGCTATGTCTCCGAAAGAGAATCAAGCATGTGTACAGGGGCATAAACGCAGCAGTGATAGGATTGGAGAGGTTCGGTGAGCAAATGAAGACCCTTTGAAGTCATATTGCATGGTACCCATTCCACGGGTTTCAACTACCCAGGTTTAAGGTATTCTTCCTTCAGCTAAAACATGCATGTGGAACCTAGAGTATGATCAACCATGTGATCGGGAGACGTGTTCAAATATGTCTCAGTTTTCGTACCCTGGTACTCGGGTGCAACATTCCAGACGCTTTACTAACACCCTCCCGACTTGGAGAGTCAGTCCCTTTAACCTCCTGTTTGGCCCAGTTTGCAATTTCTGCGGAAGATGAACAGGAATAGCGAGAACCAATGAGAGACTAGCTGGAGGTGTCTGGACGGGCAAATTTAACTCTCATTTCCCACCAGGAAGAGGAATTAACCAAAGGCTCAGCGTGCCGTGCCGGAACCAGATTAGGGCCTGAAGCCATCCTGCGGTGTTGCGGCCAGCTCAAAAGAAAGCGAGTTGAAGAAAGGAGCTCAGGGGCACTGTAATTCACAAACCTGCAGACTTATAAATGACAGCTATCGTCCAAAAATATACTGAAGTAAGGCTGCCAAGAGGACTTGAAAGCGGGGCAGAATTGCAGGAAACCGATTTCAGGAGGCAGACTGGAATTGCATTGAAAGCATAGGAAAAGAGGCAGAACGTCCACAATGATGCACTTGGCCAAAAAGGGCGTATGCGTTTTTTCCTGAATATATTCAGGAAAAAACGCATACGCCCTTTTTGGCCAACCAAGCAAGCTTGCAAAGGAAATCTGCACTACAATGAAGTCTCACTTCCCCCCGGTCAAAAGGGCCATCTGAAAAAAGTGTAAAATCCAGAAAGGCAGGACAGGCCATGGAGAACTGGGAGCCTTGTTATGCTGATGGGCGGGATGTAAATTGCCAACAGACACTCGGGAGAAGTGTATGGTGTTTCCTGAAACATCTAAAAAACAAAGCAACAGAGCCTAGGGCACTTCCACTTATGGTCCTATAGCTTAGGGAAATTAAAATCAAAAAGACACAGCCACCCCAAAGTTTGGGACGTCTCTGTTTACAAGAACCTCGTGTACAGTACAAGTTCAACATCGCAGAAAGTGAAAAATGGATAAAGAAGTTGTGGTATTTACTTACAAAGCAATATCACTCAGCAATGAAATCTATGTCATCAGGCCCTTAGCAGCACAATGAGTGGATTCAGGTATGATGATTCTAACTGAAATAAGTCACACAGAAAAAGAAACATCATAAGATATCAGTAATACACGGAATGTAAACTTGGCTACACAGGAACTGAATTACAGAACAGAACAGGGTCTCAAATTTAGAAAACCAACTTATGCTTGCTTAAGGGGAAAGGTGAGTTGGGGTGCTGCATAAAACCAGAGATTGAAATGAGCACAGATAAAGTTCCTTAAGCCAAATATGGAATAGACAAGAGCTACTCCTTGCTCAACGAAATGGACTCAACACCGCATATTAAATGCCTAAGAATGTACCTGACTAGTAAGTATCTTAAAACCTATGGATTGCTATGTCTCCGAAAGAGAATCAAGCATGTGTACAGGGGCATAAACGCAGCAGTGATAGGATTGGAGAGGTTCGGTGAGCAAATGAAGACCCTTTGAAGTCATATTGCATGGTACCCATTCCACGGGTTTCAACTACCCAGGTTTAAGGTATTCTTCCTTCAGCTAAAACATGCATGTGGAACCTAGAGTATGATCAACCATGTGATCGGGAGACGTGTTCAAATATGTCTCAGTTTTCGTACCCTGGTACTCGGGTGCAACATTCCAGACGCTTTACTAACACCCTCCCGACTTGGAGAGTCAGTCCCTTTAACCTCCTGTTTGGCCCAGTTTGCAATTTCTGCGGAAGATGAACAGGAATAGCGAGAACCAATGAGAGACTAGCTGGAGGTGTCTGGACGGGCAAATTTAACTCTCATTTCCCACCAGGAAGAGGAATTAACCAAAGGCTCAGCGTGCCGTGCCGGAACCAGATTAGGGCCTGAAGCCATCCTGCGGTGTTGCGGCCAGCTCAAAAGAAAGCGAGTTGAAGAAAGGAGCTCAGGGGCACTGTAATTCACAAACCTGCAGACTTATAAATGACAGCTATCGTCCAAAAATATACTGAAGTAAGGCTGCCAAGAGGACTTGAAAGCGGGGCAGAATTGCAGGAAACCGATTTCAGGAGGCAGACTGGAATTGCATTGAAAGCATAGGAAAAGAGGCAGAACGTCCACAATGATGCACTTGGCCAAAAAGGGCGTATGCGTTTTTTCCTGAATATATTCAGGAAAAAACGCATACGCCCTTTTTGGCCAACCAAGCAAGCTTGCAAAGGAAATCTGCACTACAATGAAGTCTCACTTCCCCCCGGTCAAAAGGGCCATCTGAAAAAAGTGTAAAATCCAGAAAGGCAGGACAGGCCATGGAGAACTGGGAGCCTTGTTATGCTGATGGGCGGGATGTAAATTGCCAACAGACACTCGGGAGAAGTGTATGGTGTTTCCTGAAACATCTAAAAAACAAAGCAACAGAGCCTAGGGCACTTCCACTTATGGTCCTATAGCTTAGGGAAATTAAAATCAAAAAGACACAGCCACCCCAAAGTTTGGGACGTCTCTGTTTACAAGAACCTCGTGTACAGTACAAGTTCAACATCGCAGAAAGTGAAAAATGGATAAAGAAGTTGTGGTATTTACTTACAAAGCAATATCACTCAGCAATGAAATCTATGTCATCAGGCCCTTAGCAGCACAATGAGTGGATTCAGGTATGATGATTCTAACTGAAATAAGTCACACAGAAAAAGAAACATCATAAGATATCAGTAATACACGGAATGTAAACTTGGCTACACAGGAACTGAATTACAGAACAGAACAGGGTCTCAAATTTAGAAAACCAACTTATGCTTGCTTAAGGGGAAAGGTGAGTTGGGGTGCTGCATAAAACCAGAGATTGAAATGAGCACAGATAAAGTTCCTTAAGCCAAATATGGAATAGACAAGAGCTACTCCTTGCTCAACGAAATGGACTCAACACCGCATATTAAATGCCTAAGAATGTACCTGACTAGTAAGTATCTTAAAACCTATGGATTGCTATGTCTCCGAAAGAGAATCAAGCATGTGTACAGGGGCATAAACGCAGCAGTGATAGGATTGGAGAGGTTCGGTGAGCAAATGAAGACCCTTTGAAGTCATATTGCATGGTACCCATTCCACGGGTTTCAACTACCCAGGTTTAAGGTATTCTTCCTTCAGCTAAAACATGCATGTGGAACCTAGAGTATGATCAACCATGTGATCGGGAGACGTGTTCAAATATGTCTCAGTTTTCGTACCCTGGTACTCGGGTGCAACATTCCAGACGCTTTACTAACACCCTCCCGACTTGGAGAGTCAGTCCCTTTAACCTCCTGTTTGGCCCAGTTTGCAATTTCTGCGGAAGATGAACAGGAATAGCGAGAACCAATGAGAGACTAGCTGGAGGTGTCTGGACGGGCAAATTTAACTCTCATTTCCCACCAGGAAGAGGAATTAACCAAAGGCTCAGCGTGCCGTGCCGGAACCAGATTAGGGCCTGAAGCCATCCTGCGGTGTTGCGGCCAGCTCAAAAGAAAGCGAGTTGAAGAAAGGAGCTCAGGGGCACTGTAATTCACAAACCTGCAGACTTATAAATGACAGCTATCGTCCAAAAATATACTGAAGTAAGGCTGCCAAGAGGACTTGAAAGCGGGGCAGAATTGCAGGAAACCGATTTCAGGAGGCAGACTGGAATTGCATTGAAAGCATAGGAAAAGAGGCAGAACGTCCACAATGATGCACTTGGCCAAAAAGGGCGTATGCGTTTTTTCCTGAATATATTCAGGAAAAAACGCATACGCCCTTTTTGGCCAACCAAGCAAGCTTGCAAAGGAAATCTGCACTACAATGAAGTCTCACTTCCCCCCGGTCAAAAGGGCCATCTGAAAAAAGTGTAAAATCCACAAAGACAGGACAGGCCATGGAGAACTGGGAGCCTTGTTATGCTGATGGGCGGGATGTAAATTGCCAACAGACACTCGGGAGAAGTGTATGGTGTTTCCTGAAACATCTAAAAAACAAAGCAACAGAGCCTAGGGCACTTCCACTTATGGTCCTATAGCTTAGGGAAATTAAAATCAAAAAGACACAGCCACCCCAAAGTTTGGGACGCCTCTGTTTACAAGAACCTCGTGTACAGTACAAGTTCAACATCGCAGAAAGTGAAAAATGGATAAAGAAGTTGTGGTATTTACTTACAAAGCAATATCACTCAGCAATGAAATCTATGTCATCAGGCCCTTAGCAGCACAATGAGTGGATTCAGGTATGATGATTCTAACTGAAATAAGTCACACAGAAAAAGAAACATCATAAGATATCAGTAATACACGGAATGTAAACTTGGCTACACAGGAACTGTATTACAGAACAGAACAGGGTCTCAAATTTAGAAAACCAACTTATGCTTGCTTAAGGGGAAAGGTGAGTTGGGGTGCTGCATAAAACCAGAGATTGAAATGAGCACAGATAAAGTTCCTTAAGCCAAATATGGAATAGACAAGAGCTACTCCTTGCTCAACGAAATGGACTCAACACCGCATATTAAATGCCTAAGAATGTACCTGACTAGTAAGTATCTTAAAACCTATGGATTGCTATGTCTCCGAAAGAGAATCAAGCATGTGTACAGGGGCATAAACGCAGCAGTGATAGGATTGGAGAGGTTCGGTGAGCAAATGAAGACCCTTTGAAGTCATATTGCATGGTACCCATTCCACGGGTTTCAACTACCCACGTTTAAGGTATTCTTCCTTCAGCTAAAACATGCATGTGGAACCTAGAGTATGATCAACCATGTGATCGGGAGACGTGTTCAAATATGTCTCAGTTTTCGTACCCTGGTACTCGGGTGCAACATTCCAGACGCTTTACTAACACCCTCCCGACTTGGAGAGTCAGTCCCTTTAACCTCCTGTTTGGCCCAGTTTGCAATTTCTGCGGAAGATGAACAGGAATAGCGAGAACCAATGAGAGACTAGCTGGAGGTGTCTGGACGGGCAAATTTAACTCTCATTTCCCACCAGGAAGAGGAATTAACCAAAGGCTCAGCGTGCCGTGCCGGAACCAGATTAGGGCCTGAAGCCATCCTGCGGTGTTGCGGCCAGCTCAAAAGAAAGCGAGTTGAAGAAAGGAGCTCAGGGGCACTGTAATTCACAAACCTGCAGAGTTATAAATGACAGCTATCGTCCAAAAATATACTGAAGTAAGGCTGCCAAGAGGACTTGAAAGCGGGGCAGAATTGCAGGAAACTGATTTCAGGAGGTAGACTGGAATTGCATTGAAAGCATAGGAAAAGAGGCAGAACGTCCACAATGATGCACTTGGCCAAAAAGGGCGTATGCGTTTTTTCCTGAATATATTCAGGAAAAAACGCATACGCCCTTTTTGGCCAACCAAGCAAGCTTGCAAAGGAAATCTGCACTACAATGAAGTCTCACTTCCCCCCGGTCAAAAGGGCCATCTGAAAAAAGTGTAACATCCACAAAGACAGGACAGGCCATGGAGAACTGGGAGCCTTGTTATGCTGATGGGCGGGATGTAAATTGCCAACAGACACTCGGGAGAAGTGTATGGTGTTTCCTGAAACATCTAAAAAACAAAGCAACAGAGCCTAGGGCACTTCCACTTATGGTCCTATAGCTTAGGGAAATTAAAATCAAAAAGACACAGCCACCCCCAAAGTTTGGGACGCCTCTGTTTACAAGAACCTCGTTTACCGTACAAGTTCAATATCACAGAAAGTGAAAAATGGATAAAGAAGTTGTGGTATTTACTTACAAAGCAATATCACTCAGCAATGAAATCTATGTCATCAGGCCCTTAGCAGCACAATGAGTGGATTCAGGTATGATGATTCTAACTGAAATAAGTCACACAGAAAAAGAAACATCATAAGATATCAGTAATACACGGAATGTAAACTTGGCTACACAGGAACTGAATTACAGAACAGAACAGGGTCTCAAATTTAGAAAACCAACTTATGCTTGCTTAAGGGGAAAGGTGAGTTGGGGTGCTGCATAAAACCAGAGATTGAAATGAACACAGATAAAGTTCCTTAAGCCAAATATGGAATAGACAAGAGCTACTCCTTGCTCAACGAAATGGACTCAACACCGCATATTAAATGCCTAAGAATGTACCTGACTAGTAAGTATCTTAAAACCTATGGATTGCTATGTCTCCGAAAGAGAATCAAGCATGTGTACAGGGGCATAAACGCAGCAGTGATAGGATTGGAGAGGTTCGGTGAGCAAATGAAGACCCTTTGAAGTCATATTGCATGGTACCCATTCCACGGGTTTCAACTACCCAGGTTTAAGGTATTCTTCCTTCAGCTAAAACATGCATTTGGAACCTAGAGTATGCTCAACCATGTGATCGGGAGACGTGTTCAAATCTGTCTCAGTTTTCGTACCCTGGTACTCGGGTGCAACATTCCAGACGCTTTACTAACACCCTCCCAACTTGGAGAGTCAGTCCCTTTAACCTCCTGTTTGGCCCAGTTTGCAATTTCTGCGGAAGATGAACAGGAATAGCGAGAACCAATGAGAGACTAGCTGGAGGTGTCTGGACGGGCAAATTTAACTCTCATTTCCCACCAGGAAGAGGAATTAACCAAAGGCTCAGCGTGCCGTGCCGGAACCAGATTAGGGCCTGAAGCCATCCTGCGGTGTTGCGGCCAGCTCAAAAGAAAGCGAGTTGAAGAAAGGAGCTCAGGGGCACTGTAATTCACAAACCTGCAGAGTTATAAATGACAGCTATCGTCCAAAAATATACTGAAGTAAGGCTGCCAAGAGGACTTGAAAGCGGGGCAGAATTGCAGGAAACCGATTTCAGGAGGTAGACTGGAATTGCATTGAAAGCATAGGAAAAGAGGCAGAACGTCCACAATGATGCACTTGGCCAAAAAGGGCGTATGCGTTTTTTCCTGAATATATTCAGGAAAAAACGCATACGCCCTTTTTGGCCAACCAAGCAAGCTTGCAAAGGAAATCTGCACTACAATGAAGTCTCACTTCCCCCCGGTCAAAAGGGCCATCTGAAAAAAGTGTAAAATCCAGAAAGGCAGGACAGGCCATGGAGAACTGGGAGCCTTGTTATGCTGATGGGCGGGATGTAAATTGCCAACAGACACTCGGGAGAAGTGTATGGTGTTTCCTGAAACATCTAAAAAACAAAGCAACAGAGCCTAGGGCACTTCCACTTATGGTCCTATAGCTTAGGGAAATTAAAATCAAAAAGACACAGCCACCCCAAAGTTTGGGACGCCTCTGTTTACAAGAACCTCGTTTACAGTACAAGTTCAACATCGCAGAAAGTGAAAAATGGATAAAGAAGTTGTGGTATTTACTTACAAAGCAATATCACTCAGCAATGAAATCTATGTCATCAGGCCCTTAGCAGCACAATGAGTGGATTCAGGTATGATGATTCTAACTGAAATAAGTCACACAGAAAAAGAAACATCATAAGATATCAGTAATAAACGGAATGTAAACTTGGCTACACAGGAACTGAATTACAGAACAGAACAGGGTCTCAAATTTAGAAAACCAACTTATGCTTGCTTAAGGGGAAAGGTGAGTTGGGGTGCTGCATAAAACCAGAGATTGAAATGAGCACAGATAAAGTTCCTTAAGCCAAATATGGAATAGACAAGAGCTACTCCTTGCTCAACGAAATGGACTCAACATCGCATATTAAACGCCTAAGAATGTACCTGACTAGTAAGTATCTTAAAACCTATGGATTGCTATGTCTCCGAAAGAGAATCAAGCATGTGTACAGGGGCATAAACGCAGCAGTGATAGGATTGGAGAGGTTCGGTGAGCAAATGAAGACCCTTTGAAGTCATATTGCATGGTACCCATTCCACGGGTTTCAACTACCCAGGTTTAAGGTATTCTTCCTTCAGCTAAAACATGCATGTGGAACCTAGAGTATGATCAACCATGTGATCGGGAGACGTGTTCAAATATGTCTCAGTTTTCGTACCCTGGTACTCGGGTGCAACATTCCAGACGCTTTACTAACACCCTCCCGACTTGGAGAGTCAGTCCCTTTAACCTCCTGTTTGGCCCAGTTTGCAATTTCTGCGGAAGATGAACAGGAATAGCGAGAACCAATGAGAGACTAGCTGGAGGTGTCTGGACGGGCAAATTTAACTCTCATTTCCCACCAGGAAGAGGAATTAACCAAAGGCTCAGCGTGCCGTGCCGGAACCAGATTAGGGCCTGAAGCCATCCTGCGGTGTTGCGGCCAGCTCAAAAGAAAGCGAGTTGAAGAAAGGAGCTCAGGGGCACTGTAATTCACAAACCTGCAGAGTTATAAATGACAGCTATCGTCCAAAAATATACTGAAGTAAGGCTGCCAAGAGGACTTGAAAGCGGGGCAGAATTGCAGGAAACCGATTTCAGGAGGCAGACTGGAATTGCATTGAAAGCATAGGAAAAGAGGCAGAACGTCCACAATGATGCACTTGGCCAAAAAGGGCGTATGCGTTTTTTCCTGAATATATTCAGGAAAAAACGCATACGCCCTTTTTGGCCAACCAAGCAAGCTTGCAAAGGAAATCTGCACTACAATGAAGTCTCACTTCCCCCCGGTCAAAAGGGCCATCTGAAAAAAGTGTAAAATCCAGAAAGGCAGGACAGGCCATGGAGAACTGGGAGCCTTGTTATGCTGATGGGCGGGATGTAAATTGCCAACAGACACTCGGGAGAAGTGTATGGTGTTTCCTGAAACATCTAAAAAACAAAGCAACAGAGCCTCGGGCACTTCCACTTATGGTCCTATAGCTTAGGGAAATTAAAATCAAAAAGACACAGCCACCCCAAAGTTTGGGACGCCTCTGTTTACAAGAACCTCGTGTACAGTACAAGTTCAACATCGCAGAAAGTGAAAAATGGATAAAGAAGTTGTGGTATTTACTTACAAAGCAATATCACTCAGCAATGAAATCTATGTCATCAGGCCCTTAGCAGCACAATGAGTGGATTCAGGTATGATGATTCTAACTGAAATAAGTCACACAGAAAAAGAAACATCATAAGATATCAGTAATACACGGAATGTAAACTTGGCTACACAGGAACTGAATTACAGAACAGAACAGGGTCTCAAATTTAGAAAACCAACTTATGCTTGCTTAAGGGGAAAGGTGAGTTGGGGTGCTGCATAAAACCAGAGATTGAAATGAGCACAGATAAAGTTCCTTAAGCCAAATATGGAATAGACAAGAGCTACTCCTTGCTCAACGAAATGGACTCAACACCGCATATTAAACGCCTCAGAATGTACCTGACTAGTAAGTATCTTAAAACCTATGGATTGCTATGTCTCCGAAAGAGAATCAAGCATGTGTACAGGGGCATAAATGCAGCAGTGATAGGATTGGAGAGGTTCGGTGAGCAAATGAAGACCCTTTGAAGTCATATTGCATGGTACCCATTCCACGGGTTTCAACTACCCAGGTTTAAGGTATTCTTCCTTCAGCTAAAACATGCATGTGGAACCTAGAGTATGATCAACCATGTGATCGGGAGACGTGTTCAAATATGTCTCAGTTTTCGTACCCTGGTACTCGGGTGCAACATTCCAGACGCTTTACTAACACCCTCCCGACTTGGAGAGTCAGTCCCTTTAACCTCCTGTTTGGCCCAGTTTGCAATTTCTGCGGAAGATGAACAGGAATAGCGAGAACCAATGAGAGACTAGCTGGAGGTGTCTGGACGGGCAAATTTAACCCTCATTTCCCACCAGGAAGAGGAATTAACCAAAGGCTCAGACGTGCCGTGCCGGAACCAGATTAGGGCCTGAAGCCATCCTGCGGTGTTGCGGCCAGGTCACAAGAAAGCGAGTTGAAGAAAGGAGCTCAGGGGCACTGTAATTCACAAACCTGCAGAGTTATAAATGACAGCTATCGTCCAAAAATATACTGAAGTAAGGCTGCCAAGAGGACTTGAATGCGGGGCAGAATTGCAGGAAACCGATTTCAGGAGGCAGACTGGAATTGCATTGAAAGCATAGGAAAAGAGGCAGAACGTCCACCATGATGCACTTGGCCAAACAGGGCGTATGCGTTTTTTCCTGAATATATTCAGGAAAAAACGCATACGCCCTTTTTGGCCAACCAAGCAAGCTTGCAAAGGAAATCTGCACTACAATGAAGTCTCACTTCCCCCCGGTCAAAAGGGCCATCTGAAAAAAGTGTAAAATCCAGAAAGGCAGGACAGGCCATGGAGAACTGGGAGCCTTGTTATGCTGATGGGCGGGATGTAAATTGCCAACAGACACTCGGGAGAAGTGTATGGTGTTTCCTGAAACATCTAAAAAACAAAGCAACAGAGCCTAGGGCACTTCCACTTATGGTCCTATAGCTTAGGGAAATTAAAATCAAAAAGACACAGCCACCCCAAAGTTTGGGACGCCTCTGTTTACAAGAACCTCGTGTACAGTACAAGTTCAACATCGCAGAAAGTGAAAAATGGATAAAGAAGTTGTGGTATTTACTTACAAAGCAATATCACTCAGCAATGAAATCTATGTCATCAGGCCCTTAGCAGCACAATGAGTGGATTCAGGTATGATGATTCTAACTGAAATAAGTCACACAGAAAAAGAAACATCATAAGATATCAGTAATACACGGAATGTAAACTTGGCTACACAGGAACTGAATTACAGAACAGAACAGGGTCTCAAATTTAGAAAACCAACTTATGCTTGCTTAAGGGGAAAGGTGAGTTGGGGTGCTGCATAAAACCAGAGATTGAAATGAGCACAGATAAAGTTCCTTAAGCCAAATATGGAATAGACAAGAGCTACTCCTTGCTCAACGAAATGGACTCAACACCGCATATTAAATGCCTAAGAATGTACCTGACTAGTAAGTATCTTAAAACCTATGGATTGCTATGTCTCCGAAAGAGAATCAAGCATGTGTACAGGGGCATAAACGCAGCAGTGATAGGATTGGAGAGGTTCGGTGAGCAAATGAAGACCCTTTGAAGTCATATTGCATGGTACCCATTCCACGGGTTTCAACTACCCAGGTTTAAGGTATTCTTCCTTCAGCTAAAACATGCATGTGGAAGCTAGAGTATGATCAGCCATGTGATCGGGAGACGTGTTCAAATATGTCTCAGTTTTCGTACCCTGGTACTCGGGTGCAACATTCCAGACGCTTTACTAACACCCTCGCGACTTGGAGAGTCAGTCCCTTTAACCTCCTGTTTGGCCCAGTTTGCAATTTCTGCGGAAGATGAACAGGAATAGCGAGAACCAATGAGAGACTAGCTGGAGGTGTCTGGACGGGCAAATTTAACTCTCATTTCCCACCAGGAAGAGGAATTAACCAAAGGCTCAGCGTGCCGTGCCGGAACCAGATTAGGGCCTGAAGCCATCCTGCGGTGTTGCGGCCAGCTCAAAAGAAAGCGAGTTGAAGAAAGGAGCTCAGGGGCACTGTAATTCACAAACCTGCAGACTTATAAATGACAGCTATCGTCCAAAAATATACTGAAGTAAGGCTGCCAAGAGGACTTGAAAGCGGGGCAGAATTGCAGGAAACCGATTTCAGGAGGCACACTGGAATTGCATTGAAAGCATAGGAAAAGAGGCAGAACGTCCACAATGATGCACTTGGCCAAAAAGGGCGTATGCGTTTTTTCCTGAATATATTCAGGAAAAAACGCATACGCCCTTTTTGGCCAACCAAGCAAGCTTGCAAAGGAAATCTGCACTACAATGAAGTCTCACTTCCCCCCGGTCAAAAGGGCCATCTGAAAAAAGTGCAAAATCCAGAAAGGCAGGACAGGCCATGGAGAACTGGGAGCCTTGTTATGCTGATGGGCGGGATGTAAATTGCCAACAGACACTCGGGAGAAGTGTATGGTGTTTCCTGAAACATCTAAAAAACAAAGCAACAGAGCCTAGGGCACTTCCACTTATGGTCCTATAGCTTAGGGAAATTAAAATCAAAAAGACACAGCCACCCCAAAGTTTGGGACGTCTCTGTTTACAAGAACCTCGTGTACAGTACAAGTTCAACATCGCAGAAAGTGAAAAATGGATAAAGAAGTTGTGGTATTTACTTACAAAGCAATATCACTCAGCAATGAAATCTATGTCATCAGGCCCTTAGCAGCACAATGAGTGGATTCAGGTATGATGATTCTAACTGAAATAAGTCACACAGAAAAAGAAACATCATAAGATATCAGTAATACACGGAATGTAAACTTGGCTACACAGGAACTGAATTACAGAACAGAACAGGGTCTCAAATTTAGAAAACCAACTTATGCTTGCTTAAGGGGAAAGGTGAGTTGGGGTGCTGCATAAAACCAGAGATTGAAATGAGCACAGATAAAGTTCCTTAAGCCAAATATGGAATAGACAAGAGCTACTCCTTGCTCAACGAAATGGACTCAACACCGCATATTAAATGCCTAAGAATGTACCTGACTAGTAAGTATCTTAAAACCTATGGATTGCTATGTCTCCGAAAGAGAATCAAGCATGTGTACAGGGGCATAAACGCAGCAGTGATAGGATTGGAGAGGTTCGGTGAGCAAATGAAGACCCTTTGAAGTCATATTGCATGGTACCCATTCCACGGGTTTCAACTACCCAGGTTTAAGGTATTCTTCCTTCAGCTAAAACATGCATGTGTAACCTAGAGTATGATCAACCATGTGATCGGGAGACGTGTTCAAATCTGTCTCAGTTTTCGTACCCTGGTACTCGGGTGCAACATTCCAGACGCTTTACTAACACCCTCCCGACTTGGAGAGTCAGTCCCTTTAACCTCCTGTTTGGCCCAGTTTGCAATTTCTGCGGAAGATGAACAGGAATAGCGAGAACCAATGAGAGACTAGCTGGAGGTGTCTGGACGGGCAAATTTAACTCTCATTTCCCACCAGGAAGAGGAATTAACCAAAGGCTCAGCGTGCCGTGCCGGAACCAGATTAGGGCCTGAAGCCATCCTGCGGTGTTGCGGCCAGCTCAAAAGAAAGCGAGTTGAAGAAAGGAGCTCAGGGGCACTGTAATTCACAAACCTGCAGAGTTATAAATGACAGCTATCGTCCAAAAATATACTGAAGTAAGGCTGCCAAGAGGACTTGAAAGCGGGGCAGAATTGCAGGAAACCGATTTCAGGAGGCAGACTGGAATTGCATTGAAAGCATAGGAAAAGAGGCAGAACGTCCACAATGATGCACTTGGCCAAAAAGGGCGTATGCGTTTTTTCCTGAATATATTCAGGAAAAAACGCATACGCCCTTTTTGGCCAACCAAGCAAGCTTGCAAAGGAAATCTGCACTACAATGAAGTCTCACTTCCCCCCGGTCAAAAGGGCCATCTGAAAAAAGTGTAAAATCCAGAAAGGCAGGACAGGCCATGGAGAACTGGGAGCCTTGTTATGCTGATGGGCGGGATGTAAATTGCCAACAGACACTCGGGAGAAGTGTATGGTGTTTCCTGAAACATCTAAAAAACAAAGCAACAGAGCCTAGGGCACTTCCACTTATGGTCCTATAGCTTAGGGAAATTAAAATCAAAAAGACACAGCCACCCCAAAGTTTGGGACGTCTCTGTTTACAAGAACCTCGTGTACAGTACAAGTTCAACATCGCAGAAAGTGAAAAATGGATAAAGAAGTTGTGGTATTTACTTACAAAGCAATATCACTCAGCAATGAAATCTATGTCATCAGGCCCTTAGCAGCACAATGAGTGGATTCAGGTATGATGATTCTAACTGAAATAAGTCACACAGAAAAAGAAACATCATAAGATATCAGTAATACACGGAATGTAAACTTGGCTACACAGGAACTGAATTACAGAACAGAACAGGGTCTCAAATTTAGAAAACCAACTTATGCTTGCTTAAGGGGAAAGGTGAGTTGGGGTGCTGCATAAAACCAGAGATTGAAATGAGCACAGATAAAGTTCCTTAAGCCAAATATGGAATAGACAAGAGCTACTCCTTGCTCAACGAAATGGACTCAACACCGCATATTAAATGCCTAAGAATGTACCTGACTAGTAAGTATCTTAAAACCTATGGATTGCTATGTCTCCGAAAGAGAATCAAGCATGTGTACAGGGGCATAAACGCAGCAGTGATAGGATTGGAGAGGTTCGGTGAGCAAATGAAGACCCTTTGAAGTCATATTGCATGGTACCCATTCCACGGGTTTCAACTACCCAGGTTTAAGGTATTCTTCCTTCAGCTAAAACATGCATGTGGAACCTAGAGTATGATCAACCATGTGATCGGGAGACGTGTTCAAATATGTCTCAGTTTTCGTACCCTGGTACTCGGGTGCAACATTCCAGACGCTTTACTAACACCCTCCCGACTTGGAGAGTCAGTCCCTTTAACCTCCTGTTTGGCCCAGTTTGCAATTTCTGCGGAAGATGAACAGGAATAGCGAGAACCAATGAGAGACTAGCTGGAGGTGTCTGGACGGGCAAATTTAACTCTCATTTCCCACCAGGAAGAGGAATTAACCAAAGGCTCAGCGTGCCGTGCCGGAACCAGATTAGGGCCTGAAGCCATCCTGCGGTGTTGCGGCCAGCTCAAAAGAAAGCGAGTTGAAGAAAGGAGCTCAGGGGCACTGTAATTCACAAACATGCAGACTTATAAATGACAGCTATCGTCCAAAAATATACTGAAGTAAGGCTGCCAAGAGGACTTGAAAGCGGGGCAGAATTGCAGGAAACCGATTTCAGGAGGCAGACTGGAATTGCATTGAAAGCATAGGAAAAGAGGCAGAACGTCCACAATGATGCACTTGGCCAAAAAGGGCGTATGCGTTTTTTCCTGAATATATTCAGGAAAAAACGCATACGCCCTTTTTGGCCAACCAAGCAAGCTTGCAAAGGAAATCTGCACTACAATGAAGTCTCACTTCCCCCCGGTCAAAAGGGCCATCTGAAAAAAGTGTAAAATCCAGAAAGGCAGGACAGGCCATGGAGAACTGGGAGCCTTGTTATGCTGATGGGCGGGATGTAAATTGCCAACAGACACTCGGGAGAAGTGTATGGTGTTTCCTGAAACATCTAAAAAACAAAGCAACAGAGCCTAGGGCACTTCCACTTATGGTCCTATAGCTTAGGGAAATTAAAATCAAAAAGACACAGCCACCCCAAAGTTTGGGACGTCTCTGTTTACAAGAACCTCGTGTACAGTACAAGTTCAACATCGCAGAAAGTGAAAAATGGATAAAGAAGTTGTGGTATTTACTTACAAAGCAATATCACTCAGCAATGAAATCTATGTCATCAGGCCCTTAGCAGCACAATGAGTGGATTCAGGTATGATGATTCTAACTGAAATAAGTCACACAGAAAAAGAAACATCATAAGATATCAGTAATACACGGAATGTAAACTTGGCTACACAGGAACTGAATTACAGAACAGAACAGGGTCTCAAATTTAGAAAACCAACTTATGCTTGCTTAAGGGGAAAGGTGAGTTGGGGTGCTGCATAAAACCAGAGATTGAAATGAGCACAGATAAAGTTCCTTAAGCCAAATATGGAATAGACAAGAGCTACTCCTTGCTCAACGAAATGGACTCAACACCGCATATTAAATGCCTAAGAATGTACCTGACTAGTAAGTATCTTAAAACCTATGGATTGCTATGTCTCCGAAAGAGAATCAAGCATGTGTACAGGGGCATAAACGCAGCAGTGATAGGATTGGAGAGGTTCGGTGAGCAAATGAAGACCCTTTGAAGTCATATTGCATGGTACCCATTCCACGGGTTTCAACTACCCAGGTTTAAGGTATTCTTCCTTCAGCTAAAACATGCATGTGGAACCTAGAGTATGATCAACCATGTGATCGGGAGACGTGTTCAAATATGTCTCAGTTTTCGTACCCTGGTACTCGGGTGCAACATTCCAGACGCTTTACTAACACCCTCCCGACTTGGAGAGTCAGTCCCTTTAACCTCCTGTTTGGCCCAGTTTGCAATTTCTGCGGAAGATGAACAGGAATAGCGAGAACCAATGAGAGACTAGCTGGAGGTGTCTGGACGGGCAAATTTAACTCTCATTTCCCACCAGGAAGAGGAATTAACCAAAGGCTCAGCGTGCCGTGCCGGAACCAGATTAGGGCCTGAAGCCATCCTGCGGTGTTGCGGCCAGCTCAAAAGAAAGCGAGTTGAAGAAAGGAGCTCAGGGGCACTGTAATTCACAAACCTGCAGACTTATAAATGACAGCTATCGTCCAAAAATATACTGAAGTAAGGCTGCCAAGAGGACTTGAAAGCGGGGCAGAATTGCAGGAAACCGATTTCAGGAGGCAGACTGGAATTGCATTGAAAGCATAGGAAAAGAGGCAGAACGTCCACAATGATGCACTTGGCCAAAAAGGGCGTATGCGTTTTTTCCTGAATATATTCAGGAAAAAACGCATACGCCCTTTTTGGCCAACCAAGCAAGCTTGCAAAGGAAATCTGCACTACAATGAAGTCTCACTTCCCCCCGGTCAAAAGGGCCATCTGAAAAAAGTGTAAAATCCAGAAAGGCAGGACAGGCCATGGAGAACTGGGAGCCTTGTTATGCTGATGGGCGGGATGTAAATTGCCAACAGACACTCGGGAGAAGTGTATGGTGTTTCCTGAAACATCTAAAAAACAAAGCAACAGAGCCTAGGGCACTTCCACTTATGGTCCTATAGCTTAGGGAAATTAAAATCAAAAAGACACAGCCACCCCAAAGTTTGGGACGTCTCTGTTTACAAGAACCTCGTGTACAGTACAAGTTCAACATCGCAGAAAGTGAAAAATGGATAAAGAAGTTGTGGTATTTACTTACAAAGCAATATCACTCAGCAATGAAATCTATGTCATCAGGCCCTTAGCAGCACAATGAGTGGATTCAGGTATGATGATTCTAACTGAAATAAGTCACACAGAAAAAGAAACATCATAAGATATCAGTAATACACGGAATGTAAACTTGGCTACACAGGAACTGAATTACAGAACAGAACAGGGTCTCAAATTTAGAAAACCAACTTATGCTTGCTTAAGGGGAAAGGTGAGTTGGGGTGCTGCATAAAACCAGAGATTGAAATGAGCACAGATAAAGTTCCTTAAGCCAAATATGGAATAGACAAGAGCTACTCCTTGCTCAACGAAATGGACTCAACACCGCATATTAAATGCCTAAGAATGTACCTGACTAGTAAGTATCTTAAAACCTATGGATTGCTATGTCTCCGAAAGAGAATCAAGCATGTGTACAGGGGCATAAACGCAGCAGTGATAGGATTGGAGAGGTTCGGTGAGCAAATGAAGACCCTTTGAAGTCATATTGCATGGTACCCATTCCACGGGTTTCAACTACCCAGGTTTAAGGTATTCTTCCTTCAGCTAAAACATGCATGTGGAACCTAGAGTATGATCAACCATGTGATCGGGAGACGTGTTCAAATATGTCTCAGTTTTCGTACCCTGGTACTCGGGTGCAACATTCCAGACGCTTTACTAACACCCTCCCGACTTGGAGAGTCAGTCCCTTTAACCTCCTGTTTGGCCCAGTTTGCAATTTCTGCGGAAGATGAACAGGAATAGCGAGAACCAATGAGAGACTAGCTGGAGGTGTCTGGACGGGCAAATTTAACTCTCATTTCCCACCAGGAAGAGGAATTAACCAAAGGCTCAGCGTGCCGTGCCGGAACCAGATTAGGGCCTGAAGCCATCCTGCGGTGTTGCGGCCAGCTCAAAAGAAAGCGAGTTGAAGAAAGGAGCTCAGGGGCACTGTAATTCACAAACCTGCAGAGTTATAAATGACAGCTATCGTCCAAAAATATACTGAAGTAAGGCTGCCAAGAGGACTTGAAAGCGGGGCAGAATTGCAGGAAACTGATTTCAGGAGGTAGACTGGAATTGCATTGAAAGCATAGGAAAAGAGGCAGAACGTCCACAATGATGCACTTGGCCAAAAAGGGCGTATGCGTTTTTTCCTGAATATATTCAGGAAAAAACGCATACGCCCTTTTTGGCCAACCAAGCAAGCTTGCAAAGGAAATCTGCACTACAATGAAGTCTCACTTCCCCCCGGTCAAAAGGGCCATCTGAAAAAAGTGTAACATCCACAAAGACAGGACAGGCCATGGAGAACTGGGAGCCTTGTTATGCTGATGGGCGGGATGTAAATTGCCAACAGACACTCGGGAGAAGTGTATGGTGTTTCCTGAAACATCTAAAAAACAAAGCAACAGAGCCTAGGGCACTTCCACTTATGGTCCTATAGCTTAGGGAAATTAAAATCAAAAAGACACAGCCACCCCAAAGTTTGGGACGCCTCTGTTTACAAGAACCTCGTTTACCGTACAAGTTCAATATCACAGAAAGTGAAAAATGGATAAAGAAGTTGTGGTATTTACTTACAAAGCAATATCACTCAGCAATGAAATCTATGTCATCAGGCCCTTAGCAGCACAATGAGTGGATTCAGGTATGATGATTCTAACTGAAATAAGTCACACAGAAAAAGAAACATCATAAGATATCAGTAATACACGGAATGTAAACTTGGCTACACAGGAACTGAATTACAGAACAGAACAGGGTCTCAAATTTAGAAAACCAACTTATGCTTGCTTAAGGGGAAAGGTGAGTTGGGGTGCTCCATAAAACCAGAGATTGAAATGAACACAGATAAAGTTCCTTAAGCCAAATATGGAATAGACAAGAGCTACTCCTTGCTCAACGAAATGGACTCAACACCGCATATTAAATGCCTAAGAATGTACCTGACTAGTAAGTATCTTAAAACCTATGGATTGCTATGTCTCCGAAAGAGAATCAAGCATGTGTACAGGGGCATAAACGCAGCAGTGATAGGATTGGAGAGGTTCGGTGAGCAAATGAAGACCCTTTGAAGTCATATTGCATGGTACCCATTCCACAGGTTTCAACTACCCAGGTTTAAGGTATTCTTCCTTCAGCTAAAACATGCATTTGGAACCTAGAGTATGCTCAACCATGTGATCGGGAGACGTGTTCAAATCTGTCTCAGTTTTCGTACCCTGGTACTCGGGTGCAACATTCCAGACGCTTTACTAACACCCTCCCGACTTGGAGAGTCAGTCCCTTTAACCTCCTGTTTGGCCCAGTTTGCAATTTCTGCGGAAGATGAACAGGAATAGCGAGAACCAATGAGAGACTAGCTGGAGGTGTCTGGACGGGCAAATTTAACTCTCATTTCCCACCAGGAAGAGGAATTAACCAAAGGCTCAGCGTGCCGTGCCGGAACCAGATTAGGGCCTGAAGCCATCCTGCGGTGTTGCGGCCAGCTCAAAAGAAAGCGAGTTGAAGAAAGGAGCTCAGGGGCACTGTAATTCACAAACCTGCAGAGTTATAAATGACAGCTATCGTCCAAAAATATACTGAAGTAAGGCTGCCAAGAGGACTTGAAAGCGGGGCAGAATTGCAGGAAACCGATTTCAGGAGGTAGACTGGAATTGCATTGAAAGCATAGGAAAAGAGGCAGAACGTCCACAATGATGCACTTGGCCAAAAAGGGCGTATGCGTTTTTTCCTGAATATATTCAGGAAAAAACGCATACGCCCTTTTTGGCCAACCAAGCAAGCTTGCAAAGGAAATCTGCACTACAATGAAGTCTCACTTCCCCCCGGTCAAAAGGGCCATCTGAAAAAAGTGTAAAATCCACAAAGACAGGACAGGCCATGGAGAACTGGGAGCCTTGTTATGCTGATGGGCGGGATGTAAATTGCCAACAGACACTCGGGAGAAGTGTATGGTGTTTCCTGAAACATCTAAAAAACAAAGCAACAGAGCCTAGGGCACTTCCACTTATGGTCCTATAGCTTAGGGAAATTAAAATCAAAAAGACACAGCCACCCCAAAGTTTGGGACGCCTCTGTTTACAAGAACCTCGTGTACAGTACAAGTTCAACATCGCAGAAAGTGAAAAATGGATAAAGAAGTTGTGGTATTTACTTACAAAGCAATATCACTCAGCAATGAAATCTATGTCATCAGGCCCTTAGCAGCACAATGAGTGGATTCAGGTATGATGATTCTAACTGAAATAAGTCACACAGAAAAAGAAACATCATAAGATATCAGTAATACACGGAATGTAAACTTGGCTACACAGGAACTGTATTACAGAACAGAACAGGGTCTCAAATTTAGAAAACCAACTTATGCTTGCTTAAGGGGAAAGGTGAGTTGGGGTGCTGCATAAAACCAGAGATTGAAATGAACACAGATAAAGTTCCTTAAGCCAAATATGGAATAGACAAGAGCTACTCCTTGCTCAACGAAATGGACTCAACACCGCATATTAAATGCCTAAGAATGTACCTGACTAGTAAGTATCTTAAAACCTATGGATTGCTATGTCTCCGAAAGAGAATCAAGCATGTGTACAGGGGCATAAACGCAGCAGTGATAGGATTGGAGAGGTTCAGTGAGCAAATGAAGACCCTTTGAAGTCATATTGCATGGTACCCATTCCACGGGTTTCAACTACCCAGATTTAAGGTATTCTTCCTTCAGCTAAAACATGCATGTGGAACCTAGAGTATGATCAACCATGTGATCGGGAGACGTGTTCAAATATGTCTCAGTTTTCGTACCCTGGTACTCGGGTGCAACATTCCAGATGCTTTACTAACACCCTCCCGACTTGGAGAGTCAGTCCCTTTAACCTCCTGTTTGGCCCAGTTTGCAATTTCTGCGGAAGATGAACAGGAATAGCGAGAACCAATGAGAGACTAGCTGGAGGTGTCTGGACGGGCAAATTTAACTCTCATTTCCCACCAGGAAGAGGAATTAACCAAAGGCTCAGCGTGCCGTGCCGGAACCAGATTAGGGCCTGAAGCCATCCTGCGGTGTTGCGGCCAGCTCAAAAGAAAGCGAGTTGAAGAAAGGAGCTCAGGGGCACTGTAATTCACAAACCTGCAGAGTTATAAATGACAGCTATCGTCCAAAAATATACTGAAGTAAGGCTGCCAAGAGGACTTGAAAGCGGGGCAGAATTGCAGGAAACCGATTTCAGGAGGTAGACTGGAATTGCATTGAAAGCATAGGAAAAGAGGCAGAACGTCCACAATGATGCACTTGGCCAAAAAGGGCGTATGCGTTTTTTCCTGAATATATTCAGGAAAAAATGCATACGCCCTTTTTGGCCAACCAAGCAAGCTTGCAAAGGAAATCTGCACTACAATGAAGTCTCACTTCCCCCCGGTCAAAAGGGCCATCTGAAAAAAGTGTAAAATCCACAAAGACAGGACAGGCCATGGAGAACTGGGAGCCTTGTTATGCTGATGGGCGGGATGTAAATTGCCAACAGACACTCGGGAGAAGTGTATGGTGTTTCCTGAAACATCTAAAAAACAAAGCAACAGAGCCTAGGGCACTTCCACTTTTGGTCCTATAGCTTAGGGAAATTAAAATCAAAAAGACACAGCCACCCCAAAGTTTGGGACGCCTCTGTTTACAAGAACCTCGTGTACAGTACAAGTTCAACATCGCAGAAAGTGAAAAATGGATAAAGAAGTTGTGGTATTTACTTACAAAGCAATATCACTCAGCAATGAAATCTATGTCATCAGGCCCTTAGCAGCACAATGAGTGGATTCAGGTATGATGATTCCAACTGAAATAAGTCACACAGAAAAAGAAACATCATAAGATATCAGTAATACACAGAATGTAAACTTGGCTACACAGGAACTGTATTACAGAACAGAACAGGGTCTCAAATTTAGAAAACCAACTTATGCTTGCTTAAGGGGAAAGGTGAGTTGGGGTGCTGCATAAAACCAGAGATTGAAATGAACACAGATAAAGTTCCTTAAGCCAAATATGGAATAGACAAGAGCTACTCCTTGCTCAATGAAATGGACTCAACACCGCATATTAAATGCCTAAGAATGTACCTGACTAGTAAGTATCTTAAAACCTATGGATTGCTATGTCTCCGAAAGAGAATCAAGCATGTGTACAGGGGCATAAACGCAGCAGTGATAGGATTGGAGAGGTTCGGTGAGCAAATGAAGACCCTTTGAAGTCATATTGCATGGTACCCATTCCACGGGTTTCAACTACCCAGGTTTAAGGTATTCTTCCTTCAGCTAAAACATGCATGTGGAACCTAGAGTATGATCAACCATGTGATCGGGAGACGTGTTCAAATCTGTCTCAGTTTTCGTACCCTGGTACTCGGGTGCAACATTCCAGACGCTTTACTAACACCCTCCCGACTTGGAGAGTCAGTCCCTTTAACCTCCTGTTTGGCCCAGTTTGCAATTTCTGCGGAAGATGAACAGGAATAGCGAGAACCAATGAGAGACTAGCTGGAGGTGTCTGGACGGGCAAATTTAACTCTCATTTCCCACCAGGAAGAGGAATTAACCAAAGGCTCAGCGTGCCGTGCCGGAACCAGATTAGGGCCTGAAGCCATCCTGCGGTGTTGCGGCCAGCTCAAAAGAAAGCGAGTTGAAGAAAGGAGCTCAGGGGCACTGTAATTCACAAACCTGCAGAGTTATAAATGACAGCTATCGTCCAAAAATATACTGAAGTAAGGCTGCCAAGAGGACTTGAAAGCGGGGCAGAATTGCAGGAAACCGATTTCAGGAGGTAGACTGGAATTGCATTGAAAGCATAGGAAAAGAGGCAGAACGTCCACAATGATGCACTTGGCCAAAAAGGGCGTATGCGTTTTTTCCTGAATATATTCAGGAAAAAACGCATACGCCCTTTTTGGCCAACCAAGCAAGCTTGCAAAGGAAATCTGCACTACAATGAAGTCTCACTTCCCCCCGGTCAAAAGGGCCATCTGAAAAAAGTGTAAAATCCAGAAAGACAGGACAGGCCATGGAGAACTGGGAGCCTTGTTATGCTGATGGGCGGGATGTAAATTGCCAACAGACACTCGGGAGAAGTGTATGGTGTTTCCTGAAACATCTAAAAAACAAAGCAACAGAGCCTAGGGCACTTCCACTTATGGTCCTATAGCTTAGGGAAATTAAAATCAAAAAGACACAGCCACCCCAAAGTTTGGGACGCCTCTGTTTACAAGAACCTCGTGTACAGTACAAGTTCAACATCGCAGAAAGTGAAAAATGGATAAAGAAGTTGTGGTATTTACTTACAAAGCAATATCACTCAGCAATGAAATCTATGTCATCAGGCCCTTAGCAGCACAATGAGTGGATTCAGGTATGATGATTCTAACTGAAATAAGTCACACAGAAAAAGAAACATCATAAGATATCAGTAATACACGGAATGTAAACTTGGCTACACAGGAACTGTATTACAGAACAGAACAGGGTCTCAAATTTAGAAAACCAACTTATGCTTGCTTAAGGGGAAAGGTGAGTTGGGGTGCTGCATAAAACCAGAGATTGAAATGAACACAGATAAAGTTCCTTAAGCCAAATATGGAATAGACAAGAGCTACTCCTTGCTCAACGAAATGGACTCAACACCGCATATTAAATGCCTAAGAATGTACCTGACTAGTAAGTATCTTAAAACCTATGGATTGCTATGTCTCCGAAAGAGAATCAAGCATGTGTACAGGGGCATAAACGCAGCAGTGATAGGATTGGAGAGGTTCGGTGAGCAAATGAAGACCCTTTGAAGTCATATTGCATGGTACCCATTCCACGGGTTTCAACTACCCAGGTTTAAGGTATTCTTCCTTCAGCTAAAACATGCATGTGGAACCTAGAGTATGATCAACCATGTGATCGGGAGACGTGTTCAAATCTGTCTCAGTTTTCGTACCCTGGTACTCGGGTGCAACATTCCAGACGCTTTACTAACACCCTCCCGACTTGGAGAGTCAGTCCCTTTAACCTCCTGTTTGGCCCAGTTTGCAATTTCTGCGGAAGATGAACAGGAATAGCGAGAACCAATGAGAGACTAGCTGGAGGTGTCTGGACGGGCAAATTTAACTCTCATTTCCCACCAGGAAGAGGAATTAACCAAAGGCTCAGCGTGCCGTGCCGGAACCAGATTAGGGCCTGAAGCCATCCTGCGGTGTTGCGGCCAGCTCAAAAGAAAGCGAGTTGAAGAAAGGAGCTCAGGGGCACTGTAATTCACAAACCTGCAGAGTTATAAATGACAGCTATCGTCCAAAAATATACTGAAGTAAGGCTGCCAAGAGGACT
Source organism: Pseudorca crassidens (assembly GCF_039906515.1). NCBI lineage: Eukaryota > Metazoa > Chordata > Mammalia > Artiodactyla > Delphinidae > Pseudorca > Pseudorca crassidens. The sequence goes on from NW_027136310.1 coordinate 1,256,845, forward strand.
TGAAAGCGGGGCAGAATTGCAGGAAACCGATTTCAGGAGGCAGACTGGAATTGCATTGAAAGCATAGGAAAAGAGGCAGAACGTCCACAATGATGCACTTGGCCAAAAAGGGCGTATGCGTTTTTTCCTGAATATATTCAGGAAAAAACGCATACGCCCTTTTTGGCCAACCAAGCAAGCATGCAAAGGAAATCTGCACTACAATGAAGTCTCACTTCCCCCCCGGTCAAAAGGGCCATCTGAAAAAAGTGTAAAATCCAGAAAGGCAGGACAGGCCATGGAGAACTGGGAGCCTTGTTATGCTGATGGGCGGGATGTAAATTGCCAACAGACACTCGGGAGAAGTGTATGGTGTTTCCTGAAACATCTAAAAAACAAAGCAACAGAGCCTAGGGCACTTCCACTTATGGTCCTATAGCTTAGGGAAATTAAAATCAAAAAGACACAGCCACCCCAAAGTTTGGGACGTCTCTGTTTACAAGAACCTCGTGTACAGTACAAGTTCAACATCGCAGAAAGTGAAAAATGGATAAAGAAGTTGTGGTATTTACTTACAAAGCAATATCACTCAGCAATGAAATCTATGTCATCAGGCCCTTAGCAGCACAATGAGTGGATTCAGGTATGATGATTCTAACTGAAATAAGTCACACAGAAAAAGAAACATCATAAGATATCAGTAATACACGGAATGTAAACTTGGCTACACAGGAACTGTATTACAGAACAGAACAGGGTCTCAAATTTAGAAAACCAACTTATGCTTGCTTAAGGGGAAAGGTGAGTTGGGGTGCTCCATAAAACCAGAGATTGAAATGAACACAGATAAAGTTCCTTAAGCCAAATATGGAATAGACAAGAGCTACTCCTTGCTCAACGAAATGGACTCAACACCGCATATTAAATGCCTAAGAATGTACCTGACTAGTAAGTATCTTAAAACCTATGGATTGCTATGTCTCCGAAAGAGAATCAAGCATGTGTACAGGGGCATAAACGCAGCAGTGATAGGATTGGAGAGGTTCGGTGAGCAAATGAAGACCCTTTGAAGTCATATTGCATGGTACCCATTCCACGGGTTTCAACTACCCAGGTTTAAGGTATTCTTCCTTCAGCTAAAACATGCATGTGGAACCTAGAGTATGATCAACCATGTGATCGGGAGACGTGTTCAAATCTGTCTCAGTTTTCGTACCCTGGTACTCGGGTGCAACATTCCAGACGCTTTACTAACACCCTCCCGACTTGGAGAGTCAGTCCCTTTAACCTCCTGTTTGGCCCAGTTTGCAATTTCTGCGGAAGATGAACAGGAATAGCGAGAACCAATGAGAGACTAGCTGGAGGTGTCTGGACGGGCAAATTTAACTCTCATTTCCCACCAGGAAGAGGAATTAACCAAAGGCTCAGCGTGCCGTGCCGGAACCAGATTAGGGCCTGAAGCCATCCTGCGGTGTTGCGGCCAGCTCAAAAGAAAGCGAGTTGAAGAAAGGAGCTCAGGGGCACTGTAATTCACAAACCTGCAGAGTTATAAATGACAGCTATCGTCCAAAAATATACTGAAGTAAGGCTGCCAAGAGGACTTGAAAGCGGGGCAGAATTGCAGGAAACCGATTTCAGGAGGCAGACTGGAATTGCATTGAAAGCATAGGAAAAGAGGCAGAACGTCCACAATGATGCACTTGGCCAAAAAGGGCGTATGCGTTTTTTCCTGAATATATTCAGGAAAAAACGCATACGCCCTTTTTGGCCAACCAAGCAAGCATGCAAAGGAAATCTGCACTACAATGAAGTCTCACTTCCCCCCCGGTCAAAAGGGCCATCTGAAAAAAGTGTAAAATCCAGAAAGGCAGGACAGGCCATGGAGAACTGGGAGCCTTGTTATGCTGATGGGCGGGATGTAAATTGCCAACAGACACTCGGGAGAAGTGTATGGTGTTTCCTGAAACATCTAAAAAACAAAGCAACAGAGCCTAGGGCACTTCCACTTATGGTCCTATAGCTTAGGGAAATTAAAATCAAAAAGACACAGCCACCCCAAAGTTTGGGACGTCTCTGTTTACAAGAACCTCGTGTACAGTACAAGTTCAACATCGCAGAAAGTGAAAAATGGATAAAGAAGTTGTGGTATTTACTTACAAAGCAATATCACTCAGCAATGAAATCTATGTCATCAGGCCCTTAGCAGCACAATGAGTGGATTCAGGTATGATGATTCTAACTGAAATAAGTCACACAGAAAAAGAAACATCATAAGATATCAGTAATACACGGAATGTAAACTTGGCTACACAGGAACTGTATTACAGAACAGAACAGGGTCTCAAATTTAGAAAACCAACTTATGCTTGCTTAAGGGGAAAGGTGAGTTGGGGTGCTCCATAAAACCAGAGATTGAAATGAACACAGATAAAGTTCCTTAAGCCAAATATGGAATAGACAAGAGCTACTCCTTGCTCAACGAAATGGACTCAACACCGCATATTAAATGCCTAAGAATGTACCTGACTAGTAAGTATCTTAAAACCTATGGATTGCTATGTCTCCGAAAGAGAATCAAGCATGTGTACAGGGGCATAAACGCAGCAGTGATAGGATTGGAGAGGTTCAGTGAGCAAATGAAGACCCTTTGAAGTCATATTGCATGGTACCCATTCCACGGGTTTCAACTACCCAGGTTTAAGGTATTCTTCCTTCAGCTAAAACATGCATGTGGAACCTAGAGTATGATCAACCATGTGATCGGGAGACGTGTTCAAATATGTCTCAGTTTTCGTACCCTGGTACTCGGGTGCAACATTCCAGACGCTTTACTAACACCCTCCCGACTTGGAGAGTCAGTCCCTTTAACCTCCTGTTTGGCCCAGTTTGCAATTTCTGCGGAAGATGAACAGGAATAGCGAGAACCAATGAGAGACTAGCTGGAGGTGTCTGGACGGGAAATTTAACTCTCATTTCCCACCAGGAAGAGGAATTAACCAAAGGCTCAGCGTGCCGTGCCGGAACCAGATTAGGGCCTGAAGCCATCTTGCAGTGTTGCGGCCAGCTCAAAAGAAAGCGAGTTGAAGAAAGGAGCTCAGGGGCACTGTAATTCACAAACCTGCAGAGTTATAAATGACAGCTATCGTCCAAAAATATACTGAAGTAAGGCTGCCAAGAGGACTTGAAAGCGGGGCAGAATTGCAGGAAACCGATTTCAGGAGGTAGACTGGAATTGCATTGAAAGCATAGGAAAAGAGGCAGAACGTCCACAATGATGTACTTGGCCAAAAAGGGCGTATGCGTTTTTTCCTGAATATATTCAGGAAAAAACGCATACGCCCTTTTTGGCCAACCAAGCAAGCTTGCAAAGGAAATCTGCACTACAATGAAGTCTCACTTCCCCCCGGTCAAAAGGGCCATCTGAAAAAAGTGTAAAATCCAGAAAGACAGGACAGGCCATGGAGAACTGGGAGCCTTGTTATGCTGATGGGCGGGATGTAAATTGCCAACAGACACTCGGGAGAAGTGTATGGTGTTTCCTGAAACATCTAAAAAACAAAGCAACAGAGCCTAGGGCACTTCCACTTATGGTCCTATAGCTTAGGGAAATTAAAATCAAAAAGACACAGCCACCCCAAAGTTTGGGACGCCTCTGTTTACAAGAACCTCGTGTACAGTACAAGTTCAACATCGCAGAAAGTGAAAAATGGATAAAGAAGTTGTGGTATTTACTTACAAAGCAATATCACTCAGCAATGAAATCTATGTCATCAGGCCCTTAGCAGCACAATGAGTGGATTCAGGTATGATGATTCTAACTGAAATAAGTCACACAGAAAAAGAAACATCATAAGATATCAGTAATACACGGAATGTAAACTTGGCTACACAGGAACTGTATTAAAGAACAGAACAGGGTCTCAAATTTAGAAAACCAACTTATGCTTGCTTAAGGGGAAAGGTGAGTTGGGGTGCTGCATAAAACCAGAGATTGAAATGAACACAGATAAAGTTCCTTAAGCCAAATATGGAATAGACAAGAGCTACTCCTTGCTCAACGAAATGGACTCAACACCGCATATTAAATGCCTAAGAATGTACCTGACTAGTAAGTATCTTAAAACCTATGGATTGCTATGTCTCTGAAAGAGAATCAAGCATGTGTACAGGGGCATAAACGCAGCAGTGATAGGATTGGAGAGGTTTGGTGAGCAAATGAAGACCCTTTGAAGTCATATTGCATGGTACCCATTCCACAGGTTTCAACTACCCAGGTTTAAGGTATTCTTCCTTCAGCTAAAACATGCATGTGGAACCTAGAGTATGATCAACCATGTGATCGGGAGATGTGTTCAAATATGTCTCAGTTTTCGTACCCTGGTACTCGGGTGCAACATTCCAGACGCTTTACTAACACCCTCCCGACTTGGAGAGTCAGTCCCTTTAACCTCCTGTTTGGCCCAGTTTGCAATTTCTGCGGAAGATGAACAGGAATAGCGAGAACCAATGAGAGACTAGCTGGAGGTGTCTGGACGGGCAAATTTAACTCTCATTTCCCACCAGGAAGAGGAATTAACCAAAGGCTCAGCGTGCCGTGCCGGAACCAGATTAGGGCCTGAAGCCATCCTGCGGTGTTGCGGCCAGCTCAAAAGAAAACGAGTTGAAGAAAGGAGCTCAGGGGCACTGTAATTCACAAACCTGCAGAGTTATAAATGACAGCTATCGTCCAAAAATATACTGAAGTAAGGCTGCCAAGAGGACTTGAAAGCGGGGCAGAATTGCAGGAAACCGATTTCAGGAGGTAGACTGGAATTGCATTGAAAGCATAGGAAAAGAGGCAGAACGTCCACAATGATGCACTTGGCCAAAAAGGGCGTATGCGTTTTTTCCTGAATATATTCAGGAAAAAACGCATACGCCCTTTTTGGCCAACCAAGCAAGCTTGCAAAGGAAATCTTCACTACAATGAAGTCTCACTTCCCCCCGGTCAAAAGGGCCATCTGAAAAAAGTGTAAAATCCAGAAAGGCAGGACAGGCCATGGAGAACTGGGAGCCTTGTTATGCTGATGGGCGGGATGTAAATTGCCAACAGACACTCGGGAGAAGTGTATGGTGTTTCCTGAAACATCTAAAAAACAAAGCAACAGAGCCTAGGGCACTTCCACTTATGGTCCTATAGCTTAGGGAAATTAAAATCAAAAAGACACAGCCACCCCAAAGTTTGGGACGCCTCTGTTTACAAGAACCTCGTGTACAGTACAAGTTCAACATCGCAGAAAGTGAAAAATGGATAAAGAAGTTGTGGTATTTACTTACAAAGCAATATCACTCAGCAATGAAATCTATGTCATCAGGCCCTTAGCAGCACAATGAGTGGATTCAGGTATGATGATTCCAACTGAAATAAGTCACACAGAAAAAGAAACATCATAAGATATCAGTAATACACAGAATGTAAACTTGGCTACACAGGAACTGTATTACAGAACAGAACAGTGTCTCAAATTTAGAAAACCAACTTATGCTTGCTTAAGGGGAAAGGTGAGTTGGGGTGCTGCATAAAACCAGAGATTGAAATGAACACAGATAAAGTTCCTTAAGCCAAATATGGAATAGACAAGAGCTACTCCTTGCTCAACGAAATGGACTCAACACCGCATATTAAATGCCTAAGAATGTACCTGACTAGTAAGTATCTTAAAACCTATGGATTGCTATGTCTCCGAAAGAGAATCAAGCATGTGTACAGGGGCATAAACGCAGCAGTGATAGGATTGGAGAGGTTCGGTGAGCAAATGAAGACCCTTTGAAGTCATATTGCATGGTACCCATTCCACGGGTTTCAACTACCCAGGTTTAAGGTATTCTTCCTTCAGCTAAAACATGCATGTGGAACCTAGAGTATGATCAACCATGTGATCGGGAGACGTGTTCAAATCTGTCTCAGTTTTCGTACCCTGGTACTCGGGTGCAACATTCCAGACGCTTTACTAACACCCTCCCGACTTGGAGAGTCAGTCCCTTTAACCTCCTGTTTGGCCCAGTTTGCAATTTCTGCGGAAGATGAACAGGAATAGCGAGAACCAATGAGAGACTAGCTGGAGGTGTCTGGACGGGCAAATTTAACTCTCATTTCCCACCAGGAAGAGGAATTAACCAAAGGCTCAGCGTGCCGTGCCGGAACCAGATTAGGGCCTGAAGCCATCCTGCGGTGTTGCGGCCAGCTCAAAAGAAAGCGAGTTGAAGAAAGGAGCTCAGGGGCACTGTAATTCACAAACCTGCAGAGTTATAAATGACAGCTATCGTCCAAAAATATACTGAAGTAAGGCTGCCAAGAGGACTTGAAAGCGGGGCAGAATTGCAGGAAACCGATTTCAGGAGGCAGACTGGAATTGCATTGAAAGCATAGGAAAAGAGGCAGAACGTCCACAATGATGCACTTGGCCAAAAAGGGCGTATGCGTTTTTTCCTGAATATATTCAGGAAAAAACGCATACGCCCTTTTTGGCCAACCAAGCAAGCATGCAAAGGAAATCTGCACTACAATGAAGTCTCACTTCCCCCCCGGTCAAAAGGGCCATCTGAAAAAAGTGTAAAATCCAGAAAGGCAGGACAGGCCATGGAGAACTGGGAGCCTTGTTATGCTGATGGGCGGGATGTAAATTGCCAACAGACACTCGGGAGAAGTGTATGGTGTTTCCTGAAACATCTAAAAAACAAAGCAACAGAGCCTAGGGCACTTCCACTTATGGTCCTATAGCTTAGGGAAATTAAAATCAAAAAGACACAGCCACCCCAAAGTTTGGGACGTCTCTGTTTACAAGAACCTCGTGTACAGTACAAGTTCAACATCGCAGAAAGTGAAAAATGGATAAAGAAGTTGTGGTATTTACTTACAAAGCAATATCACTCAGCAATGAAATCTATGTCATCAGGCCCTTAGCAGCACAATGAGTGGATTCAGGTATGATGATTCTAACTGAAATAAGTCACACAGAAAAAGAAACATCATAAGATATCAGTAATACACGGAATGTAAACTTGGCTACACAGGAACTGTATTACAGAACAGAACAGGGTCTCAAATTTAGAAAACCAACTTATGCTTGCTTAAGGGGAAAGGTGAGTTGGGGTGCTCCATAAAACCAGAGATTGAAATGAACACAGATAAAGTTCCTTAAGCCAAATATGGAATAGACAAGAGCTACTCCTTGCTCAACGAAATGGACTCAACACCGCATATTAAATGCCTAAGAATGTACCTGACTAGTAAGTATCTTAAAACCTATGGATTGCTATGTCTCCGAAAGAGAATCAAGCATGTGTACAGGGGCATAAACGCAGCAGTGATAGGATTGGAGAGGTTCAGTGAGCAAATGAAGACCCTTTGAAGTCATATTGCATGGTACCCATTCCACGGGTTTCAACTACCCAGGTTTAAGGTATTCTTCCTTCAGCTAAAACATGCATGTGGAACCTAGAGTATGATCAACCATGTGATCGGGAGACGTGTTCAAATATGTCTCAGTTTTCGTACCCTGGTACTCGGGTGCAACATTCCAGACGCTTTACTAACACCCTCCCGACTTGGAGAGTCAGTCCCTTTAACCTCCTGTTTGGCCCAGTTTGCAATTTCTGCGGAAGATGAACAGGAATAGCGAGAACCAATGAGAGACTAGCTGGAGGTGTCTGGACGGGAAATTTAACTCTCATTTCCCACCAGGAAGAGGAATTAACCAAAGGCTCAGCGTGCCGTGCCGGAACCAGATTAGGGCCTGAAGCCATCTTGCAGTGTTGCGGCCAGCTCAAAAGAAAGCGAGTTGAAGAAAGGAGCTCAGGGGCACTGTAATTCACAAACCTGCAGAGTTATAAATGACAGCTATCGTCCAAAAATATACTGAAGTAAGGCTGCCAAGAGGACTTGAAAGCGGGGCAGAATTGCAGGAAACCGATTTCAGGAGGTAGACTGGAATTGCATTGAAAGCATAGGAAAAGAGGCAGAACGTCCACAATGATGTACTTGGCCAAAAAGGGCGTATGCGTTTTTTCCTGAATATATTCAGGAAAAAACGCATACGCCCTTTTTGGCCAACCAAGCAAGCTTGCAAAGGAAATCTGCACTACAATGAAGTCTCACTTCCCCCCGGTCAAAAGGGCCATCTGAAAAAAGTGTAAAATCCAGAAAGACAGGACAGGCCATGGAGAACTGGGAGCCTTGTTATGCTGATGGGCGGGATGTAAATTGCCAACAGACACTCGGGAGAAGTGTATGGTGTTTCCTGAAACATCTAAAAAACAAAGCAACAGAGCCTAGGGCACTTCCACTTATGGTCCTATAGCTTAGGGAAATTAAAATCAAAAAGACACAGCCACCCCAAAGTTTGGGACGCCTCTGTTTACAAGAACCTCGTTTACAGTACAAGTTCAACATTGCAGAAAGTGAAAAATGGATAAAGAAGTTGTGGTATTTACTTACAAAGCAATATCACTCAGCAATGAAATCTATGTCATCAGGCCCTTAGCAGCACAATGAGTGGATTCAGGTATGATGATTCTAACTGAAATAAGTCACACAGAAAAAGAAACATCATAAGATATCAGTAATACACGGAATGTAAACTTGGCTACACAGGAACTGTATTAAAGAACAGAACAGGGTCTCAAATTTAGAAAACCAACTTATGCTTGCTTAAGGGGAAAGGTGAGTTGGGGTGCTGCATAAAACCAGAGATTGAAATGAACACAGATAAAGTTCCTTAAGCCAAATATGGAATAGACAAGAGCTACTCCTTGCTCAACGAAATGGACTCAACACCGCATATTAAATGCCTAAGAATGTACCTGACTAGTAAGTATCTTAAAACCTATGGATTGCTATGTCTCTGAAAGAGAATCAAGCATGTGTACAGGGGCATAAACGCAGCAGTGATAGGATTGGAGAGGTTTGGTGAGCAAATGAAGACCCTTTGAAGTCATATTGCATGGTACCCATTCCACAGGTTTCAACTACCCAGGTTTAAGGTATTCTTCCTTCAGCTAAAACATGCATGTGGAACCTAGAGTATGATCAACCATGTGATCGGGAGATGTGTTCAAATATGTCTCAGTTTTCGTACCCTGGTACTCGGGTGCAACATTCCAGACGCTTTACTAACACCCTCCCGACTTGGAGAGTCAGTCCCTTTAACCTCCTGTTTGGCCCAGTTTGCAATTTCTGCGGAAGATGAACAGGAATAGCGAGAACCAATGAGAGACTAGCTGGAGGTGTCTGGACGGGCAAATTTAACTCTCATTTCCCACCAGGAAGAGGAATTAACCAAAGGCTCAGCGTGCCGTGCCGGAACCAGATTAGGGCCTGAAGCCATCCTGCGGTGTTGCGGCCAGCTCAAAAGAAAACGAGTTGAAGAAAGGAGCTCAGGGGCACTGTAATTCACAAACCTGCAGAGTTATAAATGACAGCTATCGTCCAAAAATATACTGAAGTAAGGCTGCCAAGAGGACTTGAAAGCGGGGCAGAATTGCATGAAACCGATTTCAGGAGGTAGACTGGAATTGCATTGAAAGCATAGGAAAAGAGGCAGAACGTCCACAATGATGCACTTGGCCAAAAAGGGCGTATGCGTTTTTTCCTGAATATATTCAGGAAAAAACGCATACGCCCTTTTTGGCCAACCAAGCAAGCTTGCAAAGGAAATCTTCACTACAATGAAGTCTCACTTCCCCCCGGTCAAAAGGGCCATCTGAAAAAAGTGTAAAATCCAGAAAGGCAGGACAGGCCATGGAGAACTGGGAGCCTTGTTATGCTGATGGGCGGGATGTAAATTGCCAACAGACACTCGGGAGAAGTGTATGGTGTTTCCTGAAACATCTAAAAAACAAAGCAACAGAGCCTAGGGCACTTCCACTTATGGTCCTATAGCTTAGGGAAATTAAAATCAAAAAGACACAGCCACCCCAAAGTTTGGGACGCCTCTGTTTACAAGAACCTCGTGTACAGTACAAGTTCAACATCGCAGAAAGTGAAAAATGGATAAAGAAGTTGTGGTATTTACTTACAAAGCAATATCACTCAGCAATGAAATCTATGTCATCAGGCCCTTAGCAGCACAATGAGTGGATTCAGGTATGATGATTCCAACTGAAATAAGTCACACAGAAAAAGAAACATCATAAGATATCAGTAATACACAGAATGTAAACTTGGCTACACAGGAACTGTATTACAGAACAGAACAGTGTCTCAAATTTAGAAAACCAACTTATGCTTGCTTAAGGGGAAAGGTGAGTTGGGGTGCTGCATAAAACCAGAGATTGAAATGAACACAGATAAAGTTCCTTAAGCCAAATATGGAATAGACAAGAGCTACTCCTTGCTCAACGAAATGGACTCAACACCGCATATTAAATGCCTAAGAATGTACCTGACTAGTAAGTATCTTAAAACCTATGGATTGCTATGTCTCCGAAAGAGAATCAAGCATGTGTACAGGGGCATAAACGCAGCAGTGATAGGATTGGAGAGGTTCGGTGAGCAAATGAAGACCCTTTGAAGTCATATTGCATGGTACCCATTCCACGGGTTTCAACTACCCAGGTTTAAGGTATTCTTCCTTCAGCTAAAACATGCATGTGGAACCTAGAGTATGATCAACCATGTGATCGGGAGACGTGTTCAAATCTGTCTCAGTTTTCGTACCCTGGTACTCGGGTGCAACATTCCAGACGCTTTACTAACACCCTCCCGACTTGGAGAGTCAGTCCCTTTAACCTCCTGTTTGGCCCAGTTTGCAATTTCTGCGGAAGATGAACAGGAATAGCGAGAACCAATGAGAGACTAGCTGGAGGTGTCTGGACGGGCAAATTTAACTCTCATTTCCCACCAGGAAGAGGAATTAACCAAAGGCTCAGCGTGCCGTGCCGGAACCAGATTAGGGCCTGAAGCCATCCTGCGGTGTTGCGGCCAGCTCAAAAGAAAGCGAGTTGAAGAAAGGAGCTCAGGGGCACTGTAATTCACAAACCTGCAGAGTTATAAATGACAGCTATCGTCCAAAAATATACTGAAGTAAGGCTGCCAAGAGGACTTGAAAGCGGGGCAGAATTGCAGGAAACCGATTTCAGGAGGCAGACTGGAATTGCATTGAAAGCATAGGAAAAGAGGCAGAACGTCCACAATGATGCACTTGGCCAAAAAGGGCGTATGCGTTTTTTCCTGAATATATTCAGGAAAAAACGCATACGCCCTTTTTGGCCAACCAAGCAAGCATGCAAAGGAAATCTGCACTACAATGAAGTCTCACTTCCCCCCCGGTCAAAAGGGCCATCTGAAAAAAGTGTAAAATCCAGAAAGGCAGGACAGGCCATGGAGAACTGGGAGCCTTGTTATGCTGATGGGCGGGATGTAAATTGCCAACAGACACTCGGGAGAAGTGTATGGTGTTTCCTGAAACATCTAAAAAACAAAGCAACAGAGCCTAGGGCACTTCCACTTATGGTCCTATAGCTTAGGGAAATTAAAATCAAAAAGACACAGCCACCCCAAAGTTTGGGACGTCTCTGTTTACAAGAACCTCGTGTACAGTACAAGTTCAACATCGCAGAAAGTGAAAAATGGATAAAGAAGTTGTGGTATTTACTTACAAAGCAATATCACTCAGCAATGAAATCTATGTCATCAGGCCCTTAGCAGCACAATGAGTGGATTCAGGTATGATGATTCTAACTGAAATAAGTCACACAGAAAAAGAAACATCATAAGATATCAGTAATACACGGAATGTAAACTTGGCTACACAGGAACTGAATTACAGAACAGAACAGGGTCTCAAATTTAGAAAACCAACTTATGCTTGCTTAAGGGGAAAGGTGAGTTGGGGTGCTGCATAAAACCAGAGATTGAAATGAGCACAGATAAAGTTCCTTAAGCCAAATATGGAATAGACAAGAGCTACTCCTTGCTCAACGAAATGGACTCAACACCGCATATTAAATGCCTAAGAATGTACCTGACTAGTAAGTATCTTAAAACCTATGGATTGCTATGTCTCCGAAAGAGAATCAAGCATGTGTACAGGGGCATAAACGCAGCAGTGATAGGATTGGAGAGGTTCGGTGAGCAAATGAAGACCCTTTGAAGTCATATTGCATGGTACCCATTCCACGGGTTTCAACTACCCAGGTTTAAGGTATTCTTCCTTCAGCTAAAACATGCATGTGGAACCTAGAGTATGATCAACCATGTGATCGGGAGACGTGTTCAAATATGTCTCAGTTTTCGTACCCTGGTACTCGGGTGCAACATTCCAGACGCTTTACTAACACCCTCCCGACTTGGAGAGTCAGTCCCTTTAACCTCCTGTTTGGCCCAGTTTGCAATTTCTGCGGAAGATGAACAGGAATAGCGAGAACCAATGAGAGACTAGCTGGAGGTGTCTGGACGGGCAAATTTAACTCTCATTTCCCACCAGGAAGAGGAATTAACCAAAGGCTCAGCGTGCCGTGCCGGAACCAGATTAGGGCCTGAAGCCATCCTGCGGTGTTGCGGCCAGCTCAAAAGAAAGCGAGTTGAAGAAAGGAGCTCAGGGGCACTGTAATTCACAAACCTGCAGAGTTATAAATGACAGCTATCGTCCAAAAATATACTGAAGTAAGGCTGCCAAGAGGACTTGAAAGCGGGGCAGAATTGCAGGAAACCGATTTCAGGAGGCAGACTGGAATTGCATTGAAAGCATAGGAAAAGAGGCAGAACGTCCACAATGATGCACTTGGCCAAAAAGGGCGTATGCGTTTTTTCCTGAATATATTCAGGAAAAAACGCATACGCCCTTTTTGGCCAACCAAGCAAGCTTGCAAAGGAAATCTGCACTACAATGAAGTCTCACTTCCCCCCGGTCAAAAGGGCCATCTGAAAAAAGTGTAAAATCCAGAAAGACAGGACAGGCCATGGAGAACTGGGAGCCTTGTTATGCTGATGGGCGGGATGTAAATTGCCAACAGACACTCGGGAGAAGTGTATGGTGTTTCCTGAAACATCTAAAAAACAAAGCAACAGAGCCTAGGGCACTTCCACTTATGGTCCTATAGCTTAGGGAAATTAAAATCAAAAAGACACAGCCACCCCAAAGTTTGGGACGTCTCTGTTTACAAGAACCTCGTGTACAGTACAAGTTCAACATCGCAGAAAGTGAAAAATGGATAAAGAAGTTGTGGTATTTACTTACAAAGCAATATCACTCAGCAATGAAATCTATGTCATCAGGCCCTTAGCAGCACAATGAGTGGATTCAGGTATGATGATTCTAACTGAAATAAGTCACACAGAAAAAGAAACATCATAAGATATCAGTAATACACGGAATGTAAACTTGGCTACACAGGAACTGAATTACAGAACAGAACAGGGTCTCAAATTTAGAAAACCAACTTATGCTTGCTTAAGGGGAAAGGTGAGTTGGGGTGCTGCATAAAACCAGAGATTGAAATGAGCACAGATAAAGTTCCTTAAGCCAAATATGGAATAGACAAGAGCTACTCCTTGCTCAACGAAATGGACTCAACACCGCATATTAAATGCCTAAGAATGTACCTGACTAGTAAGTATCTTAAAACCTATGGATTGCTATGTCTCCGAAAGAGAATCAAGCATGTGTACAGGGGCATAAACGCAGCAGTGATAGGATTGGAGAGGTTCGGTGAGCAAATGAAGACCCTTTGAAGTCATATTGCATGGTACCCATTCCACGGGTTTCAACTACCCAGGTTTAAGGTATTCTTCCTTCAGCTAAAACATGCATGTGGAACCTAGAGTATGATCAACCATGTGATCGGGAGACGTGTTCAAATATGTCTCAGTTTTCGTACCCTGGTACTCGGGTGCAACATTCCAGACGCTTTACTAACACCCTCCCGACTTGGAGAGTCAGTCCCTTTAACCTCCTGTTTGGCCCAGTTTGCAATTTCTGCGGAAGATGAACAGGAATAGCGAGAACCAATGAGAGACTAGCTGGAGGTGTCTGGACGGGCAAATTTAACTCTCATTTCCCACCAGGAAGAGGAATTAACCAAAGGCTCAGCGTGCCGTGCCGGAACCAGATTAGGGCCTGAAGCCATCCTGCGGTGTTGCGGCCAGCTCAAAAGAAAGCGAGTTGAAGAAAGGAGCTCAGGGGCACTGTAATTCACAAACCTGCAGACTTATAAATGACAGCTATCGTCCAAAAATATACTGAAGTAAGGCTGCCAAGAGGACTTGAAAGCGGGGCAGAATTGCAGGAAACCGATTTCAGGAGGCAGACTGGAATTGCATTGAAAGCATAGGAAAAGAGGCAGAACGTCCACAATGATGCACTTGGCCAAAAAGGGCGTATGCGTTTTTTCCTGAATATATTCAGGAAAAAACGCATACGCCCTTTTTGGCCAACCAAGCAAGCTTGCAAAGGAAATCTGCACTACAATGAAGTCTCACTTCCCCCCGGTCAAAAGGGCCATCTGAAAAAAGTGTAAAATCCAGAAAGGCAGGACAGGCCATGGAGAACTGGGAGCCTTGTTATGCTGATGGGCGGGATGTAAATTGCCAACAGACACTCGGGAGAAGTGTATGGTGTTTCCTGAAACATCTAAAAAACAAAGCAACAGAGCCTAGGGCACTTCCACTTATGGTCCTATAGCTTAGGGAAATTAAAATCAAAAAGACACAGCCACCCCAAAGTTTGGGACGTCTCTGTTTACAAGAACCTCGTGTACAGTACAAGTTCAACATCGCAGAAAGTGAAAAATGGATAAAGAAGTTGTGGTATTTACTTACAAAGCAATATCACTCTGCAATGAAATCTATGTCATCAGGCCCTTAGCAGCACAATGAGTGGATTCAGGTATGATGATTCTAACTGAAATAAGTCACACAGAAAAAGAAACATCATAAGATATCAGTAATACACGGAATGTAAACTTGGCTACACAGGAACTGAATTACAGAACAGAACAGGGTCTCAAATTTAGAAAACCAACTTATGCTTGCTTAAGGGTAAAGGTGAGTCGGGGTGCTGCATAAAACCAGAGATTGAAATGAGCACAGATAAAGTTCCTTAAGCCAAATATGGAATAGACAAGAGCTACTCCTTGCTCAACGAAATGGACTCAACACCGCATATTAAATGCCTAAGAATGTACCTGACTAGTAAGTATCTTAAAACCTATGGATTGCTATGTCTCCGAAAGAGAATCAAGCATGTGTACAGGGGCATAAACGCAGCAGTGATAGGATTGGAGAGGTTCGGTGAGCAAATGAAGACCCTTTGAAGTCATATTGCATGGTACCCATTCCACGGGTTTCAACTACCCAGGTTTAAGGTATTCTTCCTTCAGCTAAAACATGCATGTGGAACCTAGAGTATGATCAACCATGTGATCGGGAGACGTGTTCAAATATGTCTCAGTTTTCGTACCCTGGTACTCGGGTGCAACATTCCAGACGCTTTACTAACACCCTCCCGACTTGGAGAGTCAGTCCCTTTAACCTCCTGTTTGGCCCAGTTTGCAATTTCTGCGGAAGATGAACAGGAATAGCGAGAACCAATGAGAGACTAGCTGGAGGTGTCTGGACGGGCAAATTTAACTCTCATTTCCCACCAGGAAGAGGAATTAACCAAAGGCCCAGCGTGCCATGCCGGAACCAGATTAGGGCCTGAAGCCATCCTGCGGTGTTGCGGCCAGCTCACAAGAAAGTGAGTTGAAGAAAGGAGCTCAGGGGCACTGTAATTCACAAACCTGCAGAGTTATAAATGACAGCTATCGTCCAAAAATATACTGAAGTAAGGCTGCCAAGAGGACTTGAAAGCGGGGCAGAATTGCAGGAAACCGATTTCAGGAGGTAGACTGGAATTGCATTGAAAGCATAGGAAAAGAGGCAGAACGTCCACAATGATGCACTTGGCCAAAAAGGGCGTATGCGTTTTTTCCTGAATATATTCAGGAAAAAACGCATACGCCCTTTTTGGCCAACCAAGCAAACTTGCAAAGGAAATCTGCACTACAATGAAGTCTCACTTCCCCCCGGTCAAAAGGGCCATCTGAAAAAAGTGTAAAATCCAGAAAGGCAGGACAGGCCATGGAGAACTGGGAGCCTTGTTATGCTGATGGGCGGGATGTAAATTGCCAACAGACACTCGGGAGAAGTGTATGGTGTTTCCTGAAACAACTAAAAAACAAAGCTACAGAGCCTAGGGCACTTCCACTTATGGTCCTATAGCTTAGGGAAATTAAAATCAAAAAGATACAGCCACCCCAAAGTTTGGGACGCCTCTGTTTACAAGAACCTCGTTTAACGTACAAGTTCAACATCGCAGAAAGTGAAAAATGGATAAAGAACTTGTGGTACTTACGTACAATGCAGTATCACTCAACAATGAAATCTATGTCATCAGGCCCGTAGCAGCATAATGAGTGGATTCAGGTACGATGATTCTAACTTTAATAAGTCACACAGAAAAAGAAACATCATAAGATATCACTAATACACGGAATGTAAACTTGGCTACACAGGAACTGAATTCCAAAACAGAACAGGGTCTCAAAATTAGAAAACCAACTTATGCTTGCTTAAGGGGAAAGGTGAGTTGGGGTTCTGCATAAAACCAGACATTGAAATGAGCACAGATAAAGTTCCTTAAGCCAAATATGGAATAGCAAGAGCAACTCCTTGCTCAATGAAATGGACTCAACACCCCATATTAAACGCCTAAGAAGGTACCTGACTAGTAAGTATCTTAAAACCTATGGATTGCTATGTCTCCAAAAGAGAATCAAGCATGTGTACAGGGGCATAAACGCAGCAGTGATAGGATTGGAGAGGTTCAGTGAGCAAATGAAGACCCTTTGAAGTCATATTGCATGGTACCCATTCCACGGGTCTCAACTCTCCAGGTTTAAGGTATTCTTCCTTCAGCTAAAACATGCATGTGGAACCCAGAGTATGATCATCCGTGTGAACGGGAGACATGTTCAAATATGTCTCAGTTTTCCTCCCCTGGTACTCGGGTGCATCATTCCAGACGCTTTACTAACACTCTCCGCACTTGGAGAGTCAGCACCTTTAAGCTCCTGTTTGGCCCAGTTTGCAATTTCTGCGGAAGATGAACAGAAATAGGGAGAACCAATGAGAGACTAGCTGGAGGTGTCTGGACGGGCAAATTTAACTCTCATTTCCCACCAGGAAGAGGAAATAACCAAAGGCTCAGCATGCCGTGCCGGAACCAGATTAGGGCCTGAAGCCATCCTGCGGTGTTGCGGCCAGCTCAAAAGAAAGCGAGTTGAAGAAAGGAGCTCAGGGGCACTGTAATTCACAAACCTGCAGAGTTATAAATGACAGCTATCGTCCAAAAATATACTGAAGTAAGGCTGCCAAGAGGACTTGAAAGCGGGGCAGAATTGCAGGAAACCGATTTCAGGAGGTAGACTGGAATTGCATTGAAAGCATAGGAAAAGAGGCAGAACGTCCACAATGATGCACTTGGCCATAAAGGGCGTATGCGTTTTTTCCTGAATATATTCAAGAAGAAACGCATACGCCCGTTTTGGCCAACCAAGCAAGCTTGCAAAGGAAATCTGCACTACAATGAAGTCTCACTTGCCCCCGGTCAAAAGGGCCATCTGAAAAAAGTGTAAAATCCAGAAAGGCAGGACAGGCCATGGAGAACTGGGAGCCTTGTTATGCTGATGGGCGGGATGTAAATTGCCAACAGACACTCGGGAGAAGTGTATGGTGTTTCCTGAAACATCTAAAAAACAAAGCAACAGAGCCTAGGGCACTTCCACTTATGGTCCTATAGCTTAGGGAAATTAAAATCAAAAAGACACAGCCACCCCAAAGTTTGGGACGCCTCTGTTTACAAGAACCTCGTTTACAGTACAAGTTCAACATCGCAGAAAGTGAAAAATGGATAAAGAAGTTGTGGTATTTACTTACAAAGCAATATCACTCAGCAATGAAATCTATGTCATCAGGCCCTTAGCAGCACAATGAGTGGATTCAGGTATGATGATTCTAACTGAAATAAGTCACACAGAAAAAGAAACATCATAAGATATCAGTAATACACGGAATGTAAACTTGGCTACACAGGAACTGAATTACAGAACAGAACAGGGTCTCAAATTTAGAAAACCAACTTATGCTTGCTTAAGGGTAAAGGTGAGTTGGGGTGCTGCATAAAACCAGAGATTGAAATGAACACAGATAAAGTTCCTTAAGCCAAATATGGAATAGATAAGAGCTACTCCTTGCTCAACGAAATGGACTCAACACCGCATATTAAATGCCTAAGAATGTACCTGACTAGTAAGTATCTTAAAACCTATGGATTGCTATGTCTCCGAAAGAGAATCAAGCATGTGTACAGGGGCATAAACGCAGCAGTGATAGGATTGGAGAGGTTCGGTGAGCAAATGAAGACCCTTTGAAGTCATATTGCATGGTACCCATTCCACGGGTTTCAACTACCCAGGTTTAAGGTATTCTTCCTTCAGCTAAAACATGCATGTGGAACCTAGAGTATGATCAACCATGTGATCGGGAGACGTGTTCAAATATGTCTCAGTTTTCGTACCCTGGTACTCGGGTGCAACATTCCAGACGCTTTACTAACACCCTCCCAACTTGGAGAGTCAGTCCCTTTAACCTCCTGTTTGGCCCAGTTTGCAATTTCTGCGGAAGATGAACAGGAATAGCGAGAACCAATGAGAGACTAGCTGGAGGTGTCTGGACGGGCAAATTTAACTCTCATTTCCCACCAGGAAGAGGAATTAACCAAAGGCTCAGCGTGCCATGCCGGAACCAGATTAGGGCCTGAAGCCATCCTGCGGTGTTGCGGCCAGCTCACAAGAAAGTGAGTTGAAGAAAGGAGCTCAGGGGCACTGTAATTCACAAACCTGCAGAGTTATAAATGACAGCTATCGTCCAAAAATATACTGAAGTAAGGCTGCCAAGAGGACTTGAAAGCGGGGCAGAATTGCAGGAAACCGATTTCAGGAGGTAGACTGGAATTGCATTGAAAGCATAGGAAAAGAGGCAGAACGTCCACAATGATGCACTTGGCCATAAAGGGCGTATGCGTTTTTTCCTGAATATATTCAGGAAGAAACGCATACGCCCGTTTTGGCCAACCAAGCAAGCTTGCAAAGGAAATCTGCACTACAATGAAGTCTCACTTGCCCCCGGTCAAAAGGGCCATCTGAAAAAAGTGTAAAATCCAGAAAGGCAGGACAGGCCATGGAGAACTGGGAGCCTTGTTATGCTGATGGGCGGGATGTAAATTGCCAACAGACACTCGGGAGAAGTGTATGGTGTTTCCTGAAACATCTAAAAAACAAAGCAACAGAGCCTAGGGCACTTCCACTTATGGTCCTATAGCTTAGGGAAATTAAAATCAAAAAGACACAGCCACCCCAAAGTTTGGGACGCCTCTGTTTACAAGAACCTCGTTTACAGTACAAGTTCAACATCGCAGAAAGTGAAAAATGGATAAAGAAGTTGTGGTATTTACTTACAAAGCAATATCACTCAGCAATGAAATCTATGTCATCAGGCCCTTAGCAGCACAATGAGTGGATTCAGGTATGATGATTCTAACTGAAATAAGTCACACAGAAAAAGAAACATCATAAGATATCAGTAATACACGGAATGTAAACTTGGCTACACAGGAACTGAATTACAGAACAGAACAGGGTCTCAAATTTAGAAAACCAACTTATGCTTGCTTAAGGGTAAAGGTGAGTTGGGGTGCTGCATAAAACCAGAGATTGAAATGAACACAGATAAAGTTCCTTAAGCCAAATATGGAATAGATAAGAGCTACTCCTTGCTCAACGAAATGGACTCAACACCGCATATTAAATGCCTAAGAATGTACCTGACTAGTAAGTATCTTAAAACCTATGGATTGCTATGTCTCCGAAAGAGAATCAAGCATGTGTACAGGGGCATAAACGCAGCAGTGATAGGATTGGAGAGGTTCGGTGAGCAAATGAAGACCCTTTGAAGTCATATTGCATGGTACCCATTCCACGGGTTTCAACTACCCAGGTTTAAGGTATTCTTCCTTCAGCTAAAACATGCATGTGGAACCTAGAGTATGATCAACCATGTGATCGGGAGACGTGTTCAAATATGTCTCAGTTTTCGTACCCTGGTACTCGGGTGCAACATTCCAGACGCTTTACTAACACCCTCCCGACTTGGAGAGTCAGTCCCTTTAACCTCCTGTTTGGCCCAGTTTGCAATTTCTGCGGAAGATGAACAGGAATAGCGAGAACCAATGAGAGACTAGCTGGAGGTGTCTAGACGGGCAAATTTAACTCTCATTTCCCACCAGGAAGAGGAATTAACCAAAGGCTCAGCGTGCCATGCCGGAACCAGATTAGGGCCTGAAGCCATCCTGCGGTGTTGCGGCCAGCTCACAAGAAAGTGAGTTGAAGAAAGGAGCTCAGGGGCACTGTAATTCACAAACCTGCAGAGTTATAAATGACAGCTATCGTCCAAAAATATACTGAAGTAAGGCTGCCAAGAGGACTTGAAAGCGGGGCAGAATTGCAGGAAACCGATTTCAGGAGGTAGACTGGAATTGCATTGAAAGCATAGGAAAAGAGGCAGAACGTCCACAATGATGCACTTGGCCATAAAGGGCGTATGCGTTTTTTCCTGAATATATTCAGGAAGAAACGCATACGCCCGTTTTGGCCAACCAAGCAAGCTTGCAAAGGAAATCTGCACTACAATGAAGTCTCACTTGCCCCCGGTCAAAAGGGCCATCTGAAAAAAGTGTAAAATCCAGAAAGGCAGGACAGGCCATGGAGAACTGGGAGCCTTGTTATGCTGATGGGCGGGATGTAAATTGCCAACAGACACTCGGGAGAAGTGTATGGTGTTTCCTGAAACATCTAAAAAACAAAGCAACAGAGCCTAGGGCACTTCCACTTATGGTCCTATAGCTTAGGGAAATTAAAATCAAAAAGACACAGCCACCCCAAAGTTTGGGACGCCTCTGTTTACAAGAACCTCGTTTACAGTACAAGTTCAACATCGCAGAAAGTGAAAAATGGATAAAGAAGTTGTGGTATTTACTTACAAAGCAATATCACTCAGCAATGAAATCTATGTCATCAGGCCCTTAGCAGCACAATGAGTGGATTCAGGTATGATGATTCTAACTGAAATAAGTCACACAGAAAAAGAAACATCATAAGATATCAGTAATACACGGAATGTAAACTTGGCTACACAGGAACTGAATTACAGAACAGAACAGGGTCTCAAATTTAGAAAACCAACTTATGCTTGCTTAAGGGTAAAGGTGAGTTGGGGTGCTGCATAAAACCAGAGATTGAAATGAACACAGATAAAGTTCCTTAAGCCAAATATGGAATAGATAAGAGCTACTCCTTGCTCAACGAAATGGACTCAACACCGCATATTAAATGCCTAAGAATGTACCTGACTAGTAAGTATCTTAAAACCTATGGATTGCTATGTCTCCGAAAGAGAATCAAGCATGTGTACAGGGGCATAAACGCAGCAGTGATAGGATTGGAGAGGTTCGGTGAGCAAATGAAGACCCTTTGAAGTCATATTGCATGGTACCCATTCCACGGGTTTCAACTACCCAGGTTTAAGGTATTCTTCCTTCAGCTAAAACATGCATGTGGAACCTAGAGTATGATCAACCATGTGATCGGGAGACGTGTTCAAATATGTCTCAGTTTTCGTACCCTGGTACTCGGGTGCAACATTCCAGACGCTTTACTAACACCCTCCCGACTTGGAGAGTCAGTCCCTTTAACCTCCTGTTTGGCCCAGTTTGCAATTTCTGCGGAAGATGAACAGGAATAGCGAGAACCAATGAGAGACTAGCTGG
Source organism: Pseudorca crassidens (assembly GCF_039906515.1). Lineage (NCBI taxonomy): Eukaryota > Metazoa > Chordata > Mammalia > Artiodactyla > Delphinidae > Pseudorca > Pseudorca crassidens. Next base: position 1,278,726 of record NW_027136310.1, read on the forward strand.
AGGTGTCTGGACGGGCAAATTTAACTCTCATTTCCCACCAGGAAGAGGAATTAACCAAAGGCTCAGCGTGCCATGCCGGAACCAGATTAGGGCCTGAAGCCATCCTGCGGTGTTGCGGCCAGCTCACAAGAAAGTGAGTTGAAGAAAGGAGCTCAGGGGCACTGTAATTCACAAACCTGCAGAGTTATAAATGACAGCTATCGTCCAAAAATATACTGAAGTAAGGCTGCCAAGAGGACTTGAAAGCGGGGCAGAATTGCAGGAAACCGATTTCAGGAGGTAGACTGGAATTGCATTGAAAGCATAGGAAAAGAGGCAGAACGTCCACAATGATGCACTTGGCCATAAAGGGCGTATGCGTTTTTTCCTGAATATATTCAGGAAAAAACGCATACGCCCGTTTTGGCCAACCAAGCAAGCTAGCAAAGGAAATCTGCACTACAATGAAGTCTCACTTGCCCCCGGTCAAAAGGGCCATCTGAAAAAAGTGTAAAATCCAGAAAGGCAGGACAGGCCATGGAGAACTGGGAGCCTTGTTATGCTGATGGGCGGGATGTAAATTGCCAGCAGACACTCGGGAGAAGTGTATGGTGTTTCCTGAAACATCTAAAAAACAAAGCAACAGAGCCTAGGGCACTTCCACTTATGGTCCTATAGCTTAGGGAAATTAAAATCAAAAAGACACAGCCACCCCAAAGTTTGGGACGCCTCTGTTTACAAGAACCTCGTTTACAGTACAAGTTCAACATCGCAGAAAGTGAAAAATGGATAAAGAAGTTGTGGTATTTACTTACAAAGCAATATCACTCAGCAATGAAATCTATGTCATCAGGCCCTTAGCAGCACAATGAGTGGATTCAGGTATGATGATTCTAACTGAAATAAGTCACACAGAAAAAGAAACATCATAAGATATCAGTAATACACGGAATGTAAACTTGGCTACACAGGAACTGAATTACAGAACAGAACAGGGTCTCAAATTTAGAAAACCAACTTATGCTTGCTTAAGGGTAAAGGTGAGTTGGGGTGCTGCATAAAACCAGAGATTGAAATGAACACAGATAAAGTTCCTTAAGCCAAATATGGAATAGATAAGAGCTACTCCTTGCTCAACGAAATGGACTCAACACCGCATATTAAATGCCTAAGAATGTACCTGACTAGTAAGTATCTTAAAACCTATGGATTGCTATGTCTCCGAAAGAGAATCAAGCATGTGTACAGGGGCATAAACGCAGCAGTGATAGGATTGGAGAGGTTCGGTGAGCAAATGAAGACCCTTTGAAGTCATATTGCATGGTACCCATTCCACGGGTTTCAACTACCCAGGTTTAAGGTATTCTTCCTTCAGCTAAAACATGCATGTGGAACCTAGAGTATGATCAACCATGTGATCGGGAGACGTGTTCAAATATGTCTCAGTTTTCGTACCCTGGTACTCGGGTGCAACATTCCAGACGCTTTACTAACACCCTCCCGACTTGGAGAGTCAGTCCCTTTAACCTCCTGTTTGGCCCAGTTTGCAATTTCTGCGGAAGATGAACAGGAATAGCGAGAACCAATGAGAGACTAGCTGGAGGTGTCTGGACGGGCAAATTTAACTCTCATTTCCCACCAGGAAGAGGAATTAACCAAAGGCTCAGCGTGCCGTGCCGGAACCAGATTAGGGCCTGAAGCCATCCTGCGGTGTTGCGGCCAGCTCAAAAGAAAGCGAGTTGAAGAAAGGAGCTCAGGGGCACTGTAATTCACAAACCTGCAGAGTTATAAATGACAGCTATCGTCCAAAAATATACTGAAGTAAGGCTGCCAAGAGGACTTGAAAGCGGGGCAGAATTGCAGGAAACTGATTTCAGGAGGCAGACTGGAATTGCATTGAAAGCATAGGAAAAGAGGCAGAACGTCCACAATGATGCACTTGGCCAAAAAGGGCGTATGCGTTTTTTCCTGAATATATTCAGGAAAAAACGCATACGCCCTTTTTGGCCAACCAAGCAAGCTTGCAAAGGAAATCTGCACTACAATGAAGTCTCACTTGCCCCCGGTCAAAAGGGCCATCTGAAAAAAGTGTAAAATCCAGAAAGGCAGGACAGGCCATGGAGAACTGGGAGCCTTGTTATGCTGATGGGCGGGATGTAAATTGCCAACAGACACTCGGGAGAAGTGTATGGTGTTTCCTGAAACATCTAAAAAACAAAGCAACAGAGCCTAGGGCACTTCCACTTATGGTCCTATAGCTTAGGGAAATTAAAATCAAAAAGACACAGCCACCCCAAAGTTTGGGACGCCTCTGTTTACAAGAACCTCGTTTACAGTACAAGTTCAACATCGCAGAAAGTGAAAAATGGATAAAGAAGTTGTGGTATTTACTTACAAAGCAATATCACTCTGCAATGAAATCTATGTCATCAGGCCCTTAGCAGCACAATGAGTGGATTCAGGTATGATGATTCTAACTGAAATAAGTCACACAGAAAAAGAAACATCATAAGATATCAGTAATACACGGAATGTAAACTTGGCTACACAGGAACTGAATTACAGAACAGAACAGGGTCTCAAATTTAGAAAACCAACTTATGCTTGCTTAAGGGTAAAGGTGAGTCGGGGTGCTGCATAAAACCAGAGATTGAAATGAGCACAGATAAAGTTCCTTAAGCCAAATATGGAATAGACAAGAGCTACTCCTTGCTCAACGAAATGGACTCAACACCGCATATTAAATGCCTAAGAATGTACCTGACTAGTAAGTATCTTAAAACCTATGGATTGCTATGTCTCCGAAAGAGAATCAAGCATGTGTACAGGGGCATAAACGCAGCAGTGATAGGATTGGAGAGGTTCGGTGAGCAAATGAAGACCCTTTGAAATCATATTGCATGGTACCCATTCCACGGGTTTCAACTACCCAGGTTTAAGGTATTCTTCCTTCAGGTAAAACATGCATGTGGAACCTAGAGTATGATCAACCATGTGATCGGGAGACGTGTTCAAATATGTCTCAGTTTTCGTACCCTGGTACTCGGGTGCAACATTCCAGACGCTTTACTAACACCCTCCCGACTTGGAGAGTCAGTCCCTTTAACCTCCTGTTTGGCCCAGTTTGCAATTTCTGCGGAAGATGAACAGGAATAGCGAGAACCAATGAGAGACTAGCTGGAGGTGTCTGGACGGGCAAATTTAACTCTCATTTCCCACCAGGAAGAGGAATTAACCAAAGGCCCAGCGTGCCATGCCGGAACCAGATTAGGGCCTGAAGCCATCCTGCGGTGTTGCGGCCAGCTCACAAGAAAGTGAGTTGAAGAAAGGAGCTCAGGGGCACTGTAATTCACAAACCTGCAGAGTTATAAATGACAGCTATCGTCCAAAAATATACTGAAGTAAGGCTGCCAAGAGGACTTGAAAGCGGGGCAGAATTGCAGGAAACCGATTTCAGGAGGTAGACTGGAATTGCATTGAAAGCATAGGAAAAGAGGCAGAACGTCCACAATGATGCACTTGGCCAAAAAGGGCGTACGCGTTTTTTCCTGAATATATTCAGGAAAAAACGCATACGCCCTTTTTGGCCAACCAAGCAAACTTGCAAAGGAAATCTGCACTACAATGAAGTCTCACTTCCCCCCGGTCAAAAGGGCCATCTGAAAAAAGTGTAAAATCCAGAAAGGCAGGACAGGCCATGGAGAACTGGGAGCCTTGTTATGCTGATGGGCGGGATGTAAATTGCCAACAGACACTCGGGAGAAGTGTATGGTGTTTCCTGAAACAACTAAAAAACAAAGCTACAGAGCCTAGGGCACTTCCACTTATGGTCCTATAGCTTAGGGAAATTAAAATCAAAAAGATACAGCCACCCCAAAGTTTGGGACGCCTCTGTTTACAAGAACCTCGTTTAACGTACAAGTTCAACATCGCAGAAAGTGAAAAATGGATAAAGAACTTGTGGTACTTACGTACAATGCAGTATCTCTCAACAATGAAATCTATGTCATCAGGCCCGTAGCAGCATAATGAGTGGATTCAGGTACGATGATTCTAACTTTAATAAGTCACACAGAAAAAGAAACATCATAAGATATCACTAATACACGGAATGTAAACTTGGCTACACAGGAACTGAATTCCAAAACAGAACAGGGTCTCAAAATTAGAAAACCAACTTATGCTTGCTTAAGGGGAAAGGTGAGTTGGGGTTCTGCATAAAACCAGACATTGAAATGAGCACAGATAAAGTTCCTTAAGCCAAATATGGAATAGCAAGAGCAACTCCTTGCTCAATGAAATGGACTCAACACCCCATATTAAACGCCTAAGAAGGTACCTGACTAGTAAGTATCTTAAAACCTATGGATTGCTATGTCTCCAAAAGAGAATCAAGCATGTGTACAGGGGCATAAACGCAGCAGTGATAGGATTGGAGAGGTTCAGTGAGCAAATGAAGACCCTTTGAAGTCATATTGCATGGTACCCATTCCACGGGTCTCAACTCTCCAGGTTTAAGGTATTCTTCCTTCAGCTAAAACATGCATGTGGAACCCAGAGTATGATCATCCGTGTGAACGGGAGACATGTTCAAATATGTCTCAGTTTTCCTCCCCTGGTACTCGGGTGCATCATTCCAGACGCTTTACTAACACTCTCCGCACTTGGAGAGTCAGCACCTTTAAGCTCCTGTTTGGCCCAGTTTGCAATTTCTGCGGAAGATGAACAGAAATAGGGAGAACCAATGAGAGACTAGCTGGAGGTGTCTGGACGGGCAAATTTAACTCTCATTTCCCACCAGGAAGAGGAAATAACCAAAGGCTCAGCATGCCGTGCCGGAACCAGATTAGGGCCTGAAGCCATCCTGCGGTATTGCGGCCAGCTCAAAAGAAAGCGAGTTGAAGAAAGGAGCTCAGGGGCACTGTAATTCACAAACCTGCAGAGTTATAAATGACAGCTATCGTCCAAAAATATACTGAAGTAAGGCTGCCAAGAGGACTTGAAAGCGGGGCAGAATTGCAGGAAACCGATTTCAGGAGGTAGACTGGAATTGCATTGAAAGCATAGGAAAAGAGGCAGAACGTCCACAATGATGCACTTGGCCATAAAGGGCGTATGCGTTTTTTCCTGAATATATTCAGGAAGAAACGCATACGCCCGTTTTGGCCAACCAAGCAAGCTTGCAAAGGAAATCTGCACTACAATGAAGTCTCACTTCCCCCCGGTCAAAAGGGCCATCTGAAAAAAGTGTAAAATCCAGAAAGGCAGGACAGGCCATGGAGAACTGGGAGCCTTGTTATGCTGATGGGCGGGATGTAAATTGCCAACAGACACTCGGGAGAAGTGTATGGTGTTTCCTGAAACATCTAAAAAACAAAGCAACAGAGCCTAGGGCACTTCCACTTATGGTCCTATAGCTTAGGGAAATTAAAATCAAAAAGACACAGCCACCCCAAAGTTTGGGACGCCTCTGTTTACAAGAACCTCGTTTACAGTACAAGTTCAACATCGCAGAAAGTGAAAAATGGATAAAGAAGTTGTGGTATTTACTTACAAAGCAATATCACTCAGCAATGAAATCTATGTCATCAGGCCCTTAGCAGCACAATGAGTGGATTCAGGTATGATGATTCTAACTGAAATAAGTCACACAGAAAAAGAAACATCATAAGATATCAGTAATACACGGAATGTAAACTTGGCTACACAGGAACTGAATTACAGAACAGAACAGGGTCTCAAATTTAGAAAACCAACTTATGCTTGCTTAAGGGTAAAGGTGAGTTGGGGTGCTGCATAAAACCAGAGATTGAAATGAACACAGATAAAGTTCCTTAAGCCAAATATGGAATAGATAAGAGCTACTCCTTGCTCAACGAAATGGACTCAACACCGCATATTAAATGCCTAAGAATGTACCTGACTAGTAAGTATCTTAAAACCTATGGATTGCTATGTCTCCGAAAGAGAATCAAGCATGTGTACAGGGGCATAAACGCAGCAGTGATAGGATTGGAGAGGTTCGGTGAGCAAATGAAGACCCTTTGAAGTCATATTGCATGGTACCCATTCCACGGGTTTCAACTACCCAGGTTTAAGGTATTCTTCCTTCAGCTAAAACATGCATGTGGAACCTAGAGTATGATCAACCATGTGATCGGGAGACGTGTTCAAATATGTCTCAGTTTTCGTACCCTGGTACTCGGGTGCAACATTCCAGACGCTTTACTAACACCCTCCCGACTTGGAGAGTCAGTCCCTTTAACCTCCTGTTTGGCCCAGTTTGCAATTTCTGCGGAAGATGAACAGGAATAGCGAGAACCAATGAGAGACTAGCTGGAGGTGTCTGGACGGGCAAATTTAACTCTCATTTCCCACCAGGAAGAGGAATTAACCAAAGGCCCAGCGTGCCATGCTGGAACCAGATTAGGGCCTGAAGCCATCCTGCGGTGTTGCGGCCAGCTCACAAGAAAGTGAGTTGAAGAAAGGAGCTCAGGGGCACTGTAATTCACAAACCTGCAGAGTTATAAATGACAGCTATCGTCCAAAAATATACTGAAGTAAGGCTGCCAAGAGGACTTGAAAGCGGGGCAGAATTGCAGGAAACCGATTTCAGGAGGTAGACTGGAATTGCATTGAAAGCATAGGAAAAGAGGCAGAACGTCCACAATGATGCACTTGGCCATAAAGGGCGTATGCGTTTTTTCCTGAATATATTCAGGAAGAAACGCATACGCCCGTTTTGGCCAACCAAGCAAGCTTGCAAAGGAAATCTGCACTACAATGAAGTCTCACTTGCCCCCGGTCAAAAGGGCCATCTGAAAAAAGTGTAAAATCCAGAAAGGCAGGACAGGCCATGGAGAACTGGGAGCCTTGTTATGCTGATGGGCGGGATGTAAATTGCCAACAGACACTCGGGAGAAGTGTATGGTGTTTCCTGAAACATCTAAAAAACAAAGCAACAGAGCCTAGGGCACTTCCACTTATGGTCCTATAGCTTAGGGAAATTAAAATCAAAAAGACACAGCCACCCCAAAGTTTGGGACGCCTCTGTTTACAAGAACCTCGTTTACAGTACAAGTTCAACATCGCAGAAAGTGAAAAATGGATAAAGAAGTTGTGGTATTTACTTACAAAGCAATATCACTCAGCAATGAAATCTATGTCATCAGGCCCTTAGCAGCACAATGAGTGGATTCAGGTATGATGATTCTAACTGAAATAAGTCACACAGAAAAAGAAACATCATAAGATATCAGTAATACACGGAATGTAAACTTGGCTACACAGGAACTGAATTACAGAACAGAACAGGGTCTCAAATTTAGAAAACCAACTTATGCTTGCTTAAGGGGAAAGGTGAGTTGGGGTGCTGCATAAAACCAGAGATTGAAATGAACACAGATAAAGTTCCTTAAGCCAAATATGGAATAGATAAGAGCTACTCCTTGCTCAACGAAATGGACTCAACACCGCATATTAAATGCCTAAGAATGTACCTGACTAGTAAGTATCTTAAAACCTATGGATTGCTATGTCTCCGAAAGAGAATCAAGCATGTGTACAGGGGCATAAACGCAGCAGTGATAGGATTGGAGAGGTTCGGTGAGCAAATGAAGACCCTTTGAAGTCATATTGCATGGTACCCATTCCACGGGTTTCAACTACCCAGGTTTAAGGTATTCTTCCTTCAGCTAAAACATGCATGTGGAACCTAGAGTATGATCAACCATGTGATCGGGAGACGTGTTCAAATATGTCTCAGTTTTCGTACCCTGGTACTCGGGTGCAACATTCCAGACGCTTTACTAACACCCTCCCGACTTGGAGAGTCAGTCCCTTTAACCTCCTGTTTGGCCCAGTTTGCAATTTCTGCGGAAGATGAACAGGAATAGCGAGAACCAATGAGAGACTAGCTGGAGGTGTCTGGACGGGCAAATTTAACTCTCATTTCCCACCAGGAAGAGGAATTAACCAAAGGCTCAGCGTGCCATGCCGGAACCAGATTAGGGCCTGAAGCCATCCTGCGGTGTTGCGGCCAGCTCACAAGAAAGTGAGTTGAAGAAAGGAGCTCAGGGGCACTGTAATTCACAAACCTGCAGAGTTATAAATGACAGCTATCGTCCAAAAATATACTGAAGTAAGGCTGCCAAGTGGACTTGAATGCGGGGCAGAATTGCAGGAAACCGATTTCAGGAGGTAGACTGGAATTGCATTGAAAGCATAGGAAAAGAGGCAGAACGTCCACAATGATGCACTTGGCCATAAAGGGCGTATGCGTTTTTTCCTGAATATATTCAGGAAAAAACACATACGCCCGTTTTGGCCAACCAAGCAAGCTAGCAAAGGAAATCTGCACTACAATGAAGTCTCACTTGCCCCCGGTCAAAAGGGCCATCTGAAAAAAGTGTAAAATCCAGAAAGGCAGGACAGGCCATGGAGAACTGGGAGCCTTGTTATGCTGATGGGCGGGATGTAAATTGCCAACAGACACTCGGGAGAAGTGTATGGTGTTTCCTGAAACATCTAAAAAACAAAGCAACAGAGCCTAGGGCACTTCCACTTATGGTCCTATAGCTTAGGGAAATTAAAATCTAAAAGACACAGCCACCCCAAAGTTTGGGACGCCTCTGTTTACAAGAACCTCGTTTACAGTACAAGTTCAACATCGCAGAAAGTGAAAAATGGATAAAGAAGTTGTGGTATTTACTTACAAAGCAATATCACTCAGCAATGAAATCTATGTCATCAGGCCCTTAGCAGCACAATGAGTGGATTCAGGTATGATGATTCTAACTGAAATAAGTCACACAGAAAAAGAAACATCATAAGATATCAGTAATACACGGAATGTAAACTTGGCTACACAGGAACTGAATTACAGAACAGAACAGGGTCTCAAATTTAGAAAACCAACTTATGCTTGCTTAAGGGTAAAGGTGAGTTGGGGTGCTGCATAAAACCAGAGATTGAAATGAACACAGATAAAGTTCCTTAAGCCAAATATGGAATAGATAAGAGCTACTCCTTGCTCAATGAAATGGACTCAACACCGCATATTAAATGCCTAAGAATGTACCTGACTAGTAAGTATCTTAAAACCTATGGATTGCTATGTCTCCGAAAGAGAATCAAGCATGTGTACAGGGGCATAAACGCAGCAGTGATAGGATTGGAGAGGTTCGGTGAGCAAATGAAGACCCTTTGAAGTCATATTGCATGGTACCCATTCCACGGGTTTCAACTACCCAGGTTTAAGGTATTCTTCCTTCAGCTAAAACATGCATGTGGAACCTAGAGTATGATCAACCATGTGATCGGGAGACGTGTTCAAATATGTCTCAGTTTTCGTACCCTGGTACTCGGGTGCAACATTCCAGACGCTTTACTAACACCCTCCCGACTTGGAGAGTCAGTCCCTTTAACCTCCTGTTTGGCCCAGTTTGCAATTTCTGCGGAAGATGAACAGGAATAGCGAGAACCAATGAGAGACTAGCTGGAGGTGTCTGGACGGGCAAATTTAACTCTCATTTCCCACCAGGAAGAGGAATTAACCAAAGGCTCAGCGTGCCGTGCCGGAACCAGATTAGGGCCTGAAGCCATCCTGCGGTGTTGCGGCCAGCTCAAAAGAAAGCGAGTTGAAGAAAGGAGCTCAGGGGCACTGTAATTCACAAACCTGCAGAGTTATAAATGACAGCTATCGTCCAAAAATATACTGAAGTAAGGCTGCCAAGAGGACTTGAAAGCGGGGCAGAATTGCAGGAAACCGATTTCAGGAGGCAGACTGGAATTGCATTGAAAGCATAGGAAAAGAGGCAGAACGTCCACAATGATGCACTTGGCCAAAAAGGGCGTATGCGTTTTTTCCTGAATATATTCAGGAAAAAACGCATACGCCCGTTTTGGCCAACCAAGCAAGCTTGCAAAGGAAATCTGCACTACAATGAAGTCTCACTTCCCCCCGGTCAAAAGGGCCATCTGAAAAAAGTGTAAAATCCAGAAAGGCAGGACAGGCCATGGAGAACTGGGAGCCTTGTTATGCTGATGGGCGGGATGTAAATTGCCAACAGACACTCGGGAGAAGTGTATGGTGTTTCCTGAAACATCTAAAAAACAAAGCAACAGAGCCTAGGGCACTTCCACTTATGGTCCTATAGCTTAGGGAAATTAAAATCAAAAAGACACAGCCACCCCAAAGTTTGGGACGCCTCTGTTTACAAGAACCTCGTTTACAGTACAAGTTCAACATCGCAGAAAGTGAAAAATGGATAAAGAAGTTGTGGTATTTACTTACAAAGCAATATCACTCAGCAATGAAATCTATGTCATCAGGCCCTTAGCAGCACAATGAGTGGATTCAGGTATGATGATTCTAACTGAAATAAGTCACACAGAAAAAGAAACATCATAAGATATCAGTAATACACGGAATGTAAACTTGGCTACACAGGAACTGAATTACAGAACAGAACAGGGTCTCAAATTTAGAAAACCAACTTATGCTTGCTTAAGGGGAAAGGTGAGTTGGGGTGCTGCATAAAACCAGAGATTGAAATGAGCACAGATAAAGTTCCTTAAGCCAAATATGGAATAGACAAGAGCTACTCCTTGCTCAACGAAATGGACTCAACACCGCATATTAAATGCCTAAGAATGTACCTGACTAGTAAGTATCTTAAAACCTATGGATTGCTATGTCTCCGAAAGAGAATCAAGCATGTGCACAGGGGCATAAACGCAGCAGTGATAGGATTGGAGAGGTTCGGTGAGCAAATGAAGACCCTTTGAAGTCATATTGCATGGTACCCATTCCACGGGTTTCAACTACCCAGGTTTAAGGTATTCTTCCTTCAGCTAAAACATGCATGTGGAACCTAGAGTATGATCAACCATGTGATTGGGAGACGTGTTCAAATATGTCTCAGTTTTCGTACCCTGGTACTCGGGTGCAACATTCCAGACGCTTTACTAACACCCTCCCGACTTGGAGAGTCAGTCCCTTTAACCTCCTGTTTGGCCCAGTTTGCAATTTCTGCGGAAGATGAACAGGAATAGCGAGAACCAATGAGAGACTAGCTGGAGGTGTCTGGACGGGCAAATTTAACTCTCATTTCCCACCAGGAAGAGGAATTAACCAAAGGCTCAGCGTGCCGTGCCAGAACCAGATTAGGGCCTGAAGCCATCCTGCAGTGTTGCGGCCAGCTCAAAAGAAAGCGAGTTGAAGAAAGGAGCTCAGGGGCACTGTAATTCACAAACCTGCAGAGTTATAAATGACAGCTATCGTCCAAAAATACACTGAAGTAAGGCTGCCAAGAGGACTTGAAAGCGGGGCAGAATTGCAGGAAACCGATTTCAGGAGGTAGACTGGAATTGCATTGAAAGCATAGGAAAAGAGGCAGAACGTCCACAATGATGCACTTGGCCAAAAAGGGCGTATGCGTTTTTTCCTGAATATATTCAGGAAAAAACGCATACGCCCTTTTTGGCCAACCAAGCAAGCTTGCAAAGGAAATCTGCACTACAATGAAGTCTCACTTCCCCCCGGTCAAAAGGGCCATCTGAAAAAAGTGTAAAATCCACAAAGACAGGACAGGCCATGGAGAACTGGGAGCCTTGTTATGCTGATGGGCGGGATGTAAATTGCCAACAGACACTCGGGAGAAGTGTATGGTGTTTCCTGAAACATCTAAAAAACAAAGCAACAGAGCCTAGGGCACTTCCACTTATGGTCCTATAGCTTAGGGAAATTAAAATCAAAAAGACACAGCCACCCCAAAGTTTGGGACGCCTCTGTTTACAAGAACCTCGTTTACAGTACAAGTTCAACATCGCAGAAAGTGAAAAATGGATAAAGAAGTTGTGGTATTTACTTACAAAGCAATATCACTCAGCAATGAAATCTATGTCATCAGGCCCTTAGCAGCACAATGAGTGGATTCAGGTATGATGATTCTAACTGAAATAAGTCACACAGAAAAAGAAACATCATAAGATATCAGTAATACACGGAATGTAAACTTGGCTACACAGGAACTGAATTACAGAACAGAACAGGGTCTCAAATTTAGAAAACCAACTTATGCTTTCTTAAGGGTAAAGGTGAGTTGGGGTGCTGCATAAAACCAGAGACTGAAATGAGCACAGATAAAGTTCCTTAAGCCAAATATGGAATAGACAAGAGCTACCTCTTGCTCAACGAAATGGACTCAACACCGCATATTAAATGCCTAAGAATGTACCTGACTAGTAAGTATCTTAAAACCTATGGATTGCTATGTCTCCGAAAGAGAATCAAGCATGTGTACAGGGGCATAAACGCAGCAGTGATAGGATTGGAGAGGTTCGGTGAGCAAATGAAGACCCTTTGAAGTCATATTGCATGGTACCCATTCCACGGGTTTCAACTACCCAGGTTTAAGGTATTCTTCCTTCAGCTAAAACATGCATGTGGAACCTAGAGTATGATCAACCATGTGATCGGGAGACGTGTTCAAATATGTCTCAGTTTTCGTACCCTGGTACTCGGGTGCAACATTCCAGACGCTTTACTAACACCCTCCCGACTTGGAGAGTCAGTCCCTTTAACCTCCTGTTTGGCCCAGTTTGCAATTTCTGCGGAAGATGAACAGGAATAGCGAGAACCAATGAGAGACTAGCTGGAGGTGTCTGGACGGGCAAATTTAACTCTCATTTCCCACCAGGAAGAGGAATTAACCAAAGGCTCAGCGTGCCGTGCCGGAACCAGATTAGGGCCTGAAGACATCCTGCGGTGTTGTGGACAGCTCAAAAGAAAGCGAGTTGAAGAAAGGAGCTCAGGGGCACTGTAATTCACAAACCTGCAGAGTTATAAATGACAGCTATCGTCCAAAAATATACTGAAGTAAGGTTTCCAAGAGGACTTGAAAGCGGGGCAGAATTGCAGGAAACCGATTTCAGGAGGCAGACTGGAATTGCATTGAAAGCATAGGAAAAGAGGCAGAACGTCCACAATGATGCACTTGGCCAAAAAGGGCGTATGCGTTTTTTCCTGAATATATTCAGGAAAAAACGCATACGCCCTTTTTGGCCAACCAAGCAAGCTTGCAAAGGAAATCTGCACTACAATGAAGTCTCACTTCCCCCCGGTCAAAAGGGCCATCTGAAAAAAGTGTAAAATCCAGAAAGGCAGGACAGGCCATGGAGAACTGGGAGCCTTGTTATGCTGATGGGCGGGATGTAAATTGCCAACAGACACTCGGGAGAAGTGTATGGTGTTTCCTGAAACATCTAAAAAACAAAGCAACAGAGCCTAGGGCACTTCCACTTATGGTCCTATAGCTTAGGGAAATTAAAATCAAAAAGACACAGCCACCCCAAAGTTTGGGACGCCTCTGTTTACAAGAACCTCGTGTACAGTACAAGTTCAACATCGCAGAAAGTGAAAAATGGATAAAGAAGTTGTGGTATTTACTTACAAAGCAATATCACTCAGCAATGAAATCTATGTCATCAGGCCCTTAGCAGCACAATGAGTGGATTCAGGTATGATGATTCTAACTGAAATAAGTCACACAGAAAAAGAAACATCATAAGATATCAGTAATACACGGAATGTAAACTTGGCTACACAGGAACTGAATTACAGAACAGAACAGGGTCTCAAATTTAGAAAACCAACTTATGCTTGCTTAAGGGGAAAGGTGAGTTGGGGTGCTGCATAAAACCAGAGATTGAAATGAGCACAGATAAAGTTCCTTAAGCCAAATATGGAATAGACAAGAGCTACTCCTTGCTCAACGAAATGGACTCAACACCGCATATTAAATGCCTAAGAATGTACCTGACTAGTAAGTATCTTAAAACCTATGGATTGCTATGTCTCCGAAAGAGAATCAAGCATGTGCACAGGGGCATAAACGCAGCAGTGATAGGATTGGAGAGGTTCGGTGAGCAAATGAAGACCCTTTGAAGTCATATTGCATGGTACCCATTCCACGGGTTTCAACTACCCAGGTTTAAGGTATTCTTCCTTCAGCTAAAACATGCATGTGGAACCTAGAGTATGATCAACCATGTGATTGGGAGACGTGTTCAAATATGTCTCAGTTTTCGTACCCTGGTACTCGGGTGCAACATTCCAGACGCTTTACTAACACCCTCCCGACTTGGAGAGTCAGTCCCTTTAACCTCCTGTTTGGCCCAGTTTGCAATTTCTGCGGAAGATGAACAGGAATAGCGAGAACCAATGAGAGACTAGCTGGAGGTGTCTGGACGGGCAAATTTAACTCTCATTTCCCACCAGGAAGAGGAATTAACCAAAGGCTCAGCGTGCCGTGCCGGAACCAGATTAGGGCCTGAAGCCATCCTGCAGTGTTGCGGCCAGCTCAAAAGAAAGCGAGTTGAAGAAAGGAGCTCAGGGGCACTGTAATTCACAAACCTGCAGAGTTATAAATGACAGCTATCGTCCAAAAATACACTGAAGTAAGGCTGCCAAGAGGACTTGAAAGCGGGGCAGAATTGCAGGAAACCGATTTCAGGAGGTAGACTGGAATTGCATTGAAAGCATAGGAAAAGAGGCAGAACGTCCACAATGATGCACTTGGCCAAAAAGGGCGTATGCGTTTTTTCCTGAATATATTCAGGAAAAAACGCATACGCCCTTTTTGGCCAACCAAGCAAGCTTGCAAAGGAAATCTGCACTACAATGAAGTCTCACTTCCCCCCGGTCAAAAGGGCCATCTGAAAAAAGTGTAAAATCCAGAAAGACAGGACAGGCCATGGAGAACTGGGAGCCTTGTTATGCTGATGGGCGGGATGTAAATTGCCAACAGACACTCGGGAGAAGTGTATGGTGTTTCCTGAAACATCTAAAAAACAAAGCAACAGAGCCTAGGGTACTTCCACTTATGGTCCTATAGCTTAGGGAAATTAAAATCAAAAAGACACAGCCACCCCAAAGTTTGGGACGCCTCTGTTTACAAGAACCTCGTTTACAGTACAAGTTCAACATCGCAGAAAGTGAAAAATGGATAAAGAAGTTGTGGTATTTACTTACAAAGCAATATCACTCAGCAATGAAATCTATGTCATCAGGCCCTTAGCAGCACAATGAGTGGATTCAGGTATGATGATTCTAACTGAAATAAGTCACACAGAAAAAGAAACATCATAAGATATCAGTAATACACGGAATGTAAACTTGGCTACACAGGAACTGAATTACAGAACAGAACAGGGTCTCAAATTTAGAAAACCAACTTATGCTTTCTTAAGGGTAAAGGTGAGTTGGGGTGCTGCATAAAACCAGAGACTGAAATGAGCACAGATAAAGTTCCTTAAGCCAAATATGGAATAGACAAGAGCTACCTCTTGCTCAACGAAATGGACTCAACACCGCATATTAAATGCCTAAGAATGTACCTGACTAGTAAGTATCTTAAAACCTATGGATTGCTATGTCTCCGAAAGAGAATCAAGCATGTGTACAGGGGCATAAACGCAGCAGTGATAGGATTGGAGAGGTTCGGTGAGCAAATGAAGACCCTTTGAAGTCATATTGCATGGTACCCATTCCACGGGTTTCAACTACCCAGGTTTAAGGTATTCTTCCTTCAGGTAAAACATGCATGTGGAACCTAGAGTATGATCAACCATGTGATCGGGAGACGTGTTCAAATATGTCTCAGTTTTCGTACCCTGGTACTCGGGTGCAACATTCCAGACGCTTTACTAACACCCTCCTGACTTGGAGAGTCAGTCCCTTTAACCTCCTGTTTGGCCCAGTTTGCAATTTCTGCGGAAGATGAACAGGAATAGCGAGAACCAATGAGAGACTAGCTGGAGGTGTCTGGACGGGCAAATTTAACTCTCATTTCCCACCAGGAAGAGGAATTAACCAAAGGCTCAGCGTGCCGTGCCGGAACCAGATTAGGGCCTGAAGCCATCCTGCGGTGTTGCGGCCAGCTCAAAAGAAAGCGAGTTGAAGAAAGGAGCTCAGGGGCACTGTAATTCACAAACCTGCAGAGTTATAAATGACAGCTATCGTCCAAAAATATACTGAAGTAAGGTTTCCAAGAGGACTTGAAAGCGGGGCAGAATTGCAGGAAACCGATTTCAGGAGGCAGACTGGAATTGCATTGAAAGCATAGGAAAAGAGGCAGAACGTCCACAATGATGCACTTGGCCAAAAAGGGCGTATGCGTTTTTTCCTGAATATATTCAGGAAAAAACGCATACGCCCTTTTTGGCCAACCAAGCAAGCTTGCAAAGGAAATCTGCACTACAATGAAGTCTCACTTCCCCCCGGTCAAAAGGGCCATCTGAAAAAAGTGTAAAATCCAGAAAGGCAGGACAGGCCATGGAGAACTGGGAGCCTTGTTATGCTGATGGGCGGGATGTAAATTGCCAACAGACACTCGGGAGAAGTGTATGGTGTTTCCTGAAACATCTAAAAAACAAAGCAACAGAGCCTAGGGCACTTCCACTTATGGTCCTATAGCTTAGGGAAATTAAAATCAAAAAGACACAGCCACCCCAAAGTTTGGGACGCCTCTGTTTACAAGAACCTCGTGTACAGTACAAGTTCAACATCGCAGAAAGTGAAAAATGGATAAAGAAGTTGTGGTATTTACTTACAAAGCAATATCACTCAGCAATGAAATCTATGTCATCAGGCCCTTAGCAGCACAATGAGTGGATTCAGGTATGATGATTCTAACTGAAATAAGTCACACAGAAAAAGAAACATCATAAGATATCAGTAATACACGGAATGTAAACTTGGCTACACAGGAACTGAATTACAGAACAGAACAGGGTCTCAAATTTAGAAAACCAACTTATGCTTGCTTAAGGGGAAAGGTGAGTTGGGGTGCTGCATAAAACCAGAGATTGAAATGAGCACAGATAAAGTTCCTTAAGCCAAATATGGAATAGACAAGAGCTACTCCTTGCTCAACGAAATGGACTCAACACCGCATATTAAATGCCTAAGAATGTACCTGACTAGTAAGTATCTTAAAACCTATGGATTGCTATGTCTCCGAAAGAGAATCAAGCATGTGCACAGGGGCATAAACGCAGCAGTGATAGGATTGGAGAGGTTCGGTGAGCAAATGAAGACCCTTTGAAGTCATATTGCATGGTACCCATTCCACGGGTTTCAACTACCCAGGTTTAAGGTATTCTTCCTTCAGCTAAAACATGCATGTGGAACCTAGAGTATGATCAACCATGTGATCGGGAGACGTGTTCAAATATGTCTCAGTTTTCGTACCCTGGTACTCGGGTGCAACATTCCAGACGCTTTACTAACACCCTCCTGACTTGGAGAGTCAGTCCCTTTAACCTCCTGTTTGGCCCAGTTTGCAATTTCTGCGGAAGATGAACAGGAATAGCGAGAACCAATGAGAGACTAGCTGGAGGTGTCTGGACGGGCAAATTTAACTCTCATTTCCCACCAGGAAGAGGAATTAACCAAAGGCTCAGCGTGCCGTGCCGGAACCAGATTAGGGCCTGAAGCCATCCTGCGGTGTTGCGGCCAGCTCAAAAGAAAGCGAGTTGAAGAAAGGAGCTCAGGGGCACTGTAATTCACAAACCTGCAGAGTTATAAATGACAGCTATCGTCCAAAAATATACTGAAGTAAGGTTTCCAAGAGGACTTGAAAGCGGGGCAGAATTGCAGGAAACCGATTTCAGGAGGCAGACTGGAATTGCATTGAAAGCATAGGAAAAGAGGCAGAACGTCCACAATGATGCACTTGGCCAAAAAGGGCGTATGCGTTTTTTCCTGAATATATTCAGGAAAAAACGCATACGCCCTTTTTGGCCAACCAAGCAAGCTTGCAAAGGAAATCTGCACTACAATGAAGTCTCACTTCCCCCCGGTCAAAAGGGCCATCTGAAAAAAGTGTAAAATCCAGAAAGACAGGACAGGCCATGGAGAACTGGGAGCCTTGTTATGCTGATGGGCGGGATGTAAATTGCCAACAGACACTCGGGAGAAGTGTATGGTGTTTCCTGAAACATCTAAAAAACAAAGCAACAGAGCCTAGGGTACTTCCACTTATGGTCCTATAGCTTAGGGAAATTAAAATCAAAAAGACACAGCCACCCCAAAGTTTGGGATGCCTCTGTTTACAAGAACCTCGTTTACAGTACAAGTTCAACATCGCAGAAAGTGAAAAATGGATAAAGAAGTTGTGGTATTTACTTACAAAGCAATATCACTCAGCAATGAAATCTATGTCATCAGGCCCTTAGCAGCACAATGAGTGGATTCAGGTATGATGATTCTAACTGAAATAAGTCACACAGAAAAAGAAACATCATAAGATATCAGTAATACACGGAATGTAAACTTGGCTACACAGGAACTGAATTACAGAACAGAACAGGGTCTCAAATTTAGAAAACCAACTTATGCTTTCTTAAGGGTAAAGGTGAGTTGGGGTGCTGCATAAAACCAGAGACTGAAATGAGCACAGATAAAGTTACTTAAGCCAAATATGGAATAGACAAGAGCTACCTCTTGCTCAACGAAATGGACTCAACACCGCATATTAAATGCCTAAGAATGTACCTGACTAGTAAGTATCTTAAAACCTATGGATTGCTATGTCTCCGAAAGAGAATCAAGCATGTGTACAGGGGCATAAACGCAGCAGTGATAGGATTGGAGAGGTTCGGTGAGCAAATGAAGACCCTTTGAAGTCATATTGCATGGTACCCATTCCACGGGTTTCAACTACCCAGGTTTAAGGTATTCTTCCTTCAGCTAAAACATGCATGTGGAACCTAGAGTATGATCAACCATGTGATCGGGAGACGTGTTCAAATATGTCTCAGTTTTCGTACCCTGGTACTCGGGTGCAACATTCCAGACGCTTTACTAACACCCTCCCGACTTGGAGAGTCAGTCCCTTTAACCTCCTGTTTGGCCCAGTTTGCAATTTCTGCGGAAGATGAACAGGAATAGCGAGAACCAATGAGAGACTAGCTGGAGGTGTCTGGACGGGCAAATTTAACTCTCATTTCCCACCAGGAAGAGGAATTAACCAAAGGCTCAGCGTGCCGTGCCGGAACCAGATTAGGGCCTGAAGCCATCCTGCGGTGTTGCGGCCAGCTCAAAAGAAAGCGAGTTGAAGAAAGGAGCTCAGGGGCACTGTAATTCACAAACCTGCAGAGTTATAAATGACAGCTATCGTCCAAAAATATACTGAAGTAAGGCTGCCAAGAGGACTTGAAAGCGGGGCAGAATTGCAGGAATCCGATTTCAGGAGGTAGACTGGAATTGCATTGAAAGCATAGGAAAAGAGGCAGAACGTCCACAATGATGCACTTGGCCAAAAAGGGCGTATGCGTTTTTTCCTGAATATATTCAGGAAAAAACGCATACGCCCTTTTTGGCCAACCAAGCAAGCTTGCAAAGGAAATCTGCACTACAATGAAGTCTCACTTCCCCCCGGTCAAAAGGGCCATCTGAAAAAAGTGTAAAATCCAGAAAGACAGGACAGGCCATGGAGAACTGGGAGCCTTGTTATGCTGATGGGCGGGATGTAAATTGCCAACAGACACTCGGGAGAAGTGTATGGTGTTTCCTGAAACATCTAAAAAACAAAGCAACAGAGCCTAGGGCACTTCCACTTATGGTCCTATAGCTTAGGGAAATTAAAATCAAAAAGACACAGCCACCCCAAAGTTTGGGACGCCTCTGTTTACAAGAACCTCGTTTACAGTACAAGTTCAACATCGCAGAAAGTGAAAAATGGATAAAGAAGTTGTGGTATTTACTTACAAAGCAATATCACTCAGCAATGAAATCTATGTCATCAGGCCCTTAGCAGCACAATGAGTGGATTCAGGTATGATGATTCTAACTGAAATAAGTCACACAGAAAAAGAAACATCATAAGATATCAGTAATACACGGAATGTAAACTTGGCTACACAGGAACTGAATTACAGAACAGAACAGGGTCTCAAATTTAGAAAACCAACTTATGCTTGCTTAAGCGGAAAGGTGAGTTGGGGTGCTGCATAAAACCAGAGATTGAAATGAGCACAGATAAAGTTCCTTAAGCCAAATATGGAATAGACAAGAGCTACTCCTTGCTCAACGAAATGGACTCAACACCGCATATTAAATGCCTAAGAATGTACCTGACTAGTAAGTATCTTAAAACCTATGGATTGCTATGTCTCCGAAAGAGAATCAAGTATGTGTACAGGGGCATAAACGCAGCAGTGATAGGATTGGAGAGGTTCGGTGAGCAAATGAAGACCCTTTGAAGTCATATTGCATGGTACCCATTCCACGGGTTTCAACTACCCAGGTTTAAGGTATTCTTCCTTCAGCTAAAACATGCATGTGGAACCTAGAGTATGATCACCATGTGATTGGGAGACGTGTTCAAATATGTCTCAGTTTTCGTACCCTGGTACTCGGGTGCAACATTCCAGACGCTTTACTAACACCCTCCCGACTTGGAGAGTCAGTCCCTTTAACCTCCTGTTTGGCCCAGTTTGCAATTTCTGCGGAAGATGAACAGGAATAGCGAGAACCAATGAGAGACTAGCTGGAGGTGTCTGGACGGGCAAATTTAACTCTCATTTCCCACCAGGAAGAGGAATTAACCAAAGGCTCAGCGTGCCGTGCCGGAACCAGATTAGGGCCTGAAGCCATCCTGCGGTGTTGCGGCCAGCTCAAAAGAAAGCGAGTTGAAGAAAGGAGCTCAGGGGCACTGTAATTCACAAACCTGCAGAGTTATAAATGACAGCTATCGTCCAAAAATATACTGAAGTAAGGCTGCCAAGAGGACTTGAAAGCGGGGCAGAATTGCAGGAAACCGATTTCAGGAGGTAGACTGGAATTGCATTGAAAGCATAGGAAAAGAGGCAGAACGTCCACAATGATGCACTTGGCCAAAAAAGGCGTATGCGTTTTTTCCTGAATATATTCAGGAAAAAACGCATACGCCCTTTTTGGCCAACCAAGCAAGCTTGCAAAGGAAATCTGCACTACAATGAAGTCTCACTTCCCCCCGGTCAAAAGGGCCATCTGAAAAAAGTGTAAAATCCAGAAAGGCAGGACAGGCCATGGAGAACTGGGAGCCTTCTTATGCTGATGGGCAGGATGTAAATTGCCAACAGACACTCGGGAGAAGTGTATGGTGTTTCCTGAAACATCTAAAAAACAAAGCAACAGAGCCTAGGGCACTTCCACTTATGGTCCTATAGCTTAGGGAAATTAAAATCAAAAAGACACAGCCACCCCAAAGTTTGGGACGCCTCTGTTTACAAGAACCTCGTTTACAGTACAAGTTCAACATCGCAGAAAGTGAAAAATGGATAAAGAAGTTGTGGTATTTACTTACAAAGCAATATCACTCAGCAATGAAATCTATGTCATCAGGCCCTTAGCAGCACAATGAGTGGATTCAGGTATGATGATTCTAACTGAAATAAGTCACACAGAAAAAGAAACATCATAAGATATCAGTAATACACGGAATGTAAACTTGGCTACACAGGAACTGTATTACAGAACAGAACAGGGTCTCAAATTTAGAAAACCAACTTATGCTTGCTTAAGGGTAAAGGTGAGTTGGGGTGCTGCATAAAACCAGAGATTGAAATGAGCACAGATAAAGTTCCTTAAGCCAAATATGGAATAGACAAGAGCTACTCCTTGCTCAACGAAATGGACTCAACACCGCATATTAAATGCCTAAGAATGTACCTGACTAGTAAGTATCTTAAAACCTATGGATTGCTATGTCTCCGAAAGAGAATCAAGCATGTGTACAGGGGCATAAACGCAGCAGTGATAGGATTGGAGAGGTTCGGTGAGCAAATGAAGACCCTTTGAAGTCATATTGCATGGTACCCATTCCACGGGTTTCAACTACCCAGGTTTAAGGTATTCTTCCTTCAGGTAAAACATGCATGTGGAACCTAGAGTATAATCAACCATGTGATCGGGAGACGTGTTCAAATATGTCTCAGTTTTCGTACCCTGGTACTCGGGTGCAACATTCCAGACGCTTTACTAACACCCTCCCGACTTGGAGAGTCAGTCCCTTTAACCTCCTGTTTGGCCCAGTTTGCAATTTCTGCGGAAGATGAACAGGAATAGCGAGAACCAATGAGAGACTAGCTGGAGGTGTCTGGACGGGCAAATTTAACTCTCATTTCCCACCAGGAAGAGGAATTAACCAAAGGCTCAGCGTGCCGTGCCGGAACCAGATTAGGGCCTGAAGCCATCCTGCAGTGTTGCGGCCAGCTCAAAAGAAAGCGAGTTGAAGAAAGGAGCTCAGGGGCACTGTAATTCACAAACCTGCAGAGTTATAAATGACAGCTATCGTCCAAAAATATACTGAAGTAAGGCTGCCAAGAGGACTTGAAAGCGGGGCAGAATTGCAGGAAACCGATTTCAGGAGGTAGACTGGAATTGCATTGAAAGCATAGGAAAAGAGGCAGAACGTCCACAATGATGCACTTGGCCAAAAAGGGCGTATGCGTTTTTTCTTGAATATATTCAGGAAAAAACGCATACGCCCTTTTTGGCCAACCAAGCAAGCTTGCAAAGGAAATCTGCACTACAATGAAGTCTCACTTCCCCCCGGTCAAAAGGGCCATCTGAAAAAAGTGTAAAATCCAGAAAGACAGGACAGGCCATGGAGAACTGGGAGCCTTGTTATGCTGATGGGCGGGATGTAAATTGCCAACAGACACTCGGGAGAAGTGTATGGTGTTTCCTGAAACATCTAAAAAACAAAGCAACAGAGCCTAGGGCACTTCCACTTATGGTCCTATAGCTTAGGGAAATTAAAATCAAAAAGACACAGCCACCCCAAAGTTTGGGACGCCTCTGTTTACAAGAACCTCGTTTACAGTACAAGTTCAACATCGCAGAAAGTGAAAAATGGATAAAGAAGTTGTGGTATTTACTTACAAAGCAATATCACTCAGCAATGAAATCTATGTCATCAGGCCCTTAGCAGCACAATGAGTGGATTCAGGTATGATGATTCTAACTGAAATAAGTCACACAGAAAAAGAAACATCATAAGATATCAGTAATACACGGAATGTAAACTTGGCTACACAGGAACTGAATTACAGAACAGAACAGGGTCTCAAATTTAGAAAACCAACTTATGCTTGCTTAAGGGGAAAGGTGAGTTGGGGTGCTGCATAAAACCAGAGATTGAAATGAACACAGATAAAGTTCCTTAAGCCAAATATGGAATAGACAAGAGCTACTCCTTGCTCAACGAAATGGACTCAACACCGCATATTAAATGCCTAAGAATGTACCTGACTAGTAAGTATCTTAAAACCTATGGATTGCTATGTCTCCAAAAGAGAATCAAGCATGTGTACAGGGGCATAAACGCAGCAGTGATAGGATTGGAGAGGTTCGGTGAGCAAATGAAGACCCTTTGAAGTCATATTGCATGGTACCCATTCCACGGGTTTCAACTACCCAGGTTTAAGGTATTCTTCCTTCAGCTAAAACATGCATGTGGAACCTAGAGTATGATCAACCATGTGATTGGGAGTCGTGTTCAAATATGTCTCAGTTTTCGTACCCTGGTACTCGGGTGCAACATTCTAGACGCTTTACTAACACCCTCCCGACTTGGAGAGTCAGTCCCTTTAACCTCCTGTTTGGCCCAGTTTGCAATTTCTGCGGAAGATGAACAGGAATAGCGAGAACCAATGAGAGACTAGCTGGAGGTGTCTGGACGGGCAAATTTAACTCTCATTTCCCACCAGGAAGAGGAATTAACCAAAGGCTCAGCGTGCCGTGCCGGAACCAGATTAGGGCCTGAAGCCATCCTGCGGTGTTGCGGCCAGCTCAAAAGAAAGCGAGTTGAAGAAAGGAGCTCAGGGGCACTGTAATTCACAAACCTGCAGAGTTATAAATGACAGCTATCGTCCAAAAATATACTGAAGTAAGGCTGCCAAGAGGACTTGAAAGCGGGGCAGAATTGCAGGAAACCGATTTCAGGAGGTAGACTGGAATTGCATTGAAAGCATAGGAAAAGAGGCAGAACGTCCACAATGATGCACTTGGCCAAAAAGGGCGTATGCGTTTTTTCCTGAATATATTCAGGAAAAAACGCATACGCCCTTTTTGGCCAACCAAGCAAGCTTGCAAAGGAAATCTGCACTACAATGAAGTCTCACTTCCCCCCGGTCAAAAGGGCCATCTGAAAAAAGTGTAAAATCCAGAAAGACAGGACAGGCCATGGAGAACTGGGAGCCTTGTTATGCTGATGGGCGGGATGTAAATTGCCAACAGACACTCGGGAGAAGTGTATGGTGTTTCCTGAAACATCTAAAAAACAAAGCAACAGAGCCTAGGGCACTTCCACTTATGGTCCTATAGCTTAGGGAAATTAAAATCAAAAAGACACAGCCACCCCAAAGTTTGGGACGCCTCTGTTTACAAGAACCTCGTTTACAGTACAAGTTCAACATCGCAGAAAGTGAAAAATGGATAAAGAAGTTGTGGTATTTACTTACAAAACAATATCACTCAGCAATGAAATCTATGTCATCAGGCCCTTAGCAGCACAATGAGTGGATTCAGGTATGATGATTCTAACTGAAATAAGTCACACAGAAAAAGAAACATTATAAGATATCACTAACACACGGAATGTAAACTTGGCTACACAGGAACTGAATTACAGAACAGAACAGGGTCTCAAATTTAGAAAACCAACTTATGCTTGCTTAAGGGTAAAGGTGAGTTGGGGTGCTGCATAAAACCAGAGATTGAAATGAGCACAGATAAAGTTCCTTAAGCCAAATATGGAATAGACAAGAGCTACTCCTTGCTCAACGAAATGGACTCAACACCGCATATTAAATGCCTAAGAATGTACCTGACTAGTAAGTATCTTAAAACCTATGGATTGCTATGTCTCCGAAAGAGAATCAAGCATGTGTACAGGGGCATAAACGCAGCAGTGATAGGATTGGAGAGGTTCGGTGAGCAAATGAAGACCCTTTGAAGTCATATTGCATGGTACCCATTCCACGGGTTTCAACTACCCAGGTTTAAGGTATTCTTCCTTCAGGTAAAACATGCATGTGGAACCTAGAGTATGATCAACCATGTGATCGGGAGACGTGTTCAAATATGTCTCAGTTTTCGTACCCTGGTACTCGGGTGCAACATTCCAGACGCTTTACTAACACCCTCCCGACTTGGAGAGTCAGTCCCTTTAACCTCCTGTTTGGCCCAGTTTGCAATTTCTGCGGAAGATGAACAGGAATAGTGAGAACCAATGAGAGACTAGCTGGAGGTGTCTGGACGGGCAAATTTAACTCTCATTTCCCACCAGGAAGAGGAATTAACCAAAGGCTCAGCGTGCCATGCCGGAACCAGATTAGGGCCTGAAGCCATCCTGCAGTGTTGCGGCCAGCTCAAAAGAAAGCGAGTTGAAGAAAGGAGCTCAGGGGCACTGTAATTCACAAACCTGCAGAGTTATAAATGACAGCTATCGTCCAAAAATATACTGAAGTAAGGCTGCCAAGAGGACTTGAAAGCGGGGCAGAATTGCAGGAAACCGATTTCAGGAGGTAGACTGGAATTGCATTGAAAGCATAGGAAAAGAGGCAGAACGTCCACAATGATGCACTTGGCCATAAAGGGCGTATGCGTTTTTTCCTGAATATATTCAGGAAAAAACGCATACGCCCGTTTTGGCCAACCAAGCAAGCTTGCAAAGGAAATCTGCACTACAATGAAGTCTCACTTCCCCCCGGTCAAAAGGGCCATCTGAAAAAAGTGTAAAATCCAGAAAGGCAGGACAGGCCATGGAGAACTGGGAGCCTTGTTATGCTGATGGGCGGGATGTAAATTGCCAACAGACACTCGGGAGAAGTGTATGGTGTTTCCTGAAACATCTAAAAAACAAAGCAACAGAGCCTAGGGCACTTCCAATTATGGTCCTATAGCTTAGGGAAATTAAAATCAAAAAGACACAGCCACCCCAAAGTTTGGGACGCCTCTGTTTACAAGAACCTCGTTTACAGTACAAGTTCAACATCGCAGAAAGTGAAAAATGGATAAAGAAGTTGTGGTATTTACTTACAAAGCAATATCACTCAGCAATGAAATCTATGTCATCAGGCCCTTAGCAGCACAATGAGTGGATTCAGGTATGATGATTCTAACTGAAATAAGTCACACAGAAAAAGAAACATCATAAGATATCAGTAATACACGGAATGTAAACTTGGCTACACAGGAACTGAATTACAGAACAGAACAGGGTCTCAAATTTAGAAAACCAACTTATGCTTGCTTAAGGGGAAAGGTGAGTTGGGGTGCTGCATAAAACCAGAGATTGAAATGAGCACAGATAAAGTTCCTTAAGCCAAATATGGAATAGACCAGAGCTACTCCTTGCTCAACGAAATGGACTCAACACCGCATATTAAATGCCTAAGAATGTACCTGACTAGTAAGTATCTTAAAACCTATGGATTGCTATGTCTCCGAAAGAGAATCAAGCATGTGTACAGGGGCATAAACGCAGCAGTGATAGGATTGGAGAGGTTCGGTGAGCAAATGAAGACCCTTTGAAGTCATATTGCATGGTACCCATTCCACGGGTTTCAACTACCCAGGTTTAAGGTATTCTTCCTTCAGCTAAAACATGCATGTGGAACCTAGAGTATGATCAACCATGTGATCGGGAGACGTGTTCAAATATGTCTCAGTTTTCGTACCCTGGTACTCGGGTGCAACATTCCAGACGCTTTACTAACACCCTCCCGACTTGGAGAGTCAGTCCCTTTAACCTCCTGTTTGGCCCAGTTTGCAATTTCTGCGGAAGATGAACAGGAATAGCGAGAACCAATGAGAGACTAGCTGGAGGTGTCTGGACGGGCAAATTTAACTCTCATTTCCCACCAGGAAGAGGAATTAACCAAAGGCTCAGCGTGCCGTGCCGGAACCAGATTAGGGCCTGAAGCCATCCTGCGGTGTTGCGGCCAGCTCAAAAGAAAGCGAGTTGAAGAAAGGAGCTCAGGGGCACTGTAATTCACAAACCTGCAGAGTTATAAATGACAGCTATCGTCCAAAAATATACTGAAGTAAGGCTGCCAAGAGGACTTGAAAGCGGGGCAGAATTGCAGGAAACCGATTTCAGGAGGTAGACTGGAATTGCATTGAAAGCATAGGAAAAGAGGCAGAACGTCCACAATGATGCACTTGGCCCTAAAGGGCGTATGCGTTTTTTCCTGAATATATTCAGGAAGAAACGCATACGCCCGTTTTGGCCAACCAAGCAAGCTTGCAAAGGAAATCTGCACTACAATGAAGTCTCACTTCCCCCCGGTCAAAAGGGCCATCTGAAAAAAGTGTAAAATCCAGAAAGGCAGGACAGGCCATGGAGAACTGGGAGCCTTGTTATGCTGATGGGCGGGATGTAAATTGCCAACAGACACTCGGGAGAAGTGTATGGTGTTTCCTGAAACATCTAAAAAACAAAGCAACAGAGCCTAGGGCACTTCCACTTATGGTCCTATAGCTTAGGGAAATTAAAATCAAAAAGACACAGCCACCCCAAAGTTTGGGACGCCTCTGTTTACAAGAACCTCGTTTACAGTACAAGTTCAACATCGCAGAAAGTGAAAAATGGATAAAGAAGTTGTGGTATTTACTTACAAAGCAATATCACTCAGCAATGAAATCTATGTCATCAGGCCCTTAGCAGCACAATGAGTGGATTCAGGTATGATGATTCTAACTGAAATAAGTCACACAGAAAAAGAAACATCATAAGATATCAGTAATACACGGAATGTAAACTTGGCTACACAGGAACTGAATTACAGAACAGAACAGGGTCTCAAATTTAGAAAACCAACTTATGCTTGCTTAAGGGTAAAGGTGAGTTGGGGTGCTGCATAAAACCAGAGATTGAAATGAGCACAGATAAAGTTCCTTAAGCCAAATATGGAATAGACAAGAGCTACTCCTTGCTCAACGAAATGGACTCAACACCGCATATTAAACGCCTAAGAATGTACCTGACTAGTAAGTATCTTAAAACCTATGGATTGCTATGTCTCCGAAAGAGAATCAAGCATGTGTACAGGGGCATAAACGCAGCAGTGATAGGATTGGAGAGGTTCGGTGAGCAAATGAAGACCCTTTGAAGTCATATTGCATGGTACCCATTCCACGGGTTTCAACTACCCAGGTTTAAGGTATTCTTCCTTCAGCTAAAACATGCATGTGGAACCTAGAGTATGATCAACCATGTGATCGGGAGACGTGTTCAAATATGTCTCAGTTTTCGTACCCTGGTACTCGGGTGCAACATTCCAGACGCTTTACTAACACCCTCCCGACTTGGAGAGTCAGTCCCTTTAACCTCCTGTTTGGCCCAGTTTGCAATTTCTGCGGAAGATGAACAGGAATAGCGAGAACCAATGAGAGACTAGCTGGAGGTGTCTGGACGGGCAAATTTAACTCTCATTTCCCACCAGGAAGAGGAATTAACCAAAGGCTCAGCGTGCCGTGCCGGAACCAGATTAGGGCCTGAAGCCATCCTGCGGTGTTGCGGCCAGCTCAAAAGAAAGCGAGTTGAAGAAAGGAGCTCAGGGGCACTGTAATTCACAAACCTGCAGAGTTATAAATGACAGCTATCGTCCAAAAATATACTGAAGTAAGGCTGCCAAGAGGACTTGAAAGCGGGGCAGAATTGCAGGAAACCGATTTCAGGAGGTAGACTGGAATTGCATTGAAAGCATAGGAAAAGAGGCAGAACGTCCACAATGATGCACTTGGCCATAAAGGGCGTATGCGTTTTTTCCTGAATATATTCAGGAAGAAACGCATACGCCCGTTTTGGCCAACCAAGCAAGCTTGCAAAGGAAATCTGCACTACAATGAAGTCTCACTTCCCCCCGGTCAAA
The DNA here is from genome assembly GCF_039906515.1 of Pseudorca crassidens. Classification (NCBI taxonomy): domain Eukaryota; kingdom Metazoa; phylum Chordata; class Mammalia; order Artiodactyla; family Delphinidae; genus Pseudorca; species Pseudorca crassidens. The sequence goes on from NW_027136310.1 coordinate 1,307,634, forward strand.
AGGGCCATCTGAAAAAAGTGTAAAATCCAGAAAGGCAGGACAGGCCATGGAGAACTGGGAGCCTTGTTATGCTGATGGGCGGGATGTAAATTGCCAACAGACACTCGGGAGAAGTGTATGGTGTTTCCTGAAACATCTAAAAAACAAAGCAACAGAGCCTAGGGCACTTCCACTTATGGTCCTATAGCTTAGGGAAATTAAAATCAAAAAGACACAGCCACCCCAAAGTTTGGGACGCCTCTGTTTACAAGAACCTTGTTTACAGTACAAGTTCAACATCGCAGAAAGTGAAAAATGGATAAAGAAGTTGTGGTATTTACTTACAAAGCAATATCACTCAGCAATGAAATCTATGTCATCAGGCCCTTAGCAGCACAATGAGTGGATTCAGGTATGATGATTCTAACTGAAATAAGTCACACAGAAAAAGAAACATCATAAGATATCAGTAATACACGGAATGTAAACTTGGCTACACAGGAACTGAATTACAGAACAGAACAGGGTCTCAAATTTAGAAAACCAACTTATGCTTGCTTAAGGGGAAAGGTGAGTTGGGGTGCTGCATAAAACCAGAGATTGAAATGAGCACAGATAAAGTTCCTTAAGCCAAATATGGAATAGACAAGAGCTACTCCTTGCTCAACGAAATGGACTCAACACCGCATATTAAACGCCTAAGAATGTACCTGACTAGTAAGTATCTTAAAACCTATGGATTGCTATGTCTCCAAAAGAGAATCAAGCATGTGTACAGGGGCATAAACGCAGCAGTGATAGGATTGGAGAGGTTCGGTGAGCAAATGAAGACCCTTTGAAGTCATATTGCATGGTACCCATTCCACGGGTTTCAACTACCCAGGTTTAAGGTATTCTTCCTTCAGCTAAAACATGCATGTGGAACCTAGAGTATGATCAACCATGTGATTGGGAGTCGTGTTCAAATATGTCTCAGTTTTCGTACCCTGGTACTCGGGTGCAACATTCCAGACGCTTTACTAACACCCTCCCGACTTGGAGAGTCAGTCCCTTTAACCTCCTGTTTGGCCCAGTTTGCAATTTCTGCGGAAGATAAACAGGAATAGCGAGAACCAATGAGAGACTAGCTGGAGGTGTCTGGACGGGCAAATTTAACTCTCATTTCCCACCAGGAAGAGGAATTAACCAAAGGCTCAGCGTGCCGTGCCGGAACCAGATTAGGGCCTGAAGCCATCCTGCGGTGTTGCGGCCAGCTCAAAAGAAAGCGAGTTGAAGAAAGGAGCTCAGGGGCACTGTAATTCACAAACCTGCAGAGTTATAAATGACAGCTATCGTCCAAAAATATACTGAAGTAAGGCTGCCAAGAGGACTTGAAAGCGGGGCAGAATTGCAGGAAACCGATTTCAGGAGGTAGACTGGAATTGCATTGAAAGCATAGGAAAAGAGGCAGAACGTCCACAATGATGCACTTGGCCAAAAAGGGCGTATGCGTTTTTTCCTGAATATATTCAGGAAAAAACGCATACGCCCTTTTTGGCCAACCAAGCAAGCTTGCAAAGGAAATCTGCACTACAATGAAGTCTCACTTCCCCCCGGTCAAAAGGGCCATCTGAAAAAAGTGTAAAATCCAGAAAGGCAGGACAGGCCATGGAGAACTGGGAGCCTTGTTATGCTGATGGGCGGGATGTAAATTGCCAACAGACACTCGGGAGAAGTGTATGGTGTTTCCTGAAACATCTAAAAAACAAAGCAACAGAGCCTAGGGCACTTCCACTTATGGTCCTATAGCTTAGGGAAATTAAAATCAAAAAGACACAGCCACCCCAAAGTTTGGGACGCCTCTGTTTACAAGAACCTCGTTTACAGTACAAGTTCAACATCGCAGAAAGTGAAAAATGGATAAAGAAGTTGTGGTATTTACTTACAAAGCAATATCACTCAGCAATGAAATCTATGTCATCAGGCCCTTAGCAGCACAATGAGTGGATTCAGGTATGATGATTCTAACTGAAATAAGTCACACAGAAAAAGAAACATCATAAGATATCAGTAATACACGGAATGTAAACTTGGCTACACAGGAACTGAATTACAGAACAGAACAGGGTCTCAAATTTAGAAAACCAACTTATGCTTGCTTAAGGGGAAAGGTGAGTTGGGGTGCTGCATAAAACCAGAGATTGAAATGAGCACAGATAAAGTTCCTTAAGCCAAATATGGAATAGACAAGAGCTACTCCTTGCTCAACGAAATGGACTCAACACCGCATATTAAATGCCTAAGAATGTACCTGACTAGTAAGTATCTTAAAACCTATGGATTGCTATGTCTCCGAAAGAGAATCAAGCATGTTTACAGGGGCATAAACACAGCAGTGATAGGATTGGAGAGGTTCGGTGAGCAAATGAAGACCCTTTGAAGTCATATTGCATGGTACCCATTCCACGGGTTTCAACTACCCAGGTTTAAGGTATTCTTCCTTCAGCTAAAACATGCATGTGGAACCTAGAGTATGATCAACCATGTGATTGGGAGTCGTGTTCAAATATGTCTCAGTTTTCGTACCCTGGTACTCGGGTGCAACATTCCAGACGCTTTACTAACACCCTCCCGACTTGGAGAGTCAGTCCCTTTAACCTCCTGTTTGGCCCAGTTTGCAATTTCTGCGGAAGATGAACAGGAATAGCGAGAACCAATGAGAGACTAGCTGGAGGTGTCTGGACGGGCAAATTTAACTCTCATTTCCCACCAGGAAGAGGAATTAACCAAAGGCTCAGCGTGCCGTGCCGGAACCAGATTAGGGCCTGAAGCCATCCTGCGGTGTTGCGGCCAGCTCAAAAGAAAGCGAGTTGAAGAAAGGAGCTCAGGGGCACTGTAATTCACAAACCTGCAGAGTTATAAATGACAGCTATCGTCCAAAAATATACTGAAGTAAGGCTGCCAAGAGGACTTGAAAGCGGGGCAGAATTGCAGGAAACCGATTTCAGGAGGTAGACTGGAATTGCATTGAAAGCATAGGAAAAGAGGCAGAACGTCCACAATGATGCACTTGGCCAAAAAGGGCGTATGCGTTTTTTCCTGAATATATTCAGGAAAAAACGCATACGCCCTTTTTGGCCAACCAAGCAAGCTTGCAAAGGAAATCTGCACTACAATGAAGTCTCACTTCCCCCCGGTCAAAAGGGCCATCTGAAAAAAGTGTAAAATCCAGAAAGGCAGGACAGGCCATGGAGAACTGGGAGCCTTGTTATGCTGATGGGCGGGATGTAAATTGCCAACAGACACTCGGGAGAAGTGTATGGTGTTTCCTGAAACATCTAAAAAACAAAGCAACAGAGCCTAGGGCACTTCCACTTATGGTCCTATAGCTTAGGGAAATTAAAATCAAAAAGACACAGCCACCCCAAAGTTTGGGACGCCTCTGTTTACAAGAACCTCGTTTACAGTACAAGTTCAACATCGCAGAAAGTGAAAAATGGATAAAGAAGTTGTGGTATTTACTTACAAAGCAATATCACTCAGCAATGAAATCTATGTCATCAGGCCCTTAGCAGCACAATGAGTGGATTCAGGTATGATGATTCTAACTGAAATAAGTCACACAGAAAAAGAAACATCATAAGATATCAGTAATACACGGAATGTAAACTTGGCTACACAGGAACTGAATTACAGAACAGAACAGGGTCTCAAATTTAGAAAACCAACTTATGCTTGCTTAAGGGGAAAGGTGAGTTGGGGTGCTGCATAAAACCAGAGATTGAAATGAGCACAGATAAAGTTCCTTAAGCCAAATATGGAATAGACAAGAGCTACTCCTTGCTCAACGAAATGGACTCAACACCGCATATTAAATGCCTAAGAATGTACCTGACTAGTAAGTATCTTAAAACCTATGGATTGCTATGTCTCCGAAAGAGAATCAAGCATGTTTACAGGGGCATAAACACAGCAGTGATAGGATTGGAGAGGTTCGGTGAGCAAATGAAGACCCTTTGAAGTCATATTGCATGGTACCCATTCCACGGGTTTCAACTACCCAGGTTTAAGGTATTCTTCCTTCAGCTAAAACATGCATGTGGAACCTAGAGTATGATCAACCATGTGATTGGGAGTCGTGTTCAAATATGTCTCAGTTTTCGTACCCTGGTACTCGGGTGCAACATTCCAGACGCTTTACTAACACCCTCCCGACTTGGAGAGTCAGTCCCTTTAACCTCCTGTTTGGCCCAGTTTGCAATTTCTGCGGAAGATGAACAGGAATAGCGAGAACCAATGAGAGACTAGCTGGAGGTGTCTGGACGGGCAAATTTAACTCTCATTTCCCACCAGGAAGAGGAATTAACCAAAGGCTCAGCGTGCCGTGCCGGAACCAGATTAGGGCCTGAAGCCATCCTGCGGTGTTGCGGCCAGCTCAAAAGAAAGCGAGTTGAAGAAAGGAGCTCAGGGGCACTGTAATTCACAAACCTGCAGAGTTATAAATGACAGCTATCGTCCAAAAATATACTGAAGTAAGGCTGCCAAGAGGACTTGAAAGCGGGGCAGAATTGCAGGAAACCGATTTCAGGAGGCAGACTGGAATTGCATTGAAAGCATAGGAAAAGAGGCAGAACGTACACAGTGATGCACTTGGCCAAAAAGGGCATATGCGTTTTTTCCTGAATATATTCAGGAAAAAACGCATACGCCCTTTTTGGCCAACCAAGCAAGCTTGCAAAGGAAATCTGCACTACAATGAAGTCTCACTTCCCCCCGGTCAAAAGGGCCATCTGAAAAAAGTGTAAAATCCAGAAAGGCAGGACAGGCCATGGAGAACTGGGAGCCTTGTTATGCTGATGGGTGGGATGTAAATTGCCAACAGACACTCGGGAGAAGTGTATGGTGTTTCCTGAAACATCTAAAACACAAAGCAACAGAGCCTAGGGCACTTCCACTTATGGTCTTATAGCTTAGGGAAATTAAAATCAAAAAGACACAGCCACCCCAAAGTTTGGGACGCCTCTGTTTACAAGAACCTCGTTTACAGTACAAGTTCAACATCGCAGAAAGTGAAAAATGGATAAAGAAGTTGTGGTATTTACTTACAAAGCAATATCACTCAGCAATGAAATCTATGTCATCAGGCCCTTAGCAGCACAATGAGTGGATTCAGGTACGATGATTCTAACTGAAATAAGTCACACAGAAAAAGAAATATCATAAGATATCACTAATACACGGAATGTAAACTTGGCTACACAGGAACTGAATTCCAAAACAGAACAGGGACTCAAATTTAGAAAACCAACTTATGCTTGCTTAAGGGGAAAGGTGAGTTGGGGTGCTGCATAAAACCAGAGATTGAAATGAGCACAGATAAAGTTCCTTAAGCCAAATATGGAATAGACAAGAGCTATCTCTTGCTCAACGAAATGGACTCAACACCGCATATTAAATGCCTAAGAATGTACCTGACTAGTAAGTATCTTAAAACCTATGGATTGCTATGTCTCCGAAAGAGAATCAAGCATGTGTACAGGGGCATAAACGCAGCAGTGATAGGATTGGAGAGGTTCGGTGAGCAAATGAAGACCCTTTGAAGTCATATTGCATGGTACCCATTCCACGGGTTTCAACTACCCAGGTTTAAGGTATTCTTCCTTCAGCTAAAACATGCATGTGGAACCTAGAGTATGATCAACCATGTGATCGGGAGACGTGTTCAAATATGTCTCAGTTTTCGTACCCTGGTACTCGGGTGCAACATTCCAGACGCTTTACTAACACCCTCCCGACTTGGAGAGTCAGTCCCTTTAACCTCCTGTTTGGCCCAGTTTGCAATTTCTGCGGAAGATGAACAGGAATAGCGAGAACCAATGAGAGACTAGCTGGAGGTGTCTGGACGGGCAAATTTAACTCTCATTTCCCACCAGGAAGAGGAATTAACCAAAGGCTCAGCGTGCCATGCCGGAACCAGATTAGGGCCTGAAGCCATCCTGCGGTGTTGCGGCCAGCTCACAAGAAAGTGAGTTGAAGAAAGGAGCTCAGGGGCACTGTAATTCACAAACCTGCAGAGTTATAAATGACAGCTATCGTCCAAAAATATACTGAAGTAAGGCTGCCAAGAGGACTTGAAAGCGGGGCAGAATTGCAGGAAACCGATTTCAGGAGGCACACTGGAATTGCATTGAAAGCATAGGAAAAGAGGCAGAACGTCCACAATGATGCACTTGGCCAAAAAGGGCGTATGCGTTTTTTCCTGAATATATTCAGGAAAAAACGCATACGCCCTTTTTGGCCAACCAAGCAAGCTTGCAAAGGAAATCTGCACTACAATGAAGTCTCACTTCCCCCCGGTCAAAAGGGCCATCTGAAAAAAGTGTAAAATCCAGAAAGGCAGGACAGGCCATGGAGAACTGGGAGCCTTGTTATGCTGATGGGCGGGATGTAAATTGCCAACAGACACTCGGGAGAAGTGTATGGTGTTTCCTGAAACATCTAAAAAACAAAGCAACAGAGCCTAGGGCACTTCCACTTATGGTCCTATAGCTTAGGGAAATTAAAATCAAAAAGACACAGCCACCCCAAAGTTTGGGACGCCTCTGTTTACAAGAACCTCGTTTACAGTACAAGTTCAACATCGCAGAAAGTGAAAAATGGATAAAGAAGTTGTGGTATTTACTTACAAAGCAATATCACTCAGCAATGAAATCTATGTCATCAGGCCCTTAGCAGCACAATGAGTGGATTCAGGTATGATGATTCTAACTGAAATAAGTCACACAGAAAAAGAAACATCATAAGATATCAGTAATAAACGGAATGTAAACTTGGCTACACAGGAACTGAATTACAGAACAGAACAGGGTCTCAAATTTAGAAAACCAACTTATGCTTGCTTAAGGGGAAAGGTGAGTTGGGGTGCTGCATAAAACCAGAGATTGAAATGAGCACAGATAAAGTTCCTTAAGCCAAATATGGAATAGACAAGAGCTACTCCTTGCTCAACGAAATGGACTCAACATCGCATATTAAACGCCTAAGAATGTACCTGACTAGTAAGTATCTTAAAACCTATGGATTGCTATGTCTCCGAAAGAGAATCAAGCATGTGTACAGGGGCATAAACGCAGCAGTGATAGGATTGGAGAGGTTCGGTGAGCAAATGAAGACCCTTTGAAGTCATATTGCATGGTACCCATTCCACGGGTTTCAACTACCCAGGTTTAAGGTATTCTTCCTTCAGCTAAAACATGCATGTGGAACCTAGAGTATGATCAACCATGTGATCGGGAGACGTGTTCAAATATGTCTCAGTTTTCGTACCCTGGTACTCGGGTGCAACATTCCAGACGCTTTACTAACACCCTCCCGACTTGGAGAGTCAGTCCCTTTAACCTCCTGTTTGGCCCAGTTTGCAATTTCTGCGGAAGATGAACAGGAATAGCGAGAACCAATGAGAGACTAGCTGGAGGTGTCTGGACGGGCAAATTTAACTCTCATTTCCCACCAGGAAGAGGAATTAACCAAAGGCTCAGCGTGCCGTGCCGGAACCAGATTAGGGCCTGAAGCCATCCTGCGGTGTTGCGGCCAGCTCAAAAGAAAGCGAGTTGAAGAAAGGAGCTCAGGGGCACTGTAATTCACAAACCTGCAGAGTTATAAATGACAGCTATCGTCCAAAAATATACTGAAGTAAGGCTGCCAAGAGGACTTGAAAGCGGGGCAGAATTGCAGGAAACCGATTTCAGGAGGCAGACTGGAATTGCATTGAAAGCATAGGAAAAGAGGCAGAACGTCCACAATGATGCACTTGGCCAAAAAGGGCGTATGCGTTTTTTCCTGAATATATTCAGGAAAAAACGCATACGCCCTTTTTGGCCAACCAAGCAAGCTTGCAAAGGAAATCTGCACTACAATGAAGTCTCACTTCCCCCCGGTCAAAAGGGCCATCTGAAAAAAGTGTAAAATCCAGAAAGGCAGGACAGGCCATGGAGAACTGGGAGCCTTGTTATGCTGATGGGCGGGATGTAAATTGCCAACAGACACTCGGGAGAAGTGTATGGTGTTTCCTGAAACATCTAAAAAACAAAGCAACAGAGCCTCGGGCACTTCCACTTATGGTCCTATAGCTTAGGGAAATTAAAATCAAAAAGACACAGCCACCCCAAAGTTTGGGACGCCTCTGTTTACAAGAACCTCGTGTACAGTACAAGTTCAACATCGCAGAAAGTGAAAAATGGATAAAGAAGTTGTGGTATTTACTTACAAAGCAATATCACTCAGCAATGAAATCTATGTCATCAGGCCCTTAGCAGCACAATGAGTGGATTCAGGTATGATGATTCTAACTGAAATAAGTCACACAGAAAAAGAAACATCATAAGATATCAGTAATACACGGAATGTAAACTTGGCTACACAGGAACTGAATTACAGAACAGAACAGGGTCTCAAATTTAGAAAACCAACTTATGCTTGCTTAAGGGGAAAGGTGAGTTGGGGTGCTGCATAAAACCAGAGATTGAAATGAGCACAGATAAAGTTCCTTAAGCCAAATATGGAATAGACAAGAGCTACTCCTTGCTCAACGAAATGGACTCAACACCGCATATTAAACGCCTCAGAATGTACCTGACTAGTAAGTATCTTAAAACCTATGGATTGCTATGTCTCCGAAAGAGAATCAAGCATGTGTACAGGGGCATAAATGCAGCAGTGATAGGATTGGAGAGGTTCGGTGAGCAAATGAAGACCCTTTGAAGTCATATTGCATGGTACCCATTCCACGGGTTTCAACTACCCAGGTTTAAGGTATTCTTCCTTCAGCTAAAACATGCATGTGGAACCTAGAGTATGATCAACCATGTGATCGGGAGACGTGTTCAAATATGTCTCAGTTTTCGTACCCTGGTACTCGGGTGCAACATTCCAGACGCTTTACTAACACCCTCCCGACTTGGAGAGTCAGTCCCTTTAACCTCCTGTTTGGCCCAGTTTGCAATTTCTGCGGAAGATGAACAGGAATAGCGAGAACCAATGAGAGACTAGCTGGAGGTGTCTGGACGGGCAAATTTAACCCTCATTTCCCACCAGGAAGAGGAATTAACCAAAGGCTCAGACGTGCCGTGCCGGAACCAGATTAGGGCCTGAAGCCATCCTGCGGTGTTGCGGCCAGGTCACAAGAAAGCGAGTTGAAGAAAGGAGCTCAGGGGCACTGTAATTCACAAACCTGCAGAGTTATAAATGACAGCTATCGTCCAAAAATATACTGAAGTAAGGCTGCCAAGAGGACTTGAAAGCGGGGCAGAATTGCAGGAAACCGATTTCAGGAGGCAGACTGGAATTGCATTGAAAGCATAGGAAAAGAGGCAGAACGTCCACCATGATGCACTTGGCCAAACAGGGCGTATGCGTTTTTTCCTGAATATATTCAGGAAAAAACGCATACGCCCTTTTTGGCCAACCAAGCAAGCTTGCAAAGGAAATCTGCACTACAATGAAGTCTCACTTCCCCCCGGTCAAAAGGGCCATCTGAAAAAAGTGTAAAATCCAGAAAGGCAGGACAGGCCATGGAGAACTGGGAGCCTTGTTATGCTGATGGGCGGGATGTAAATTGCCAACAGACACTCGGGAGAAGTGTATGGTGTTTCCTGAAACATCTAAAAAACAAAGCAACAGAGCCTAGGGCACTTCCACTTATGGTCCTATAGCTTAGGGAAATTAAAATCAAAAAGACACAGCCACCCCAAAGTTTGGGACGCCTCTGTTTACAAGAACCTCGTGTACAGTACAAGTTCAACATCGCAGAAAGTGAAAAATGGATAAAGAAGTTGTGGTATTTACTTACAAAGCAATATCACTCAGCAATGAAATCTATGTCATCAGGCCCTTAGCAGCACAATGAGTGGATTCAGGTATGATGATTCTAACTGAAATAAGTCACACAGAAAAAGAAACATCATAAGATATCAGTAATACACGGAATGTAAACTTGGCTACACAGGAACTGAATTACAGAACAGAACAGGGTCTCAAATTTAGAAAACCAACTTATGCTTGCTTAAGGGGAAAGGTGAGTTGGGGTGCTGCATAAAACCAGAGATTGAAATGAGCACAGATAAAGTTCCTTAAGCCAAATATGGAATAGACAAGAGCTACTCCTTGCTCAACGAAATGGACTCAACACCGCATATTAAATGCCTAAGAATGTACCTGACTAGTAAGTATCTTAAAACCTATGGATTGCTATGTCTCCGAAAGAGAATCAAGCATGTGTACAGGGGCATAAACGCAGCAGTGATAGGATTGGAGAGGTTCGGTGAGCAAATGAAGACCCTTTGAAGTCATATTGCATGGTACCCATTCCACGGGTTTCAACTACCCAGGTTTAAGGTATTCTTCCTTCAGCTAAAACATGCATGTGGAAGCTAGAGTATGATCAGCCATGTGATCGGGAGACGTGTTCAAATATGTCTCAGTTTTCGTACCCTGGTACTCGGGTGCAACATTCCAGACGCTTTACTAACACCCTCGCGACTTGGAGAGTCAGTCCCTTTAACCTCCTGTTTGGCCCAGTTTGCAATTTCTGCGGAAGATGAACAGGAATAGCGAGAACCAATGAGAGACTAGCTGGAGGTGTCTGGACGGGCAAATTTAACTCTCATTTCCCACCAGGAAGAGGAATTAACCAAAGGCTCAGCGTGCCGTGCCGGAACCAGATTAGGGCCTGAAGCCATCCTGCGGTGTTGCGGCCAGCTCAAAAGAAAGCGAGTTGAAGAAAGGAGCTCAGGGGCACTGTAATTCACAAACCTGCAGACTTATAAATGACAGCTATCGTCCAAAAATATACTGAAGTAAGGCTGCCAAGAGGACTTGAAAGCGGGGCAGAATTGCAGGAAACCGATTTCAGGAGGCACACTGGAATTGCATTGAAAGCATAGGAAAAGAGGCAGAACGTCCACAATGATGCACTTGGCCAAAAAGGGCGTATGCGTTTTTTCCTGAATATATTCAGGAAAAAACGCATACGCCCTTTTTGGCCAACCAAGCAAGCTTGCAAAGGAAATCTGCACTACAATGAAGTCTCACTTCCCCCCGGTCAAAAGGGCCATCTGAAAAAAGTGCAAAATCCAGAAAGGCAGGACAGGCCATGGAGAACTGGGAGCCTTGTTATGCTGATGGGCGGGATGTAAATTGCCAACAGACACTCGGGAGAAGTGTATGGTGTTTCCTGAAACATCTAAAAAACAAAGCAACAGAGCCTAGGGCACTTCCACTTATGGTCCTATAGCTTAGGGAAATTAAAATCAAAAAGACACAGCCACCCCAAAGTTTGGGACGTCTCTGTTTACAAGAACCTCGTGTACAGTACAAGTTCAACATCGCAGAAAGTGAAAAATGGATAAAGAAGTTGTGGTATTTACTTACAAAGCAATATCACTCAGCAATGAAATCTATGTCATCAGGCCCTTAGCAGCACAATGAGTGGATTCAGGTATGATGATTCTAACTGAAATAAGTCACACAGAAAAAGAAACATCATAAGATATCAGTAATACACGGAATGTAAACTTGGCTACACAGGAACTGAATTACAGAACAGAACAGGGTCTCAAATTTAGAAAACCAACTTATGCTTGCTTAAGGGGAAAGGTGAGTTGGGGTGCTGCATAAAACCAGAGATTGAAATGAGCACAGATAAAGTTCCTTAAGCCAAATATGGAATAGACAAGAGCTACTCCTTGCTCAACGAAATGGACTCAACACCGCATATTAAATGCCTAAGAATGTACCTGACTAGTAAGTATCTTAAAACCTATGGATTGCTATGTCTCCGAAAGAGAATCAAGCATGTGTACAGGGGCATAAACGCAGCAGTGATAGGATTGGAGAGGTTCGGTGAGCAAATGAAGACCCTTTGAAGTCATATTGCATGGTACCCATTCCACGGGTTTCAACTACCCAGGTTTAAGGTATTCTTCCTTCAGCTAAAACATGCATGTGGAACCTAGAGTATGATCAACCATGTGATCGGGAGACGTGTTCAAATATGTCTCAGTTTTCGTACCCTGGTACTCGGGTGCAACATTCCAGACGCTTTACTAACACCCTCCCGACTTGGAGAGTCAGTCCCTTTAACCTCCTGTTTGGCCCAGTTTGCAATTTCTGCGGAAGATGAACAGGAATAGCGAGAACCAATGAGAGACTAGCTGGAGGTGTCTGGACGGGCAAATTTAACTCTCATTTCCCACCAGGAAGAGGAATTAACCAAAGGCTCAGCGTGCCGTGCCGGAACCAGATTAGGGCCTGAAGCCATCCTGCGGTGTTGCGGCCAGCTCAAAAGAAAGCGAGTTGAAGAAAGGAGCTCAGGGGCACTGTAATTCACAAACCTGCAGAGTTATAAATGACAGCTATCGTCCAAAAATATACTGAAGTAAGGCTGCCAAGAGGACTTGAAAGCGGGGCAGAATTGCAGGAAACCGATTTCAGGAGGCAGACTGGAATTGCATTGAAAGCATAGGAAAAGAGGCAGAACGTCCACAATGATGCACTTGGCCAAAAAGGGCGTATGCGTTTTTTCCTGAATATATTCAGGAAAAAACGCATACGCCCTTTTTGGCCAACCAAGCAAGCTTGCAAAGGAAATCTGCACTACAATGAAGTCTCACTTCCCCCCGGTCAAAAGGGCCATCTGAAAAAAGTGTAAAATCCAGAAAGGCAGGACAGGCCATGGAGAACTGGGAGCCTTGTTATGCTGATGGGCGGGATGTAAATTGCCAACAGACACTCGGGAGAAGTGTATGGTGTTTCCTGAAACATCTAAAAAACAAAGCAACAGAGCCTAGGGCACTTCCACTTATGGTCCTATAGCTTAGGGAAATTAAAATCAAAAAGACACAGCCACCCCAAAGTTTGGGACGTCTCTGTTTACAAGAACCTCGTGTACAGTACAAGTTCAACATCGCAGAAAGTGAAAAATGGATAAAGAAGTTGTGGTATTTACTTACAAAGCAATATCACTCAGCAATGAAATCTATGTCATCAGGCCCTTAGCAGCACAATGAGTGGATTCAGGTATGATGATTCTAACTGAAATAAGTCACACAGAAAAAGAAACATCATAAGATATCAGTAATACACGGAATGTAAACTTGGCTACACAGGAACTGAATTACAGAACAGAACAGGGTCTCAAATTTAGAAAACCAACTTATGCTTGCTTAAGGGGAAAGGTGAGTTGGGGTGCTGCATAAAACCAGAGATTGAAATGAGCACAGATAAAGTTCCTTAAGCCAAATATGGAATAGACAAGAGCTACTCCTTGCTCAACGAAATGGACTCAACACCGCATATTAAATGCCTAAGAATGTACCTGACTAGTAAGTATCTTAAAACCTATGGATTGCTATGTCTCCGAAAGAGAATCAAGCATGTGTACAGGGGCATAAACGCAGCAGTGATAGGATTGGAGAGGTTCGGTGAGCAAATGAAGACCCTTTGAAGTCATATTGCATGGTACCCATTCCACGGGTTTCAACTACCCAGGTTTAAGGTATTCTTCCTTCAGCTAAAACATGCATGTGGAACCTAGAGTATGATCAACCATGTGATCGGGAGACGTGTTCAAATATGTCTCAGTTTTCGTACCCTGGTACTCGGGTGCAACATTCCAGACGCTTTACTAACACCCTCCCGACTTGGAGAGTCAGTCCCTTTAACCTCCTGTTTGGCCCAGTTTGCAATTTCTGCGGAAGATGAACAGGAATAGCGAGAACCAATGAGAGACTAGCTGGAGGTGTCTGGACGGGCAAATTTAACTCTCATTTCCCACCAGGAAGAGGAATTAACCAAAGGCTCAGCGTGCCGTGCCGGAACCAGATTAGGGCCTGAAGCCATCCTGCGGTGTTGCGGCCAGCTCAAAAGAAAGCGAGTTGAAGAAAGGAGCTCAGGGGCACTGTAATTCACAAACCTGCAGACTTATAAATGACAGCTATCGTCCAAAAATATACTGAAGTAAGGCTGCCAAGAGGACTTGAAAGCGGGGCAGAATTGCAGGAAACCGATTTCAGGAGGCAGACTGGAATTGCATTGAAAGCATAGGAAAAGAGGCAGAACGTCCACAATGATGCACTTGGCCAAAAAGGGCGTATGCGTTTTTTCCTGAATATATTCAGGAAAAAACGCATACGCCCTTTTTGGCCAACCAAGCAAGCTTGCAAAGGAAATCTGCACTACAATGAAGTCTCACTTCCCCCCGGTCAAAAGGGCCATCTGAAAAAAGTGTAAAATCCAGAAAGGCAGGACAGGCCATGGAGAACTGGGAGCCTTGTTATGCTGATGGGCGGGATGTAAATTGCCAACAGACACTCGGGAGAAGTGTATGGTGTTTCCTGAAACATCTAAAAAACAAAGCAACAGAGCCTAGGGCACTTCCACTTATGGTCCTATAGCTTAGGGAAATTAAAATCAAAAAGACACAGCCACCCCAAAGTTTGGGACGTCTCTGTTTACAAGAACCTCGTGTACAGTACAAGTTCAACATCGCAGAAAGTGAAAAATGGATAAAGAAGTTGTGGTATTTACTTACAAAGCAATATCACTCAGCAATGAAATCTATGTCATCAGGCCCTTAGCAGCACAATGAGTGGATTCAGGTATGATGATTCTAACTGAAATAAGTCACACAGAAAAAGAAACATCATAAGATATCAGTAATACACGGAATGTAAACTTGGCTACACAGGAACTGAATTACAGAACAGAACAGGGTCTCAAATTTAGAAAACCAACTTATGCTTGCTTAAGGGGAAAGGTGAGTTGGGGTGCTGCATAAAACCAGAGATTGAAATGAGCACAGATAAAGTTCCTTAAGCCAAATATGGAATAGACAAGAGCTACTCCTTGCTCAACGAAATGGACTCAACACCGCATATTAAATGCCTAAGAATGTACCTGACTAGTAAGTATCTTAAAACCTATGGATTGCTATGTCTCCGAAAGAGAATCAAGCATGTGTACAGGGGCATAAACGCAGCAGTGATAGGATTGGAGAGGTTCGGTGAGCAAATGAAGACCCTTTGAAGTCATATTGCATGGTACCCATTCCACGGGTTTCAACTACCCAGGTTTAAGGTATTCTTCCTTCAGCTAAAACATGCATGTGGAACCTAGAGTATGATCAACCATGTGATCGGGAGACGTGTTCAAATATGTCTCAGTTTTCGTACCCTGGTACTCGGGTGCAACATTCCAGACGCTTTACTAACACCCTCCCGACTTGGAGAGTCAGTCCCTTTAACCTCCTGTTTGGCCCAGTTTGCAATTTCTGCGGAAGATGAACAGGAATAGCGAGAACCAATGAGAGACTAGCTGGAGGTGTCTGGACGGGCAAATTTAACTCTCATTTCCCACCAGGAAGAGGAATTAACCAAAGGCTCAGCGTGCCGTGCCGGAACCAGATTAGGGCCTGAAGCCATCCTGCGGTGTTGCGGCCAGCTCAAAAGAAAGCGAGTTGAAGAAAGGAGCTCAGGGGCACTGTAATTCACAAACCTGCAGACTTATAAATGACAGCTATCGTCCAAAAATATACTGAAGTAAGGCTGCCAAGAGGACTTGAAAGCGGGGCAGAATTGCAGGAAACCGATTTCAGGAGGCAGACTGGAATTGCATTGAAAGCATAGGAAAAGAGGCAGAACGTCCACAATGATGCACTTGGCCAAAAAGGGCGTATGCGTTTTTTCCTGAATATATTCAGGAAAAAACGCATACGCCCTTTTTGGCCAACCAAGCAAGCTTGCAAAGGAAATCTGCACTACAATGAAGTCTCACTTCCCCCCGGTCAAAAGGGCCATCTGAAAAAAGTGTAAAATCCAGAAAGGCAGGACAGGCCATGGAGAACTGGGAGCCTTGTTATGCTGATGGGCGGGATGTAAATTGCCAACAGACACTCGGGAGAAGTGTATGGTGTTTCCTGAAACATCTAAAAAACAAAGCAACAGAGCCTAGGGCACTTCCACTTATGGTCCTATAGCTTAGGGAAATTAAAATCAAAAAGACACAGCCACCCCAAAGTTTGGGACGTCTCTGTTTACAAGAACCTCGTGTACAGTACAAGTTCAACATCGCAGAAAGTGAAAAATGGATAAAGAAGTTGTGGTATTTACTTACAAAGCAATATCACTCAGCAATGAAATCTATGTCATCAGGCCCTTAGCAGCACAATGAGTGGATTCAGGTATGATGATTCTAACTGAAATAAGTCACACAGAAAAAGAAACATCATAAGATATCAGTAATACACGGAATGTAAACTTGGCTACACAGGAACTGAATTACAGAACAGAACAGGGTCTCAAATTTAGAAAACCAACTTATGCTTGCTTAAGGGGAAAGGTGAGTTGGGGTGCTGCATAAAACCAGAGATTGAAATGAGCACAGATAAAGTTCCTTAAGCCAAATATGGAATAGACAAGAGCTACTCCTTGCTCAACGAAATGGACTCAACACCGCATATTAAATGCCTAAGAATGTACCTGACTAGTAAGTATCTTAAAACCTATGGATTGCTATGTCTCCGAAAGAGAATCAAGCATGTGTACAGGGGCATAAACGCAGCAGTGATAGGATTGGAGAGGTTCGGTGAGCAAATGAAGACCCTTTGAAGTCATATTGCATGGTACCCATTCCACGGGTTTCAACTACCCAGGTTTAAGGTATTCTTCCTTCAGCTAAAACATGCATGTGGAACCTAGAGTATGATCAACCATGTGATCGGGAGACGTGTTCAAATATGTCTCAGTTTTCGTACCCTGGTACTCGGGTGCAACATTCCAGACGCTTTACTAACACCCTCCCGACTTGGAGAGTCAGTCCCTTTAACCTCCTGTTTGGCCCAGTTTGCAATTTCTGCGGAAGATGAACAGGAATAGCGAGAACCAATGAGAGACTAGCTGGAGGTGTCTGGACGGGCAAATTTAACTCTCATTTCCCACCAGGAAGAGGAATTAACCAAAGGCTCAGCGTGCCGTGCCGGAACCAGATTAGGGCCTGAAGCCATCCTGCGGTGTTGCGGCCAGCTCAAAAGAAAGCGAGTTGAAGAAAGGAGCTCAGGGGCACTGTAATTCACAAACCTGCAGACTTATAAATGACAGCTATCGTCCAAAAATATACTGAAGTAAGGCTGCCAAGAGGACTTGAAAGCGGGGCAGAATTGCAGGAAACCGATTTCAGGAGGCAGACTGGAATTGCATTGAAAGCATAGGAAAAGAGGCAGAACGTCCACAATGATGCACTTGGCCAAAAAGGGCGTATGCGTTTTTTCCTGAATATATTCAGGAAAAAACGCATACGCCCTTTTTGGCCAACCAAGCAAGCTTGCAAAGGAAATCTGCACTACAATGAAGTCTCACTTCCCCCCGGTCAAAAGGGCCATCTGAAAAAAGTGTAAAATCCACAAAGACAGGACAGGCCATGGAGAACTGGGAGCCTTGTTATGCTGATGGGCGGGATGTAAATTGCCAACAGACACTCGGGAGAAGTGTATGGTGTTTCCTGAAACATCTAAAAAACAAAGCAACAGAGCCTAGGGCACTTCCACTTATGGTCCTATAGCTTAGGGAAATTAAAATCAAAAAGACACAGCCACCCCAAAGTTTGGGACGCCTCTGTTTACAAGAACCTCGTGTACAGTACAAGTTCAACATCGCAGAAAGTGAAAAATGGATAAAGAAGTTGTGGTATTTACTTACAAAGCAATATCACTCAGCAATGAAATCTATGTCATCAGGCCCTTAGCAGCACAATGAGTGGATTCAGGTATGATGATTCTAACTGAAATAAGTCACACAGAAAAAGAAACATCATAAGATATCAGTAATACACGGAATGTAAACTTGGCTACACAGGAACTGTATTACAGAACAGAACAGGGTCTCAAATTTAGAAAACCAACTTATGCTTGCTTAAGGGGAAAGGTGAGTTGGGGTGCTGCATAAAACCAGAGATTGAAATGAGCACAGATAAAGTTCCTTAAGCCAAATATGGAATAGACAAGAGCTACTCCTTGCTCAACGAAATGGACTCAACACCGCATATTAAATGCCTAAGAATGTACCTGACTAGTAAGTATCTTAAAACCTATGGATTGCTATGTCTCCGAAAGAGAATCAAGCATGTGTACAGGGGCATAAACGCAGCAGTGATAGGATTGGAGAGGTTCGGTGAGCAAATGAAGACCCTTTGAAGTCATATTGCATGGTACCCATTCCACGGGTTTCAACTACCCAGGTTTAAGGTATTCTTCCTTCAGCTAAAACATGCATGTGGAACCTAGAGTATGATCAACCATGTGATCGGGAGACGTGTTCAAATATGTCTCAGTTTTCGTACCCTGGTACTCGGGTGCAACATTCCAGACGCTTTACTAACACCCTCCCGACTTGGAGAGTCAGTCCCTTTAACCTCCTGTTTGGCCCAGTTTGCAATTTCTGCGGAAGATGAACAGGAATAGCGAGAACCAATGAGAGACTAGCTGGAGGTGTCTGGACGGGCAAATTTAACTCTCATTTCCCACCAGGAAGAGGAATTAACCAAAGGCTCAGCGTGCCGTGCCGGAACCAGATTAGGGCCTGAAGCCATCCTGCGGTGTTGCGGCCAGCTCAAAAGAAAGCGAGTTGAAGAAAGGAGCTCAGGGGCACTGTAATTCACAAACCTGCAGAGTTATAAATGACAGCTATCGTCCAAAAATATACTGAAGTAAGGCTGCCAAGAGGACTTGAAAGCGGGGCAGAATTGCAGGAAACTGATTTCAGGAGGTAGACTGGAATTGCATTGAAAGCATAGGAAAAGAGGCAGAACGTCCACAATGATGCACTTGGCCAAAAAGGGCGTATGCGTTTTTTCCTGAATATATTCAGGAAAAAACGCATACGCCCTTTTTGGCCAACCAAGCAAGCTTGCAAAGGAAATCTGCACTACAATGAAGTCTCACTTCCCCCCGGTCAAAAGGGCCATCTGAAAAAAGTGTAACATCCACAAAGACAGGACAGGCCATGGAGAACTGGGAGCCTTGTTATGCTGATGGGCGGGATGTAAATTGCCAACAGACACTCGGGAGAAGTGTATGGTGTTTCCTGAAACATCTAAAAAACAAAGCAACAGAGCCTAGGGCACTTCCACTTATGGTCCTATAGCTTAGGGAAATTAAAATCAAAAAGACACAGCCACCCCCAAAGTTTGGGACGCCTCTGTTTACAAGAACCTCGTTTACCGTACAAGTTCAATATCACAGAAAGTGAAAAATGGATAAAGAAGTTGTGGTATTTACTTACAAAGCAATATCACTCAGCAATGAAATCTATGTCATCAGGCCCTTAGCAGCACAATGAGTGGATTCAGGTATGATGATTCTAACTGAAATAAGTCACACAGAAAAAGAAACATCATAAGATATCAGTAATACACGGAATGTAAACTTGGCTACACAGGAACTGAATTACAGAACAGAACAGGGTCTCAAATTTAGAAAACCAACTTATGCTTGCTTAAGGGGAAAGGTGAGTTGGGGTGCTGCATAAAACCAGAGATTGAAATGAACACAGATAAAGTTCCTTAAGCCAAATATGGAATAGACAAGAGCTACTCCTTGCTCAACGAAATGGACTCAACACCGCATATTAAATGCCTAAGAATGTACCTGACTAGTAAGTATCTTAAAACCTATGGATTGCTATGTCTCCGAAAGAGAATCAAGCATGTGTACAGGGGCATAAACGCAGCAGTGATAGGATTGGAGAGGTTCGGTGAGCAAATGAAGACCCTTTGAAGTCATATTGCATGGTACCCATTCCACGGGTTTCAACTACCCAGGTTTAAGGTATTCTTCCTTCAGCTAAAACATGCATTTGGAACCTAGAGTATGCTCAACCATGTGATCGGGAGACGTGTTCAAATCTGTCTCAGTTTTCGTACCCTGGTACTCGGGTGCAACATTCCAGACGCTTTACTAACACCCTCCCGACTTGGAGAGTCAGTCCCTTTAACCTCCTGTTTGGCCCAGTTTGCAATTTCTGCGGAAGATGAACAGGAATAGCGAGAACCAATGAGAGACTAGCTGGAGGTGTCTGGACGGGCAAATTTAACTCTCATTTCCCACCAGGAAGAGGAATTAACCAAAGGCTCAGCGTGCCGTGCCGGAACCAGATTAGGGCCTGAAGCCATCCTGCGGTGTTGCGGCCAGCTCAAAAGAAAGCGAGTTGAAGAAAGGAGCTCAGGGGCACTGTAATTCACAAACCTGCAGAGTTATAAATGACAGCTATCGTCCAAAAATATACTGAAGTAAGGCTGCCAAGAGGACTTGAAAGCGGGGCAGAATTGCAGGAAACCGATTTCAGGAGGTAGACTGGAATTGCATTGAAAGCATAGGAAAAGAGGCAGAACGTCCACAATGATGCACTTGGCCAAAAAGGGCGTATGCGTTTTTTCCTGAATATATTCAGGAAAAAACGCATACGCCCTTTTTGGCCAACCAAGCAAGCTTGCAAAGGAAATCTGCACTACAATGAAGTCTCACTTCCCCCCGGTCAAAAGGGCCATCTGAAAAAAGTGTAAAATCCAGAAAGGCAGGACAGGCCATGGAGAACTGGGAGCCTTGTTATGCTGATGGGCGGGATGTAAATTGCCAACAGACACTCGGGAGAAGTGTATGGTGTTTCCTGAAACATCTAAAAAACAAAGCAACAGAGCCTAGGGCACTTCCACTTATGGTCCTATAGCTTAGGGAAATTAAAATCAAAAAGACACAGCCACCCCAAAGTTTGGGACGCCTCTGTTTACAAGAACCTCGTTTACAGTACAAGTTCAACATCGCAGAAAGTGAAAAATGGATAAAGAAGTTGTGGTATTTACTTACAAAGCAATATCACTCAGCAATGAAATCTATGTCATCAGGCCCTTAGCAGCACAATGAGTGGATTCAGGTATGATGATTCTAACTGAAATAAGTCACACAGAAAAAGAAACATCATAAGATATCAGTAATAAACGGAATGTAAACTTGGCTACACAGGAACTGAATTACAGAACAGAACAGGGTCTCAAATTTAGAAAACCAACTTATGCTTGCTTAAGGGGAAAGGTGAGTTGGGGTGCTGCATAAAACCAGAGATTGAAATGAGCACAGATAAAGTTCCTTAAGCCAAATATGGAATAGACAAGAGCTACTCCTTGCTCAACGAAATGGACTCAACATCGCATATTAAACGCCTAAGAATGTACCTGACTAGTAAGTATCTTAAAACCTATGGATTGCTATGTCTCCGAAAGAGAATCAAGCATGTGTACAGGGGCATAAACGCAGCAGTGATAGGATTGGAGAGGTTCGGTGAGCAAATGAAGACCCTTTGAAGTCATATTGCATGGTACCCATTCCACGGGTTTCAACTACCCAGGTTTAAGGTATTCTTCCTTCAGCTAAAACATGCATGTGGAACCTAGAGTATGATCAACCATGTGATCGGGAGACGTGTTCAAATATGTCTCAGTTTTCGTACCCTGGTACTCGGGTGCAACATTCCAGACGCTTTACTAACACCCTCCCGACTTGGAGAGTCAGTCCCTTTAACCTCCTGTTTGGCCCAGTTTGCAATTTCTGCGGAAGATGAACAGGAATAGCGAGAACCAATGAGAGACTAGCTGGAGGTGTCTGGACGGGCAAATTTAACTCTCATTTCCCACCAGGAAGAGGAATTAACCAAAGGCTCAGCGTGCCGTGCCGGAACCAGATTAGGGCCTGAAGCCATCCTGCGGTGTTGCGGCCAGCTCAAAAGAAAGCGAGTTGAAGAAAGGAGCTCAGGGGCACTGTAATTCACAAACCTGCAGAGTTATAAATGACAGCTATCGTCCAAAAATATACTGAAGTAAGGCTGCCAAGAGGACTTGAAAGCGGGGCAGAATTGCAGGAAACCGATTTCAGGAGGCAGACTGGAATTGCATTGAAAGCATAGGAAAAGAGGCAGAACGTCCACAATGATGCACTTGGCCAAAAAGGGCGTATGCGTTTTTTCCTGAATATATTCAGGAAAAAACGCATACGCCCTTTTTGGCCAACCAAGCAAGCTTGCAAAGGAAATCTGCACTACAATGAAGTCTCACTTCCCCCCGGTCAAAAGGGCCATCTGAAAAAAGTGTAAAATCCAGAAAGGCAGGACAGGCCATGGAGAACTGGGAGCCTTGTTATGCTGATGGGCGGGATGTAAATTGCCAACAGACACTCGGGAGAAGTGTATGGTGTTTCCTGAAACATCTAAAAAACAAAGCAACAGAGCCTCGGGCACTTCCACTTATGGTCCTATAGCTTAGGGAAATTAAAATCAAAAAGACACAGCCACCCCAAAGTTTGGGACGCCTCTGTTTACAAGAACCTCGTGTACAGTACAAGTTCAACATCGCAGAAAGTGAAAAATGGATAAAGAAGTTGTGGTATTTACTTACAAAGCAATATCACTCAGCAATGAAATCTATGTCATCAGGCCCTTAGCAGCACAATGAGTGGATTCAGGTATGATGATTCTAACTGAAATAAGTCACACAGAAAAAGAAACATCATAAGATATCAGTAATACACGGAATGTAAACTTGGCTACACAGGAACTGAATTACAGAACAGAACAGGGTCTCAAATTTAGAAAACCAACTTATGCTTGCTTAAGGGGAAAGGTGAGTTGGGGTGCTGCATAAAACCAGAGATTGAAATGAGCACAGATAAAGTTCCTTAAGCCAAATATGGAATAGACAAGAGCTACTCCTTGCTCAACGAAATGGACTCAACACCGCATATTAAACGCCTCAGAATGTACCTGACTAGTAAGTATCTTAAAACCTATGGATTGCTATGTCTCCGAAAGAGAATCAAGCATGTGTACAGGGGCATAAATGCAGCAGTGATAGGATTGGAGAGGTTCGGTGAGCAAATGAAGACCCTTTGAAGTCATATTGCATGGTACCCATTCCACGGGTTTCAACTACCCAGGTTTAAGGTATTCTTCCTTCAGCTAAAACATGCATGTGGAACCTAGAGTATGATCAACCATGTGATCGGGAGACGTGTTCAAATATGTCTCAGTTTTCGTACCCTGGTACTCGGGTGCAACATTCCAGACGCTTTACTAACACCCTCCCGACTTGGAGAGTCAGTCCCTTTAACCTCCTGTTTGGCCCAGTTTGCAATTTCTGCGGAAGATGAACAGGAATAGCGAGAACCAATGAGAGACTAGCTGGAGGTGTCTGGACGGGCAAATTTAACCCTCATTTCCCACCAGGAAGAGGAATTAACCAAAGGCTCAGACGTGCCGTGCCGGAACCAGATTAGGGCCTGAAGCCATCCTGCGGTGTTGCGGCCAGGTCACAAGAAAGCGAGTTGAAGAAAGGAGCTCAGGGGCACTGTAATTCACAAACCTGCAGAGTTATAAATGACAGCTATCGTCCAAAAATATACTGAAGTAAGGCTGCCAAGAGGACTTGAATGCGGGGCAGAATTGCAGGAAACCGATTTCAGGAGGCAGACTGGAATTGCATTGAAAGCATAGGAAAAGAGGCAGAACGTCCACCATGATGCACTTGGCCAAACAGGGCGTATGCGTTTTTTCCTGAATATATTCAGGAAAAAACGCATACGCCCTTTTTGGCCAACCAAGCAAGCTTGCAAAGGAAATCTGCACTACAATGAAGTCTCACTTCCCCCCGGTCAAAAGGGCCATCTGAAAAAAGTGTAAAATCCAGAAAGGCAGGACAGGCCATGGAGAACTGGGAGCCTTGTTATGCTGATGGGCGGGATGTAAATTGCCAACAGACACTCGGGAGAAGTGTATGGTGTTTCCTGAAACATCTAAAAAACAAAGCAACAGAGCCTAGGGCACTTCCACTTATGGTCCTATAGCTTAGGGAAATTAAAATCAAAAAGACACAGCCACCCCAAAGTTTGGGACGCCTCTGTTTACAAGAACCTCGTGTACAGTACAAGTTCAACATCGCAGAAAGTGAAAAATGGATAAAGAAGTTGTGGTATTTACTTACAAAGCAATATCACTCAGCAATGAAATCTATGTCATCAGGCCCTTAGCAGCACAATGAGTGGATTCAGGTATGATGATTCTAACTGAAATAAGTCACACAGAAAAAGAAACATCATAAGATATCAGTAATACACGGAATGTAAACTTGGCTACACAGGAACTGAATTACAGAACAGAACAGGGTCTCAAATTTAGAAAACCAACTTATGCTTGCTTAAGGGGAAAGGTGAGTTGGGGTGCTGCATAAAACCAGAGATTGAAATGAGCACAGATAAAGTTCCTTAAGCCAAATATGGAATAGACAAGAGCTACTCCTTGCTCAACGAAATGGACTCAACACCGCATATTAAATGCCTAAGAATGTACCTGACTAGTAAGTATCTTAAAACCTATGGATTGCTATGTCTCCGAAAGAGAATCAAGCATGTGTACAGGGGCATAAACGCAGCAGTGATAGGATTGGAGAGGTTCGGTGAGCAAATGAAGACCCTTTGAAGTCATATTGCATGGTACCCATTCCACGGGTTTCAACTACCCAGGTTTAAGGTATTCTTCCTTCAGCTAAAACATGCATGTGGAAGCTAGAGTATGATCAGCCATGTGATCGGGAGACGTGTTCAAATATGTCTCAGTTTTCGTACCCTGGTACTCGGGTGCAACATTCCAGACGCTTTACTAACACCCTCGCGACTTGGAGAGTCAGTCCCTTTAACCTCCTGTTTGGCCCAGTTTGCAATTTCTGCGGAAGATGAACAGGAATAGCGAGAACCAATGAGAGACTAGCTGGAGGTGTCTGGACGGGCAAATTTAACTCTCATTTCCCACCAGGAAGAGGAATTAACCAAAGGCTCAGCGTGCCGTGCCGGAACCAGATTAGGGCCTGAAGCCATCCTGCGGTGTTGCGGCCAGCTCAAAAGAAAGCGAGTTGAAGAAAGGAGCTCAGGGGCACTGTAATTCACAAACCTGCAGACTTATAAATGACAGCTATCGTCCAAAAATATACTGAAGTAAGGCTGCCAAGAGGACTTGAAAGCGGGGCAGAATTGCAGGAAACCGATTTCAGGAGGCACACTGGAATTGCATTGAAAGCATAGGAAAAGAGGCAGAACGTCCACAATGATGCACTTGGCCAAAAAGGGCGTATGCGTTTTTTCCTGAATATATTCAGGAAAAAACGCATACGCCCTTTTTGGCCAACCAAGCAAGCTTGCAAAGGAAATCTGCACTACAATGAAGTCTCACTTCCCCCCGGTCAAAAGGGCCATCTGAAAAAAGTGCAAAATCCAGAAAGGCAGGACAGGCCATGGAGAACTGGGAGCCTTGTTATGCTGATGGGCGGGATGTAAATTGCCAACAGACACTCGGGAGAAGTGTATGGTGTTTCCTGAAACATCTAAAAAACAAAGCAACAGAGCCTAGGGCACTTCCACTTATGGTCCTATAGCTTAGGGAAATTAAAATCAAAAAGACACAGCCACCCCAAAGTTTGGGACGTCTCTGTTTACAAGAACCTCGTGTACAGTACAAGTTCAACATCGCAGAAAGTGAAAAATGGATAAAGAAGTTGTGGTATTTACTTACAAAGCAATATCACTCAGCAATGAAATCTATGTCATCAGGCCCTTAGCAGCACAATGAGTGGATTCAGGTATGATGATTCTAACTGAAATAAGTCACACAGAAAAAGAAACATCATAAGATATCAGTAATACACGGAATGTAAACTTGGCTACACAGGAACTGAATTACAGAACAGAACAGGGTCTCAAATTTAGAAAACCAACTTATGCTTGCTTAAGGGGAAAGGTGAGTTGGGGTGCTGCATAAAACCAGAGATTGAAATGAGCACAGATAAAGTTCCTTAAGCCAAATATGGAATAGACAAGAGCTACTCCTTGCTCAACGAAATGGACTCAACACCGCATATTAAATGCCTAAGAATGTACCTGACTAGTAAGTATCTTAAAACCTATGGATTGCTATGTCTCCGAAAGAGAATCAAGCATGTGTACAGGGGCATAAACGCAGCAGTGATAGGATTGGAGAGGTTCGGTGAGCAAATGAAGACCCTTTGAAGTCATATTGCATGGTACCCATTCCACGGGTTTCAACTACCCAGGTTTAAGGTATTCTTCCTTCAGCTAAAACATGCATGTGGAACCTAGAGTCTGATCAACCATGTGATCGGGAGACGTGTTCAAATATGTCTCAGTTTTCGTACCCTGGTACTCGGGTGCAACATTCCAGACGCTTTACTAACACCCTCCCGACTTGGAGAGTCAGTCCCTTTAACCTCCTGTTTGGCCCAGTTTGCAATTTCTGCGGAAGATGAACAGGAATAGCGAGAACCAATGAGAGACTAGCTGGAGGTGTCTGGACGGGCAAATTTAACTCTCATTTCCCACCAGGAAGAGGAATTAACCAAAGGCTCAGCGTGCCGTGCCGGAACCAGATTAGGGCCTGAAGCCATCCTGCGGTGTTGCGGCCAGCTCAAAAGAAAGCGAGTTGAAGAAAGGAGCTCAGGGGCACTGTAATTCACAAACCTGCAGAGTTATAAATGACAGCTATCGTCCAAAAATATACTGAAGTAAGGCTGCCAAGAGGACTTGAAAGCGGGGCAGAATTGCAGGAAACCGATTTCAGGAGGCAGACTGGAATTGCATTGAAAGCATAGGAAAAGAGGCAGAACGTCCACAATGATGCACTTGGCCAAAAAGGGCGTATGCGTTTTTTCCTGAATATATTCAGGAAAAAACGCATACGCCCTTTTTGGCCAACCAAGCAAGCTTGCAAAGGAAATCTGCACTACAATGAAGTCTCACTTGCCCCCGGTCAAAAGGGCCATCTGAAAAAAGTGTAAAATCCAGAAAGGCAGGACAGGCCATGGAGAACTGGGAGCCTTGTTATGCTGATGGGCGGGATGTAAATTGCCAACAGACACTCGGGAGAAGTGTATGGTGTTTCCTGAAACATCTAAAAAACAAAGCAACAGAGCCTAGGGCACTTCCACTTATGGTCCTATAGCTTAGGGAAATTAAAATCAAAAAGACACAGCCACCCCAAAGTTTGGGACGTCTCTGTTTACAAGAACCTCGTGTACAGTACAAGTTCAACATCGCAGAAAGTGAAAAATGGATAAAGAAGTTGTGGTATTTACTTACAAAGCAATATCACTCAGCAATGAAATCTATGTCATCAGGCCCTTAGCAGCACAATGAGTGGATTCAGGTATGATGATTCTAACTGAAATAAGTCACACAGAAAAAGAAACATCATAAGATATCAGTAATACACGGAATGTAAACTTGGCTACACAGGAACTGAATTACAGAACAGAACAGGGTCTCAAATTTAGAAAACCAACTTATGCTTGCTTAAGGGGAAAGGTGAGTTGGGGTGCTGCATAAAACCAGAGATTGAAATGAGCACAGATAAAGTTCCTTAAGCCAAATATGGAATAGACAAGAGCTACTCCTTGCTCAACGAAATGGACTCAACACCGCATATTAAATGCCTAAGAATGTACCTGACTAGTAAGTATCTTAAAACCTATGGATTGCTATGTCTCCGAAAGAGAATCAAGCATGTGTACAGGGGCATAAACGCAGCAGTGATAGGATTGGAGAGGTTCGGTGAGCAAATGAAGACCCTTTGAAGTCATATTGCATGGTACCCATTCCACGGGTTTCAACTACCCAGGTTTAAGGTATTCTTCCTTCAGCTAAAACATGCATGTGGAACCTAGAGTATGATCAACCATGTGATCGGGAGACGTGTTCAAATATGTCTCAGTTTTCGTACCCTGGTACTCGGGTGCAACATTCCAGACGCTTTACTAACACCCTCCCGACTTGGAGAGTCAGTCCCTTTAACCTCCTGTTTGGCCCAGTTTGCAATTTCTGCGGAAGATGAACAGGAATAGCGAGAACCAATGAGAGACTAGCTGGAGGTGTCTGGACGGGCAAATTTAACTCTCATTTCCCACCAGGAAGAGGAATTAACCAAAGGCTCAGCGTGCCGTGCCGGAACCAGATTAGGGCCTGAAGCCATCCTGCGGTGTTGCGGCCAGCTCAAAAGAAAGCGAGTTGAAGAAAGGAGCTCAGGGGCACTGTAATTCACAAACATGCAGACTTATAAATGACAGCTATCGTCCAAAAATATACTGAAGTAAGGCTGCCAAGAGGACTTGAAAGCGGGGCAGAATTGCAGGAAACCGATTTCAGGAGGCAGACTGGAATTGCATTGAAAGCATAGGAAAAGAGGCAGAACGTCCACAATGATGCACTTGGCCAAAAAGGGCGTATGCGTTTTTTCCTGAATATATTCAGGAAAAAACGCATACGCCCTTTTTGGCCAACCAAGCAAGCTTGCAAAGGAAATCTGCACTACAATGAAGTCTCACTTCCCCCCGGTCAAAAGGGCCATCTGAAAAAAGTGTAAAATCCAGAAAGGCAGGACAGGCCATGGAGAACTGGGAGCCTTGTTATGCTGATGGGCGGGATGTAAATTGCCAACAGACACTCGGGAGAAGTGTATGGTGTTTCCTGAAACATCTAAAAAACAAAGCAACAGAGCCTAGGGCACTTCCACTTATGGTCCTATAGCTTAGGGAAATTAAAATCAAAAAGACACAGCCACCCCAAAGTTTGGGACGTCTCTGTTTACAAGAACCTCGTGTACAGTACAAGTTCAACATCGCAGAAAGTGAAAAATGGATAAAGAAGTTGTGGTATTTACTTACAAAGCAATATCACTCAGCAATGAAATCTATGTCATCAGGCCCTTAGCAGCACAATGAGTGGATTCAGGTATGATGATTCTAACTGAAATAAGTCACACAGAAAAAGAAACATCATAAGATATCAGTAATACACGGAATGTAAACTTGGCTACACAGGAACTGAATTACAGAACAGAACAGGGTCTCAAATTTAGAAAACCAACTTATGCTTGCTTAAGGGGAAAGGTGAGTTGGGGTGCTGCATAAAACCAGAGATTGAAATGAGCACAGATAAAGTTCCTTAAGCCAAATATGGAATAGACAAGAGCTACTCCTTGCTCAACGAAATGGACTCAACACCGCATATTAAATGCCTAAGAATGTACCTGACTAGTAAGTATCTTAAAACCTATGGATTGCTATGTCTCCGAAAGAGAATCAAGCATGTGTACAGGGGCATAAACGCAGCAGTGATAGGATTGGAGAGGTTCGGTGAGCAAATGAAGACCCTTTGAAGTCATATTGCATGGTACCCATTCCACGGGTTTCAACTACCCAGGTTTAAGGTATTCTTCCTTCAGCTAAAACATGCATGTGGAACCTAGAGTATGATCAACCATGTGATCGGGAGACGTGTTCAAATATGTCTCAGTTTTCGTACCCTGGTACTCGGGTGCAACATTCCAGACGCTTTACTAACACCCTCCCGACTTGGAGAGTCAGTCCCTTTAACCTCCTGTTTGGCCCAGTTTGCAATTTCTGCGGAAGATGAACAGGAATAGCGAGAACCAATGAGAGACTAGCTGGAGGTGTCTGGACGGGCAAATTTAACTCTCATTTCCCACCAGGAAGAGGAATTAACCAAAGGCTCAGCGTGCCGTGCCGGAACCAGATTAGGGCCTGAAGCCATCCTGCGGTGTTGCGGCCAGCTCAAAAGAAAGCGAGTTGAAGAAAGGAGCTCAGGGGCACTGTAATTCACAAACCTGCAGACTTATAAATGACAGCTATCGTCCAAAAATATACTGAAGTAAGGCTGCCAAGAGGACTTGAAAGCGGGGCAGAATTGCAGGAAACCGATTTCAGGAGGCAGACTGGAATTGCATTGAAAGCATAGGAAAAGAGGCAGAACGTCCACAATGATGCACTTGGCCAAAAAGGGCGTATGCGTTTTTTCCTGAATATATTCAGGAAAAAACGCATACGCCCTTTTTGGCCAACCAAGCAAGCTTGCAAAGGAAATCTGCACTACAATGAAGTCTCACTTCCCCCCGGTCAAAAGGGCCATCTGAAAAAAGTGTAAAATCCAGAAAGGCAGGACAGGCCATGGAGAACTGGGAGCCTTGTTATGCTGATGGGCGGGATGTAAATTGCCAACAGACACTCGGGAGAAGTGTATGGTGTTTCCTGAAACATCTAAAAAACAAAGCAACAGAGCCTAGGGCACTTCCACTTATGGTCCTATAGCTTAGGGAAATTAAAATCAAAAAGACACAGCCACCCCAAAGTTTGGGACGTCTCTGTTTACAAGAACCTCGTGTACAGTACAAGTTCAACATCGCAGAAAGTGAAAAATGGATAAAGAAGTTGTGGTATTTACTTACAAAGCAATATCACTCAGCAATGAAATCTATGTCATCAGGCCCTTAGCAGCACAATGAGTGGATTCAGGTATGATGATTCTAACTGAAATAAGTCACACAGAAAAAGAAACATCATAAGATATCAGTAATACACGGAATGTAAACTTGGCTACACAGGAACTGAATTACAGAACAGAACAGGGTCTCAAATTTAGAAAACCAACTTATGCTTGCTTAAGGGGAAAGGTGAGTTGGGGTGCTGCATAAAACCAGAGATTGAAATGAGCACAGATAAAGTTCCTTAAGCCAAATATGGAATAGACAAGAGCTACTCCTTGCTCAACGAAATGGACTCAACACCGCATATTAAATGCCTAAGAATGTACCTGACTAGTAAGTATCTTAAAACCTATGGATTGCTATGTCTCCGAAAGAGAATCAAGCATGTGTACAGGGGCATAAACGCAGCAGTGATAGGATTGGAGAGGTTCGGTGAGCAAATGAAGACCCTTTGAAGTCATATTGCATGGTACCCATTCCACGGGTTTCAACTACCCAGGTTTAAGGTATTCTTCCTTCAGCTAAAACATGCATGTGGAACCTAGAGTATGATCAACCATGTGATCGGGAGACGTGTTCAAATATGTCTCAGTTTTCGTACCCTGGTACTCGGGTGCAACATTCCAGACGCTTTACTAACACCCTCCCGACTTGGAGAGTCAGTCCCTTTAACCTCCTGTTTGGCCCAGTTTGCAATTTCTGCGGAAGATGAACAGGAATAGCGAGAACCAATGAGAGACTAGCTGGAGGTGTCTGGACGGGCAAATTTAACTCTCATTTCCCACCAGGAAGAGGAATTAACCAAAGGCTCAGCGTGCCGTGCCGGAACCAGATTAGGGCCTGAAGCCATCCTGCGGTGTTGCGGCCAGCTCAAAAGAAAGCGAGTTGAAGAAAGGAGCTCAGGGGCACTGTAATTCACAAACCTGCAGAGTTATAAATGACAGCTATCGTCCAAAAATATACTGAAGTAAGGCTGCCAAGAGGACTTGAAAGCGGGGCAGAATTGCAGGAAACCGATTTCAGGAGGCAGACTGGAATTGCATTGAAAGCATAGGAAAAGAGGCAGAACGTCCACAATGATGCACTTGGCCAAAAAGGGCGTATGCGTTTTTTCCTGAATATATTCAGGAAAAAACGCATACGCCCTTTTTGGCCAACCAAGCAAGCTTGCAAAGGAAATCTGCACTACAATGAAGTCTCACTTCCCCCCGGTCAAAAGGGCCATCTGAAAAAAGTGTAAAATCCACAAAGACAGGACAGGCCATGGAGAACTGGGAGCCTTGTTATGCTGATGGGCGGGATGTAAATTGCCAACAGACACTCGGGAGAAGTGTATGGTGTTTCCTGAAACATCTAAAAAACAAAGCAACAGAGCCTAGGGCACTTCCACTTATGGTCCTATAGCTTAGGGAAATTAAAATCAAAAAGACACAGCCACCCCAAAGTTTGGGACGCCTCTGTTTACAAGAACCTCGTGTACAGTACAAGTTCAACATCGCAGAAAGTGAAAAATGGATAAAGAAGTTGTGGTATTTACTTACAAAGCAATATCACTCAGCAATGAAATCTATGTCATCAGGCCCTTAGCAGCACAATGAGTGGATTCAGGTATGATGATTCTAACTGAAATAAGTCACACAGAAAAAGAAACATCATAAGATATCAGTAATACACGGAATGTAAACTTGGCTACACAGGAACTGTATTACAGAACAGAACAGGGTCTCAAATTTAGAAAACCAACTTATGCTTGCTTAAGGGGAAAGGTGAGTTGGGGTGCTGCATAAAACCAGAGATTGAAATGAGCACAGATAAAGTTCCTTAAGCCAAATATGGAATAGACAAGAGCTACTCCTTGCTCAACGAAATGGACTCAACACCGCATATTAAATGCCTAAGAATGTACCTGACTAGTAAGTATCTTAAAACCTATGGATTGCTATGTCTCCGAAAGAGAATCAAGCATGTGTACAGGGGCATAAACGCAGCAGTGATAGGATTGGAGAGGTTCGGTGAGCAAATGAAGACCCTTTGAAGTCATATTGCATGGTACCCATTCCACGGGTTTCAACTACCCAGGTTTAAGGTATTCTTCCTTCAGCTAAAACATGCATGTGGAACCTAGAGTATGATCAACCATGTGATCGGGAGACGTGTTCAAATATGTCTCAGTTTTCGTACCCTGGTACTCGGGTGCAACATTCCAGACGCTTTACTAACACCCTCCCGACTTGGAGAGTCAGTCCCTTTAACCTCCTGTTTGGCCCAGTTTGCAATTTCTGCGGAAGATGAACAGGAATAGCGAGAACCAATGAGAGACTAGCTGGAGGTGTCTGGACGGGCAAATTTAACTCTCATTTCCCACCAGGAAGAGGAATTAACCAAAGGCTCAGCGTGCCGTGCCGGAACCAGATTAGGGCCTGAAGCCATCCTGCGGTGTTGCGGCCAGCTCAAAAGAAAGCGAGTTGAAGAAAGGAGCTCAGGGGCACTGTAATTCACAAACCTGCAGAGTTATAAATGACAGCTATCGTCCAAAAATATACTGAAGTAAGGCTGCCAAGAGGACTTGAAAGCGGGGCAGAATTGCAGGAAACTGATTTCAGGAGGTAGACTGGAATTGCATTGAAAGCATAGGAAAAGAGGCAGAACGTCCACAATGATGCACTTGGCCAAAAAGGGCGTATGCGTTTTTTCCTGAATATATTCAGGAAAAAACGCATA
Source organism: Pseudorca crassidens (assembly GCF_039906515.1). Lineage (NCBI taxonomy): Eukaryota > Metazoa > Chordata > Mammalia > Artiodactyla > Delphinidae > Pseudorca > Pseudorca crassidens. The sequence goes on from NW_027136310.1 coordinate 1,340,741, forward strand.
CGCCCTTTTTGGCCAACCAAGCAAGCTTGCAAAGGAAATCTGCACTACAATGAAGTCTCACTTCCCCCCGGTCAAAAGGGCCATCTGAAAAAAGTGTAACATCCACAAAGACAGGACAGGCCATGGAGAACTGGGAGCCTTGTTATGCTGATGGGCGGGATGTAAATTGCCAACAGACACTCGGGAGAAGTGTATGGTGTTTCCTGAAACATCTAAAAAACAAAGCAACAGAGCCTAGGGCACTTCCACTTATGGTCCTATAGCTTAGGGAAATTAAAATCAAAAAGACACAGCCACCCCAAAGTTTGGGACGCCTCTGTTTACAAGAACCTCGTTTACCGTACAAGTTCAATATCACAGAAAGTGAAAAATGGATAAAGAAGTTGTGGTATTTACTTACAAAGCAATATCACTCAGCAATGAAATCTATGTCATCAGGCCCTTAGCAGCACAATGAGTGGATTCAGGTATGATGATTCTAACTGAAATAAGTCACACAGAAAAAGAAACATCATAAGATATCAGTAATACACGGAATGTAAACTTGGCTACACAGGAACTGAATTACAGAACAGAACAGGGTCTCAAATTTAGAAAACCAACTTATGCTTGCTTAAGGGGAAAGGTGAGTTGGGGTGCTGCATAAAACCAGAGATTGAAATGAACACAGATAAAGTTCCTTAAGCCAAATATGGAATAGACAAGAGCTACTCCTTGCTCAACGAAATGGACTCAACACCGCATATTAAATGCCTAAGAATGTACCTGACTAGTAAGTATCTTAAAACCTATGGATTGCTATGTCTCCGAAAGAGAATCAAGCATGTGTACAGGGGCATAAACGCAGCAGTGATAGGATTGGAGAGGTTCGGTGAGCAAATGAAGACCCTTTGAAGTCATATTGCATGGTACCCATTCCACAGGTTTCAACTACCCAGGTTTAAGGTATTCTTCCTTCAGCTAAAACATGCATTTGGAACCTAGAGTATGCTCAACCATGTGATCGGGAGACGTGTTCAAATCTGTCTCAGTTTTCGTACCCTGGTACTCGGGTGCAACATTCCAGACGCTTTACTAACACCCTCCCGACTTGGAGAGTCAGTCCCTTTAACCTCCTGTTTGGCCCAGTTTGCAATTTCTGCGGAAGATGAACAGGAATAGCGAGAACCAATGAGAGACTAGCTGGAGGTGTCTGGACGGGCAAATTTAACTCTCATTTCCCACCAGGAAGAGGAATTAACCAAAGGCTCAGCGTGCCGTGCCGGAACCAGATTAGGGCCTGAAGCCATCCTGCGGTGTTGCGGCCAGCTCAAAAGAAAGCGAGTTGAAGAAAGGAGCTCAGGGGCACTGTAATTCACAAACCTGCAGAGTTATAAATGACAGCTATCGTCCAAAAATATACTGAAGTAAGGCTGCCAAGAGGACTTGAAAGCGGGGCAGAATTGCAGGAAACCGATTTCAGGAGGTAGACTGGAATTGCATTGAAAGCATAGGAAAAGAGGCAGAACGTCCACAATGATGCACTTGGCCAAAAAGGGCGTATGCGTTTTTTCCTGAATATATTCAGGAAAAAACGCATACGCCCTTTTTGGCCAACCAAGCAAGCTTGCAAAGGAAATCTGCACTACAATGAAGTCTCACTTCCCCCCGGTCAAAAGGGCCATCTGAAAAAAGTGTAAAATCCACAAAGACAGGACAGGCCATGGAGAACTGGGAGCCTTGTTATGCTGATGGGCGGGATGTAAATTGCCAACAGACACTCGGGAGAAGTGTATGGTGTTTCCTGAAACATCTAAAAAACAAAGCAACAGAGCCTAGGGCACTTCCACTTATGGTCCTATAGCTTAGGGAAATTAAAATCAAAAAGACACAGCCACCCCAAAGTTTGGGACGCCTCTGTTTACAAGAACCTCGTGTACAGTACAAGTTCAACATCGCAGAAAGTGAAAAATGGATAAAGAAGTTGTGGTATTTACTTACAAAGCAATATCACTCAGCAATGAAATCTATGTCATCAGGCCCTTAGCAGCACAATGAGTGGATTCAGGTATGATGATTCTAACTGAAATAAGTCACACAGAAAAAGAAACATCATAAGATATCAGTAATACACGGAATGTAAACTTGGCTACACAGGAACTGTATTACAGAACAGAACAGGGTCTCAAATTTAGAAAACCAACTTATGCTTGCTTAAGGGGAAAGGTGAGTTGGGGTGCTGCATAAAACCAGAGATTGAAATGAACACAGATAAAGTTCCTTAAGCCAAATATGGAATAGACAAGAGCTACTCCTTGCTCAACGAAATGGACTCAACACCGCATATTAAATGCCTAAGAATGTACCTGACTAGTAAGTATCTTAAAACCTATGGATTGCTATGTCTCCGAAAGAGAATCAAGCATGTGTACAGGGGCATAAACGCAGCAGTGATAGGATTGGAGAGGTTCAGTGAGCAAATGAAGACCCTTTGAAGTCATATTGCATGGTACCCATTCCACGGGTTTCAACTACCCAGATTTAAGGTATTCTTCCTTCAGCTAAAACATGCATGTGGAACCTAGAGTATGATCAACCATGTGATCGGGAGACGTGTTCAAATATGTCTCAGTTTTCGTACCCTGGTACTCGGGTGCAACATTCCAGATGCTTTACTAACACCCTCCCGACTTGGAGAGTCAGTCCCTTTAACCTCCTGTTTGGCCCAGTTTGCAATTTCTGCGGAAGATGAACAGGAATAGCGAGAACCAATGAGAGACTAGCTGGAGGTGTCTGGACGGGCAAATTTAACTCTCATTTCCCACCAGGAAGAGGAATTAACCAAAGGCTCAGCGTGCCGTGCCGGAACCAGATTAGGGCCTGAAGCCATCCTGCGGTGTTGCGGCCAGCTCAAAAGAAAGCGAGTTGAAGAAAGGAGCTCAGGGGCACTGTAATTCACAAACCTGCAGAGTTATAAATGACAGCTATCGTCCAAAAATATACTGAAGTAAGGCTGCCAAGAGGACTTGAAAGCGGGGCAGAATTGCAGGAAACCGATTTCAGGAGGTAGACTGGAATTGCATTGAAAGCATAGGAAAAGAGGCAGAACGTCCACAATGATGCACTTGGCCAAAAAGGGCGTATGCGTTTTTTCCTGAATATATTCAGGAAAAAATGCATACGCCCTTTTTGGCCAACCAAGCAAGCTTGCAAAGGAAATCTGCACTACAATGAAGTCTCACTTCCCCCCGGTCAAAAGGGCCATCTGAAAAAAGTGTAAAATCCACAAAGACAGGACAGGCCATGGAGAACTGGGAGCCTTGTTATGCTGATGGGCGGGATGTAAATTGCCAACAGACACTCGGGAGAAGTGTATGGTGTTTCCTGAAACATCTAAAAAACAAAGCAACAGAGCCTAGGGCACTTCCACTTTTGGTCCTATAGCTTAGGGAAATTAAAATCAAAAAGACACAGCCACCCCAAAGTTTGGGACGCCTCTGTTTACAAGAACCTCGTGTACAGTACAAGTTCAACATCGCAGAAAGTGAAAAATGGATAAAGAAGTTGTGGTATTTACTTACAAAGCAATATCACTCAGCAATGAAATCTATGTCATCAGGCCCTTAGCAGCACAATGAGTGGATTCAGGTATGATGATTCCAACTGAAATAAGTCACACAGAAAAAGAAACATCATAAGATATCAGTAATACACAGAATGTAAACTTGGCTACACAGGAACTGTATTACAGAACAGAACAGGGTCTCAAATTTAGAAAACCAACTTATGCTTGCTTAAGGGGAAAGGTGAGTTGGGGTGCTGCATAAAACCAGAGATTGAAATGAACACAGATAAAGTTCCTTAAGCCAAATATGGAATAGACAAGAGCTACTCCTTGCTCAATGAAATGGACTCAACACCGCATATTAAATGCCTAAGAATGTACCTGACTAGTAAGTATCTTAAAACCTATGGATTGCTATGTCTCCGAAAGAGAATCAAGCATGTGTACAGGGGCATAAACGCAGCAGTGATAGGATTGGAGAGGTTCGGTGAGCAAATGAAGACCCTTTGAAGTCATATTGCATGGTACCCATTCCACGGGTTTCAACTACCCAGGTTTAAGGTATTCTTCCTTCAGCTAAAACATGCATGTGGAACCTAGAGTATGATCAACCATGTGATCGGGAGACGTGTTCAAATCTGTCTCAGTTTTCGTACCCTGGTACTCGGGTGCAACATTCCAGACGCTTTACTAACACCCTCCCGACTTGGAGAGTCAGTCCCTTTAACCTCCTGTTTGGCCCAGTTTGCAATTTCTGCGGAAGATGAACAGGAATAGCGAGAACCAATGAGAGACTAGCTGGAGGTGTCTGGACGGGCAAATTTAACTCTCATTTCCCACCAGGAAGAGGAATTAACCAAAGGCTCAGCGTGCCGTGCCGGAACCAGATTAGGGCCTGAAGCCATCCTGCGGTGTTGCGGCCAGCTCAAAAGAAAGCGAGTTGAAGAAAGGAGCTCAGGGGCACTGTAATTCACAAACCTGCAGAGTTATAAATGACAGCTATCGTCCAAAAATATACTGAAGTAAGGCTGCCAAGAGGACTTGAAAGCGGGGCAGAATTGCAGGAAACCGATTTCAGGAGGTAGACTGGAATTGCATTGAAAGCATAGGAAAAGAGGCAGAACGTCCACAATGATGCACTTGGCCAAAAAGGGCGTATGCGTTTTTTCCTGAATATATTCAGGAAAAAACGCATACGCCCTTTTTGGCCAACCAAGCAAGCTTGCAAAGGAAATCTGCACTACAATGAAGTCTCACTTCCCCCCGGTCAAAAGGGCCATCTGAAAAAAGTGTAAAATCCAGAAAGACAGGACAGGCCATGGAGAACTGGGAGCCTTGTTATGCTGATGGGCGGGATGTAAATTGCCAACAGACACTCGGGAGAAGTGTATGGTGTTTCCTGAAACATCTAAAAAACAAAGCAACAGAGCCTAGGGCACTTCCACTTATGGTCCTATAGCTTAGGGAAATTAAAATCAAAAAGACACAGCCACCCCAAAGTTTGGGACGCCTCTGTTTACAAGAACCTCGTGTACAGTACAAGTTCAACATCGCAGAAAGTGAAAAATGGATAAAGAAGTTGTGGTATTTACTTACAAAGCAATATCACTCAGCAATGAAATCTATGTCATCAGGCCCTTAGCAGCACAATGAGTGGATTCAGGTATGATGATTCTAACTGAAATAAGTCACACAGAAAAAGAAACATCATAAGATATCAGTAATACACGGAATGTAAACTTGGCTACACAGGAACTGTATTACAGAACAGAACAGGGTCTCAAATTTAGAAAACCAACTTATGCTTGCTTAAGGGGAAAGGTGAGTTGGGGTGCTGCATAAAACCAGAGATTGAAATGAACACAGATAAAGTTCCTTAAGCCAAATATGGAATAGACAAGAGCTACTCCTTGCTCAACGAAATGGACTCAACACCGCATATTAAATGCCTAAGAATGTACCTGACTAGTAAGTATCTTAAAACCTATGGATTGCTATGTCTCCGAAAGAGAATCAAGCATGTGTACAGGGGCATAAACGCAGCAGTGATAGGATTGGAGAGGTTCGGTGAGCAAATGAAGACCCTTTGAAGTCATATTGCATGGTACCCATTCCACGGGTTTCAACTACCCAGGTTTAAGGTATTCTTCCTTCAGCTAAAACATGCATGTGGAACCTAGAGTATGATCAACCATGTGATCGGGAGACGTGTTCAAATCTGTCTCAGTTTTCGTACCCTGGTACTCGGGTGCAACATTCCAGACGCTTTACTAACACCCTCCCGACTTGGAGAGTCAGTCCCTTTAACCTCCTGTTTGGCCCAGTTTGCAATTTCTGCGGAAGATGAACAGGAATAGCGAGAACCAATGAGAGACTAGCTGGAGGTGTCTGGACGGGCAAATTTAACTCTCATTTCCCACCAGGAAGAGGAATTAACCAAAGGCTCAGCGTGCCGTGCCGGAACCAGATTAGGGCCTGAAGCCATCCTGCGGTGTTGCGGCCAGCTCAAAAGAAAGCGAGTTGAAGAAAGGAGCTCAGGGGCACTGTAATTCACAAACCTGCAGAGTTATAAATGACAGCTATCGTCCAAAAATATACTGAAGTAAGGCTGCCAAGAGGACTTGAAAGCGGGGCAGAATTGCAGGAAACCGATTTCAGGAGGCAGACTGGAATTGCATTGAAAGCATAGGAAAAGAGGCAGAACGTCCACAATGATGCACTTGGCCAAAAAGGGCGTATGCGTTTTTTCCTGAATATATTCAGGAAAAAACGCATACGCCCTTTTTGGCCAACCAAGCAAGCATGCAAAGGAAATCTGCACTACAATGAAGTCTCACTTCCCCCCCGGTCAAAAGGGCCATCTGAAAAAAGTGTAAAATCCAGAAAGGCAGGACAGGCCATGGAGAACTGGGAGCCTTGTTATGCTGATGGGCGGGATGTAAATTGCCAACAGACACTCGGGAGAAGTGTATGGTGTTTCCTGAAACATCTAAAAAACAAAGCAACAGAGCCTAGGGCACTTCCACTTATGGTCCTATAGCTTAGGGAAATTAAAATCAAAAAGACACAGCCACCCCAAAGTTTGGGACGTCTCTGTTTACAAGAACCTCGTGTACAGTACAAGTTCAACATCGCAGAAAGTGAAAAATGGATAAAGAAGTTGTGGTATTTACTTACAAAGCAATATCACTCAGCAATGAAATCTATGTCATCAGGCCCTTAGCAGCACAATGAGTGGATTCAGGTATGATGATTCTAACTGAAATAAGTCACACAGAAAAAGAAACATCATAAGATATCAGTAATACACGGAATGTAAACTTGGCTACACAGGAACTGTATTACAGAACAGAACAGGGTCTCAAATTTAGAAAACCAACTTATGCTTGCTTAAGGGGAAAGGTGAGTTGGGGTGCTCCATAAAACCAGAGATTGAAATGAACACAGATAAAGTTCCTTAAGCCAAATATGGAATAGACAAGAGCTACTCCTTGCTCAACGAAATGGACTCAACACCGCATATTAAATGCCTAAGAATGTACCTGACTAGTAAGTATCTTAAAACCTATGGATTGCTATGTCTCCGAAAGAGAATCAAGCATGTGTACAGGGGCATAAACGCAGCAGTGATAGGATTGGAGAGGTTCGGTGAGCAAATGAAGACCCTTTGAAGTCATATTGCATGGTACCCATTCCACGGGTTTCAACTACCCAGGTTTAAGGTATTCTTCCTTCAGCTAAAACATGCATGTGGAACCTAGAGTATGATCAACCATGTGATCGGGAGACGTGTTCAAATCTGTCTCAGTTTTCGTACCCTGGTACTCGGGTGCAACATTCCAGACGCTTTACTAACACCCTCCCGACTTGGAGAGTCAGTCCCTTTAACCTCCTGTTTGGCCCAGTTTGCAATTTCTGCGGAAGATGAACAGGAATAGCGAGAACCAATGAGAGACTAGCTGGAGGTGTCTGGACGGGCAAATTTAACTCTCATTTCCCACCAGGAAGAGGAATTAACCAAAGGCTCAGCGTGCCGTGCCGGAACCAGATTAGGGCCTGAAGCCATCCTGCGGTGTTGCGGCCAGCTCAAAAGAAAGCGAGTTGAAGAAAGGAGCTCAGGGGCACTGTAATTCACAAACCTGCAGAGTTATAAATGACAGCTATCGTCCAAAAATATACTGAAGTAAGGCTGCCAAGAGGACTTGAAAGCGGGGCAGAATTGCAGGAAACCGATTTCAGGAGGCAGACTGGAATTGCATTGAAAGCATAGGAAAAGAGGCAGAACGTCCACAATGATGCACTTGGCCAAAAAGGGCGTATGCGTTTTTTCCTGAATATATTCAGGAAAAAACGCATACGCCCTTTTTGGCCAACCAAGCAAGCATGCAAAGGAAATCTGCACTACAATGAAGTCTCACTTCCCCCCCGGTCAAAAGGGCCATCTGAAAAAAGTGTAAAATCCAGAAAGGCAGGACAGGCCATGGAGAACTGGGAGCCTTGTTATGCTGATGGGCGGGATGTAAATTGCCAACAGACACTCGGGAGAAGTGTATGGTGTTTCCTGAAACATCTAAAAAACAAAGCAACAGAGCCTAGGGCACTTCCACTTATGGTCCTATAGCTTAGGGAAATTAAAATCAAAAAGACACAGCCACCCCAAAGTTTGGGACGTCTCTGTTTACAAGAACCTCGTGTACAGTACAAGTTCAACATCGCAGAAAGTGAAAAATGGATAAAGAAGTTGTGGTATTTACTTACAAAGCAATATCACTCAGCAATGAAATCTATGTCATCAGGCCCTTAGCAGCACAATGAGTGGATTCAGGTATGATGATTCTAACTGAAATAAGTCACACAGAAAAAGAAACATCATAAGATATCAGTAATACACGGAATGTAAACTTGGCTACACAGGAACTGTATTACAGAACAGAACAGGGTCTCAAATTTAGAAAACCAACTTATGCTTGCTTAAGGGGAAAGGTGAGTTGGGGTGCTCCATAAAACCAGAGATTGAAATGAACACAGATAAAGTTCCTTAAGCCAAATATGGAATAGACAAGAGCTACTCCTTGCTCAACGAAATGGACTCAACACCGCATATTAAATGCCTAAGAATGTACCTGACTAGTAAGTATCTTAAAACCTATGGATTGCTATGTCTCCGAAAGAGAATCAAGCATGTGTACAGGGGCATAAACGCAGCAGTGATAGGATTGGAGAGGTTCAGTGAGCAAATGAAGACCCTTTGAAGTCATATTGCATGGTACCCATTCCACGGGTTTCAACTACCCAGGTTTAAGGTATTCTTCCTTCAGCTAAAACATGCATGTGGAACCTAGAGTATGATCAACCATGTGATCGGGAGACGTGTTCAAATATGTCTCAGTTTTCGTACCCTGGTACTCGGGTGCAACATTCCAGACGCTTTACTAACACCCTCCCGACTTGGAGAGTCAGTCCCTTTAACCTCCTGTTTGGCCCAGTTTGCAATTTCTGCGGAAGATGAACAGGAATAGCGAGAACCAATGAGAGACTAGCTGGAGGTGTCTGGACGGGAAATTTAACTCTCATTTCCCACCAGGAAGAGGAATTAACCAAAGGCTCAGCGTGCCGTGCCGGAACCAGATTAGGGCCTGAAGCCATCTTGCAGTGTTGCGGCCAGCTCAAAAGAAAGCGAGTTGAAGAAAGGAGCTCAGGGGCACTGTAATTCACAAACCTGCAGAGTTATAAATGACAGCTATCGTCCAAAAATATACTGAAGTAAGGCTGCCAAGAGGACTTGAAAGCGGGGCAGAATTGCAGGAAACCGATTTCAGGAGGTAGACTGGAATTGCATTGAAAGCATAGGAAAAGAGGCAGAACGTCCACAATGATGTACTTGGCCAAAAAGGGCGTATGCGTTTTTTCCTGAATATATTCAGGAAAAAACGCATACGCCCTTTTTGGCCAACCAAGCAAGCTTGCAAAGGAAATCTGCACTACAATGAAGTCTCACTTCCCCCCGGTCAAAAGGGCCATCTGAAAAAAGTGTAAAATCCAGAAAGACAGGACAGGCCATGGAGAACTGGGAGCCTTGTTATGCTGATGGGCGGGATGTAAATTGCCAACAGACACTCGGGAGAAGTGTATGGTGTTTCCTGAAACATCTAAAAAACAAAGCAACAGAGCCTAGGGCACTTCCACTTATGGTCCTATAGCTTAGGGAAATTAAAATCAAAAAGACACAGCCACCCCAAAGTTTGGGACGCCTCTGTTTACAAGAACCTCGTGTACAGTACAAGTTCAACATCGCAGAAAGTGAAAAATGGATAAAGAAGTTGTGGTATTTACTTACAAAGCAATATCACTCAGCAATGAAATCTATGTCATCAGGCCCTTAGCAGCACAATGAGTGGATTCAGGTATGATGATTCTAACTGAAATAAGTCACACAGAAAAAGAAACATCATAAGATATCAGTAATACACGGAATGTAAACTTGGCTACACAGGAACTGTATTAAAGAACAGAACAGGGTCTCAAATTTAGAAAACCAACTTATGCTTGCTTAAGGGGAAAGGTGAGTTGGGGTGCTGCATAAAACCAGAGATTGAAATGAACACAGATAAAGTTCCTTAAGCCAAATATGGAATAGACAAGAGCTACTCCTTGCTCAACGAAATGGACTCAACACCGCATATTAAATGCCTAAGAATGTACCTGACTAGTAAGTATCTTAAAACCTATGGATTGCTATGTCTCTGAAAGAGAATCAAGCATGTGTACAGGGGCATAAACGCAGCAGTGATAGGATTGGAGAGGTTTGGTGAGCAAATGAAGACCCTTTGAAGTCATATTGCATGGTACCCATTCCACAGGTTTCAACTACCCAGGTTTAAGGTATTCTTCCTTCAGCTAAAACATGCATGTGGAACCTAGAGTATGATCAACCATGTGATCGGGAGATGTGTTCAAATATGTCTCAGTTTTCGTACCCTGGTACTCGGGTGCAACATTCCAGACGCTTTACTAACACCCTCCCGACTTGGAGAGTCAGTCCCTTTAACCTCCTGTTTGGCCCAGTTTGCAATTTCTGCGGAAGATGAACAGGAATAGCGAGAACCAATGAGAGACTAGCTGGAGGTGTCTGGACGGGCAAATTTAACTCTCATTTCCCACCAGGAAGAGGAATTAACCAAAGGCTCAGCGTGCCGTGCCGGAACCAGATTAGGGCCTGAAGCCATCCTGCGGTGTTGCGGCCAGCTCAAAAGAAAACGAGTTGAAGAAAGGAGCTCAGGGGCACTGTAATTCACAAACCTGCAGAGTTATAAATGACAGCTATCGTCCAAAAATATACTGAAGTAAGGCTGCCAAGAGGACTTGAAAGCGGGGCAGAATTGCAGGAAACCGATTTCAGGAGGTAGACTGGAATTGCATTGAAAGCATAGGAAAAGAGGCAGAACGTCCACAATGATGCACTTGGCCAAAAAGGGCGTATGCGTTTTTTCCTGAATATATTCAGGAAAAAACGCATACGCCCTTTTTGGCCAACCAAGCAAGCTTGCAAAGGAAATCTTCACTACAATGAAGTCTCACTTCCCCCCGGTCAAAAGGGCCATCTGAAAAAAGTGTAAAATCCAGAAAGGCAGGACAGGCCATGGAGAACTGGGAGCCTTGTTATGCTGATGGGCGGGATGTAAATTGCCAACAGACACTCGGGAGAAGTGTATGGTGTTTCCTGAAACATCTAAAAAACAAAGCAACAGAGCCTAGGGCACTTCCACTTATGGTCCTATAGCTTAGGGAAATTAAAATCAAAAAGACACAGCCACCCCAAAGTTTGGGACGCCTCTGTTTACAAGAACCTCGTGTACAGTACAAGTTCAACATCGCAGAAAGTGAAAAATGGATAAAGAAGTTGTGGTATTTACTTACAAAGCAATATCACTCAGCAATGAAATCTATGTCATCAGGCCCTTAGCAGCACAATGAGTGGATTCAGGTATGATGATTCCAACTGAAATAAGTCACACAGAAAAAGAAACATCATAAGATATCAGTAATACACAGAATGTAAACTTGGCTACACAGGAACTGTATTACAGAACAGAACAGTGTCTCAAATTTAGAAAACCAACTTATGCTTGCTTAAGGGGAAAGGTGAGTTGGGGTGCTGCATAAAACCAGAGATTGAAATGAACACAGATAAAGTTCCTTAAGCCAAATATGGAATAGACAAGAGCTACTCCTTGCTCAACGAAATGGACTCAACACCGCATATTAAATGCCTAAGAATGTACCTGACTAGTAAGTATCTTAAAACCTATGGATTGCTATGTCTCCGAAAGAGAATCAAGCATGTGTACAGGGGCATAAACGCAGCAGTGATAGGATTGGAGAGGTTCGGTGAGCAAATGAAGACCCTTTGAAGTCATATTGCATGGTACCCATTCCACGGGTTTCAACTACCCAGGTTTAAGGTATTCTTCCTTCAGCTAAAACATGCATGTGGAACCTAGAGTATGATCAACCATGTGATCGGGAGACGTGTTCAAATCTGTCTCAGTTTTCGTACCCTGGTACTCGGGTGCAACATTCCAGACGCTTTACTAACACCCTCCCGACTTGGAGAGTCAGTCCCTTTAACCTCCTGTTTGGCCCAGTTTGCAATTTCTGCGGAAGATGAACAGGAATAGCGAGAACCAATGAGAGACTAGCTGGAGGTGTCTGGACGGGCAAATTTAACTCTCATTTCCCACCAGGAAGAGGAATTAACCAAAGGCTCAGCGTGCCGTGCCGGAACCAGATTAGGGCCTGAAGCCATCCTGCGGTGTTGCGGCCAGCTCAAAAGAAAGCGAGTTGAAGAAAGGAGCTCAGGGGCACTGTAATTCACAAACCTGCAGAGTTATAAATGACAGCTATCGTCCAAAAATATACTGAAGTAAGGCTGCCAAGAGGACTTGAAAGCGGGGCAGAATTGCAGGAAACCGATTTCAGGAGGCAGACTGGAATTGCATTGAAAGCATAGGAAAAGAGGCAGAACGTCCACAATGATGCACTTGGCCAAAAAGGGCGTATGCGTTTTTTCCTGAATATATTCAGGAAAAAACGCATACGCCCTTTTTGGCCAACCAAGCAAGCATGCAAAGGAAATCTGCACTACAATGAAGTCTCACTTCCCCCCCGGTCAAAAGGGCCATCTGAAAAAAGTGTAAAATCCAGAAAGGCAGGACAGGCCATGGAGAACTGGGAGCCTTGTTATGCTGATGGGCGGGATGTAAATTGCCAACAGACACTCGGGAGAAGTGTATGGTGTTTCCTGAAACATCTAAAAAACAAAGCAACAGAGCCTAGGGCACTTCCACTTATGGTCCTATAGCTTAGGGAAATTAAAATCAAAAAGACACAGCCACCCCAAAGTTTGGGACGTCTCTGTTTACAAGAACCTCGTGTACAGTACAAGTTCAACATCGCAGAAAGTGAAAAATGGATAAAGAAGTTGTGGTATTTACTTACAAAGCAATATCACTCAGCAATGAAATCTATGTCATCAGGCCCTTAGCAGCACAATGAGTGGATTCAGGTATGATGATTCTAACTGAAATAAGTCACACAGAAAAAGAAACATCATAAGATATCAGTAATACACGGAATGTAAACTTGGCTACACAGGAACTGTATTACAGAACAGAACAGGGTCTCAAATTTAGAAAACCAACTTATGCTTGCTTAAGGGGAAAGGTGAGTTGGGGTGCTCCATAAAACCAGAGATTGAAATGAACACAGATAAAGTTCCTTAAGCCAAATATGGAATAGACAAGAGCTACTCCTTGCTCAACGAAATGGACTCAACACCGCATATTAAATGCCTAAGAATGTACCTGACTAGTAAGTATCTTAAAACCTATGGATTGCTATGTCTCCGAAAGAGAATCAAGCATGTGTACAGGGGCATAAACGCAGCAGTGATAGGATTGGAGAGGTTCAGTGAGCAAATGAAGACCCTTTGAAGTCATATTGCATGGTACCCATTCCACGGGTTTCAACTACCCAGGTTTAAGGTATTCTTCCTTCAGCTAAAACATGCATGTGGAACCTAGAGTATGATCAACCATGTGATCGGGAGACGTGTTCAAATATGTCTCAGTTTTCGTACCCTGGTACTCGGGTGCAACATTCCAGACGCTTTACTAACACCCTCCCGACTTGGAGAGTCAGTCCCTTTAACCTCCTGTTTGGCCCAGTTTGCAATTTCTGCGGAAGATGAACAGGAATAGCGAGAACCAATGAGAGACTAGCTGGAGGTGTCTGGACGGGAAATTTAACTCTCATTTCCCACCAGGAAGAGGAATTAACCAAAGGCTCAGCGTGCCGTGCCGGAACCAGATTAGGGCCTGAAGCCATCTTGCAGTGTTGCGGCCAGCTCAAAAGAAAGCGAGTTGAAGAAAGGAGCTCAGGGGCACTGTAATTCACAAACCTGCAGAGTTATAAATGACAGCTATCGTCCAAAAATATACTGAAGTAAGGCTGCCAAGAGGACTTGAAAGCGGGGCAGAATTGCAGGAAACCGATTTCAGGAGGTAGACTGGAATTGCATTGAAAGCATAGGAAAAGAGGCAGAACGTCCACAATGATGTACTTGGCCAAAAAGGGCGTATGCGTTTTTTCCTGAATATATTCAGGAAAAAACGCATACGCCCTTTTTGGCCAACCAAGCAAGCTTGCAAAGGAAATCTGCACTACAATGAAGTCTCACTTCCCCCCGGTCAAAAGGGCCATCTGAAAAAAGTGTAAAATCCAGAAAGACAGGACAGGCCATGGAGAACTGGGAGCCTTGTTATGCTGATGGGCGGGATGTAAATTGCCAACAGACACTCGGGAGAAGTGTATGGTGTTTCCTGAAACATCTAAAAAACAAAGCAACAGAGCCTAGGGCACTTCCACTTATGGTCCTATAGCTTAGGGAAATTAAAATCAAAAAGACACAGCCACCCCAAAGTTTGGGACGCCTCTGTTTACAAGAACCTCGTTTACAGTACAAGTTCAACATTGCAGAAAGTGAAAAATGGATAAAGAAGTTGTGGTATTTACTTACAAAGCAATATCACTCAGCAATGAAATCTATGTCATCAGGCCCTTAGCAGCACAATGAGTGGATTCAGGTATGATGATTCTAACTGAAATAAGTCACACAGAAAAAGAAACATCATAAGATATCAGTAATACACGGAATGTAAACTTGGCTACACAGGAACTGTATTAAAGAACAGAACAGGGTCTCAAATTTAGAAAACCAACTTATGCTTGCTTAAGGGGAAAGGTGAGTTGGGGTGCTGCATAAAACCAGAGATTGAAATGAACACAGATAAAGTTCCTTAAGCCAAATATGGAATAGACAAGAGCTACTCCTTGCTCAACGAAATGGACTCAACACCGCATATTAAATGCCTAAGAATGTACCTGACTAGTAAGTATCTTAAAACCTATGGATTGCTATGTCTCTGAAAGAGAATCAAGCATGTGTACAGGGGCATAAACGCAGCAGTGATAGGATTGGAGAGGTTTGGTGAGCAAATGAAGACCCTTTGAAGTCATATTGCATGGTACCCATTCCACAGGTTTCAACTACCCAGGTTTAAGGTATTCTTCCTTCAGCTAAAACATGCATGTGGAACCTAGAGTATGATCAACCATGTGATCGGGAGATGTGTTCAAATATGTCTCAGTTTTCGTACCCTGGTACTCGGGTGCAACATTCCAGACGCTTTACTAACACCCTCCCGACTTGGAGAGTCAGTCCCTTTAACCTCCTGTTTGGCCCAGTTTGCAATTTCTGCGGAAGATGAACAGGAATAGCGAGAACCAATGAGAGACTAGCTGGAGGTGTCTGGACGGGCAAATTTAACTCTCATTTCCCACCAGGAAGAGGAATTAACCAAAGGCTCAGCGTGCCGTGCCGGAACCAGATTAGGGCCTGAAGCCATCCTGCGGTGTTGCGGCCAGCTCAAAAGAAAACGAGTTGAAGAAAGGAGCTCAGGGGCACTGTAATTCACAAACCTGCAGAGTTATAAATGACAGCTATCGTCCAAAAATATACTGAAGTAAGGCTGCCAAGAGGACTTGAAAGCGGGGCAGAATTGCAGGAAACCGATTTCAGGAGGTAGACTGGAATTGCATTGAAAGCATAGGAAAAGAGGCAGAACGTCCACAATGATGCACTTGGCCAAAAAGGGCGTATGCGTTTTTTCCTGAATATATTCAGGAAAAAACGCATACGCCCTTTTTGGCCAACCAAGCAAGCTTGCAAAGGAAATCTTCACTACAATGAAGTCTCACTTCCCCCCGGTCAAAAGGGCCATCTGAAAAAAGTGTAAAATCCAGAAAGGCAGGACAGGCCATGGAGAACTGGGAGCCTTGTTATGCTGATGGGCGGGATGTAAATTGCCAACAGACACTCGGGAGAAGTGTATGGTGTTTCCTGAAACATCTAAAAAACAAAGCAACAGAGCCTAGGGCACTTCCACTTATGGTCCTATAGCTTAGGGAAATTAAAATCAAAAAGACACAGCCACCCCAAAGTTTGGGACGCCTCTGTTTACAAGAACCTCGTGTACAGTACAAGTTCAACATCGCAGAAAGTGAAAAATGGATAAAGAAGTTGTGGTATTTACTTACAAAGCAATATCACTCAGCAATGAAATCTATGTCATCAGGCCCTTAGCAGCACAATGAGTGGATTCAGGTATGATGATTCCAACTGAAATAAGTCACACAGAAAAAGAAACATCATAAGATATCAGTAATACACAGAATGTAAACTTGGCTACACAGGAACTGTATTACAGAACAGAACAGTGTCTCAAATTTAGAAAACCAACTTATGCTTGCTTAAGGGGAAAGGTGAGTTGGGGTGCTGCATAAAACCAGAGATTGAAATGAACACAGATAAAGTTCCTTAAGCCAAATATGGAATAGACAAGAGCTACTCCTTGCTCAACGAAATGGACTCAACACCGCATATTAAATGCCTAAGAATGTACCTGACTAGTAAGTATCTTAAAACCTATGGATTGCTATGTCTCCGAAAGAGAATCAAGCATGTGTACAGGGGCATAAACGCAGCAGTGATAGGATTGGAGAGGTTCGGTGAGCAAATGAAGACCCTTTGAAGTCATATTGCATGGTACCCATTCCACGGGTTTCAACTACCCAGGTTTAAGGTATTCTTCCTTCAGCTAAAACATGCATGTGGAACCTAGAGTATGATCAACCATGTGATCGGGAGACGTGTTCAAATCTGTCTCAGTTTTCGTACCCTGGTACTCGGGTGCAACATTCCAGACGCTTTACTAACACCCTCCCGACTTGGAGAGTCAGTCCCTTTAACCTCCTGTTTGGCCCAGTTTGCAATTTCTGCGGAAGATGAACAGGAATAGCGAGAACCAATGAGAGACTAGCTGGAGGTGTCTGGACGGGCAAATTTAACTCTCATTTCCCACCAGGAAGAGGAATTAACCAAAGGCTCAGCGTGCCGTGCCGGAACCAGATTAGGGCCTGAAGCCATCCTGCGGTGTTGCGGCCAGCTCAAAAGAAAGCGAGTTGAAGAAAGGAGCTCAGGGGCACTGTAATTCACAAACCTGCAGAGTTATAAATGACAGCTATCGTCCAAAAATATACTGAAGTAAGGCTGCCAAGAGGACTTGAAAGCGGGGCAGAATTGCAGGAAACCGATTTCAGGAGGCAGACTGGAATTGCATTGAAAGCATAGGAAAAGAGGCAGAACGTCCACAATGATGCACTTGGCCAAAAAGGGCGTATGCGTTTTTTCCTGAATATATTCAGGAAAAAACGCATACGCCCTTTTTGGCCAACCAAGCAAGCATGCAAAGGAAATCTGCACTACAATGAAGTCTCACTTCCCCCCCGGTCAAAAGGGCCATCTGAAAAAAGTGTAAAATCCAGAAAGGCAGGACAGGCCATGGAGAACTGGGAGCCTTGTTATGCTGATGGGCGGGATGTAAATTGCCAACAGACACTCGGGAGAAGTGTATGGTGTTTCCTGAAACATCTAAAAAACAAAGCAACAGAGCCTAGGGCACTTCCACTTATGGTCCTATAGCTTAGGGAAATTAAAATCAAAAAGACACAGCCACCCCAAAGTTTGGGACGTCTCTGTTTACAAGAACCTCGTGTACAGTACAAGTTCAACATCGCAGAAAGTGAAAAATGGATAAAGAAGTTGTGGTATTTACTTACAAAGCAATATCACTCAGCAATGAAATCTATGTCATCAGGCCCTTAGCAGCACAATGAGTGGATTCAGGTATGATGATTCTAACTGAAATAAGTCACACAGAAAAAGAAACATCATAAGATATCAGTAATACACGGAATGTAAACTTGGCTACACAGGAACTGTATTACAGAACAGAACAGGGTCTCAAATTTAGAAAACCAACTTATGCTTGCTTAAGGGGAAAGGTGAGTTGGGGTGCTCCATAAAACCAGAGATTGAAATGAACACAGATAAAGTTCCTTAAGCCAAATATGGAATAGACAAGAGCTACTCCTTGCTCAACGAAATGGACTCAACACCGCATATTAAATGCCTAAGAATGTACCTGACTAGTAAGTATCTTAAAACCTATGGATTGCTATGTCTCCGAAAGAGAATCAAGCATGTGTACAGGGGCATAAACGCAGCAGTGATAGGATTGGAGAGGTTCGGTGAGCAAATGAAGACCCTTTGAAGTCATATTGCATGGTACCCATTCCACGGGTTTCAACTACCCAGGTTTAAGGTATTCTTCCTTCAGCTAAAACATGCATGTGGAACCTAGAGTATGATCAACCATGTGATCGGGAGACGTGTTCAAATCTGTCTCAGTTTTCGTACCCTGGTACTCGGGTGCAACATTCCAGACGCTTTACTAACACCCTCCCGACTTGGAGAGTCAGTCCCTTTAACCTCCTGTTTGGCCCAGTTTGCAATTTCTGCGGAAGATGAACAGGAATAGCGAGAACCAATGAGAGACTAGCTGGAGGTGTCTGGACGGGCAAATTTAACTCTCATTTCCCACCAGGAAGAGGAATTAACCAAAGGCTCAGCGTGCCGTGCCGGAACCAGATTAGGGCCTGAAGCCATCCTGCGGTGTTGCGGCCAGCTCAAAAGAAAGCGAGTTGAAGAAAGGAGCTCAGGGGCACTGTAATTCACAAACCTGCAGAGTTATAAATGACAGCTATCGTCCAAAAATATACTGAAGTAAGGCTGCCAAGAGGACTTGAAAGCGGGGCAGAATTGCAGGAAACCGATTTCAGGAGGCAGACTGGAATTGCATTGAAAGCATAGGAAAAGAGGCAGAACGTCCACAATGATGCACTTGGCCAAAAAGGGCGTATGCGTTTTTTCCTGAATATATTCAGGAAAAAACGCATACGCCCTTTTTGGCCAACCAAGCAAGCATGCAAAGGAAATCTGCACTACAATGAAGTCTCACTTCCCCCCCGGTCAAAAGGGCCATCTGAAAAAAGTGTAAAATCCAGAAAGGCAGGACAGGCCATGGAGAACTGGGAGCCTTGTTATGCTGATGGGCGGGATGTAAATTGCCAACAGACACTCGGGAGAAGTGTATGGTGTTTCCTGAAACATCTAAAAAACAAAGCAACAGAGCCTAGGGCACTTCCACTTATGGTCCTATAGCTTAGGGAAATTAAAATCAAAAAGACACAGCCACCCCAAAGTTTGGGACGTCTCTGTTTACAAGAACCTCGTGTACAGTACAAGTTCAACATCGCAGAAAGTGAAAAATGGATAAAGAAGTTGTGGTATTTACTTACAAAGCAATATCACTCAGCAATGAAATCTATGTCATCAGGCCCTTAGCAGCACAATGAGTGGATTCAGGTATGATGATTCTAACTGAAATAAGTCACACAGAAAAAGAAACATCATAAGATATCAGTAATACACGGAATGTAAACTTGGCTACACAGGAACTGAATTACAGAACAGAACAGGGTCTCAAATTTAGAAAACCAACTTATGCTTGCTTAAGGGGAAAGGTGAGTTGGGGTGCTGCATAAAACCAGAGATTGAAATGAGCACAGATAAAGTTCCTTAAGCCAAATATGGAATAGACAAGAGCTACTCCTTGCTCAACGAAATGGACTCAACACCGCATATTAAATGCCTAAGAATGTACCTGACTAGTAAGTATCTTAAAACCTATGGATTGCTATGTCTCCGAAAGAGAATCAAGCATGTGTACAGGGGCATAAACGCAGCAGTGATAGGATTGGAGAGGTTCGGTGAGCAAATGAAGACCCTTTGAAGTCATATTGCATGGTACCCATTCCACGGGTTTCAACTACCCAGGTTTAAGGTATTCTTCCTTCAGCTAAAACATGCATGTGGAACCTAGAGTATGATCAACCATGTGATCGGGAGACGTGTTCAAATATGTCTCAGTTTTCGTACCCTGGTACTCGGGTGCAACATTCCAGACGCTTTACTAACACCCTCCCGACTTGGAGAGTCAGTCCCTTTAACCTCCTGTTTGGCCCAGTTTGCAATTTCTGCGGAAGATGAACAGGAATAGCGAGAACCAATGAGAGACTAGCTGGAGGTGTCTGGACGGGCAAATTTAACTCTCATTTCCCACCAGGAAGAGGAATTAACCAAAGGCTCAGCGTGCCGTGCCGGAACCAGATTAGGGCCTGAAGCCATCCTGCGGTGTTGCGGCCAGCTCAAAAGAAAGCGAGTTGAAGAAAGGAGCTCAGGGGCACTGTAATTCACAAACCTGCAGAGTTATAAATGACAGCTATCGTCCAAAAATATACTGAAGTAAGGCTGCCAAGAGGACTTGAAAGCGGGGCAGAATTGCAGGAAACCGATTTCAGGAGGCAGACTGGAATTGCATTGAAAGCATAGGAAAAGAGGCAGAACGTCCACAATGATGCACTTGGCCAAAAAGGGCGTATGCGTTTTTTCCTGAATATATTCAGGAAAAAACGCATACGCCCTTTTTGGCCAACCAAGCAAGCTTGCAAAGGAAATCTGCACTACAATGAAGTCTCACTTCCCCCCGGTCAAAAGGGCCATCTGAAAAAAGTGTAAAATCCAGAAAGACAGGACAGGCCATGGAGAACTGGGAGCCTTGTTATGCTGATGGGCGGGATGTAAATTGCCAACAGACACTCGGGAGAAGTGTATGGTGTTTCCTGAAACATCTAAAAAACAAAGCAACAGAGCCTAGGGCACTTCCACTTATGGTCCTATAGCTTAGGGAAATTAAAATCAAAAAGACACAGCCACCCCAAAGTTTGGGACGTCTCTGTTTACAAGAACCTCGTGTACAGTACAAGTTCAACATCGCAGAAAGTGAAAAATGGATAAAGAAGTTGTGGTATTTACTTACAAAGCAATATCACTCAGCAATGAAATCTATGTCATCAGGCCCTTAGCAGCACAATGAGTGGATTCAGGTATGATGATTCTAACTGAAATAAGTCACACAGAAAAAGAAACATCATAAGATATCAGTAATACACGGAATGTAAACTTGGCTACACAGGAACTGAATTACAGAACAGAACAGGGTCTCAAATTTAGAAAACCAACTTATGCTTGCTTAAGGGGAAAGGTGAGTTGGGGTGCTGCATAAAACCAGAGATTGAAATGAGCACAGATAAAGTTCCTTAAGCCAAATATGGAATAGACAAGAGCTACTCCTTGCTCAACGAAATGGACTCAACACCGCATATTAAATGCCTAAGAATGTACCTGACTAGTAAGTATCTTAAAACCTATGGATTGCTATGTCTCCGAAAGAGAATCAAGCATGTGTACAGGGGCATAAACGCAGCAGTGATAGGATTGGAGAGGTTCGGTGAGCAAATGAAGACCCTTTGAAGTCATATTGCATGGTACCCATTCCACGGGTTTCAACTACCCAGGTTTAAGGTATTCTTCCTTCAGCTAAAACATGCATGTGGAACCTAGAGTATGATCAACCATGTGATCGGGAGACGTGTTCAAATATGTCTCAGTTTTCGTACCCTGGTACTCGGGTGCAACATTCCAGACGCTTTACTAACACCCTCCCGACTTGGAGAGTCAGTCCCTTTAACCTCCTGTTTGGCCCAGTTTGCAATTTCTGCGGAAGATGAACAGGAATAGCGAGAACCAATGAGAGACTAGCTGGAGGTGTCTGGACGGGCAAATTTAACTCTCATTTCCCACCAGGAAGAGGAATTAACCAAAGGCTCAGCGTGCCGTGCCGGAACCAGATTAGGGCCTGAAGCCATCCTGCGGTGTTGCGGCCAGCTCAAAAGAAAGCGAGTTGAAGAAAGGAGCTCAGGGGCACTGTAATTCACAAACCTGCAGACTTATAAATGACAGCTATCGTCCAAAAATATACTGAAGTAAGGCTGCCAAGAGGACTTGAAAGCGGGGCAGAATTGCAGGAAACCGATTTCAGGAGGCAGACTGGAATTGCATTGAAAGCATAGGAAAAGAGGCAGAACGTCCACAATGATGCACTTGGCCAAAAAGGGCGTATGCGTTTTTTCCTGAATATATTCAGGAAAAAACGCATACGCCCTTTTTGGCCAACCAAGCAAGCTTGCAAAGGAAATCTGCACTACAATGAAGTCTCACTTCCCCCCGGTCAAAAGGGCCATCTGAAAAAAGTGTAAAATCCAGAAAGGCAGGACAGGCCATGGAGAACTGGGAGCCTTGTTATGCTGATGGGCGGGATGTAAATTGCCAACAGACACTCGGGAGAAGTGTATGGTGTTTCCTGAAACATCTAAAAAACAAAGCAACAGAGCCTAGGGCACTTCCACTTATGGTCCTATAGCTTAGGGAAATTAAAATCAAAAAGACACAGCCACCCCAAAGTTTGGGACGTCTCTGTTTACAAGAACCTCGTGTACAGTACAAGTTCAACATCGCAGAAAGTGAAAAATGGATAAAGAAGTTGTGG
This sequence comes from Pseudorca crassidens, assembly GCF_039906515.1. Lineage (NCBI taxonomy): Eukaryota > Metazoa > Chordata > Mammalia > Artiodactyla > Delphinidae > Pseudorca > Pseudorca crassidens. Next base: position 1,363,253 of record NW_027136310.1, read on the forward strand.
TATTTACTTACAAAGCAATATCACTCAGCAATGAAATCTATGTCATCAGGCCCTTAGCAGCACAATGAGTGGATTCAGGTATGATGATTCTAACTGAAATAAGTCACACAGAAAAAGAAACATCATAAGATATCAGTAATACACGGAATGTAAACTTGGCTACACAGGAACTGAATTACAGAACAGAACAGGGTCTCAAATTTAGAAAACCAACTTATGCTTGCTTAAGGGGAAAGGTGAGTTGGGGTGCTGCATAAAACCAGAGATTGAAATGAACACAGATAAAGTTCCTTAAGCCAAATATGGAATAGACAAGAGCTACTCCTTGCTCAACGAAATGGACTCAACACCGCATATTAAATGCCTAAGAATGTACCTGACTAGTAAGTATCTTAAAACCTATGGATTGCTATGTCTCCGAAAGAGAATCAAGCATGTGTACAGGGGCATAAACGCAGCAGTGATAGGATTGGAGAGGTTCGGTGAGCAAATGAAGACCCTTTGAAGTCATATTGCATGGTACCCATTCCACGGGTTTCAACTACCCAGGTTTAAGGTATTCTTCCTTCAGCTAAAACATGCATTTGGAACCTAGAGTATGATCAACCATGTGATCGGGAGACGTGTTCAAATCTGTCTCAGTTTTCGTACCCTGGTACTCGGGTGCAACATTCCAGACGCTTTACTAACACCCTCCCGACTTGGAGAGTCAGTCCCTTTAACCTCCTGTTTGGCCCAGTTTGCAATTTCTGCGGAAGATGAACAGGAATAGCGAGAACCAATGAGAGACTAGCTGGAGGTGTCTGGACGGGCAAATTTAACTCTCATTTCCCACCAGGAAGAGGAATTAACCAAAGGCTCAGCGTGCCGTGCCGGAACCAGATTAGGGCCTGAAGCCATCCTGCGGTGTTGCGGCCAGCTCAAAAGAAAGCGAGTTGAAGAAAGGAGCTCAGGGGCACTGTAATTCACAAACCTGCAGAGTTATAAATGACAGCTATCGTCCAAAAATATACTGAAGTAAGGCTGCCAAGAGGACTTGAAAGCGGGGCAGAATTGCAGGAAACCGATTTCAGGAGGCAGACTGGAATTGCATTGAAAGCATAGGAAAAGAGGCAGAACGTCCACAATGATGCACTTGGCCAAAAAGGGCGTATGCGTTTTTTCCTGAATATATTCAGGAAAAAACGCATACGCCCTTTTTGGCCAACCAAGCAAGCTTGCAAAGGAAATCTGCACTACAATGAAGTCTCACTTCCCCCCGGTCAAAAGGGCCATCTGAAAAAAGTGTAAAATCCACAAAGACAGGACAGGCCATGGAGAACTGGGAGCCTTGTTATGCTGATGGGCGGGATGTAAATTGCCAACAGACACTCGGGAGAAGTGTATGGTGTTTCCTGAAACATCTAAAAAACAAAGCAACAGAGCCTAGGGCACTTCCACTTATGGTCCTATAGCTTAGGGAAATTAAAATCAAAAAGACACAGCCACCCCAAAGTTTGGGACGCCTCTGTTTACAAGAACCTCGTGTACAGTACAAGTTCAACATCGCAGAAAGTGAAAAATGGATAAAGAAGTTGTGGTATTTACTTACAAAGCAATATCACTCAGCAATGAAATCTATGTCATCAGGCCCTTAGCAGCACAATGAGTGGATTCAGGTATGATGATTCTAACTGAAATAAGTCACACAGAAAAAGAAACATCATAAGATATCAGTAATACACGGAATGTAAACTTGGCTACACAGGAACTGTATTACAGAACAGAACAGGGTCTCAAATTTAGAAAACCAACTTATGCTTGCTTAAGGGGAAAGGTGAGTTGGGGTGCTGCATAAAACCAGAGATTGAAATGAACACAGATAAAGTTCCTTAAGCCAAATATGGAATAGACAAGAGCTACTCCTTGCTCAACGAAATGGACTCAACACCGCATATTAAATGCCTAAGAATGTACCTGACTAGTAAGTATCTTAAAACCTATGGATTGCTATGTCTCCGAAAGAGAATCAAGCATGTGTACAGGGGCATAAACGCAGCAGTGATAGGATTGGAGAGGTTCGGTGAGCAAATGAAGACCCTTTGAAGTCATATTGCATGGTACCCATTCCACGGGTTTCAACTACCCAGGTTTAAGGTATTCTTCCTTCAGCTAAAACATGCATGTGGAACCTAGAGTATGATCAACCATGTGATCGGGAGACGTGTTCAAATATGTCTCAGTTTTCGTACCCTGGTACTCGGGTGCAACATTCCAGACGCTTTACTAACACCCTCCCGACTTGGAGAGTCAGTCCCTTTAACCTCCTGTTTGGCCCAGTTTGCAATTTCTGCGGAAGATGAACAGGAATAGCGAGAACCAATGAGAGACTAGCTGGAGGTGTCTGGACGGGCAAATTTAACTCTCATTTCCCACCAGGAAGAGGAATTAACCAAAGGCTCAGCGTGCCGTGCCGGAACCAGATTAGGGCCTGAAGCCATCCTGCGGTGTTGCGGCCAGCTCAAAAGAAAGCGAGTTGAAGAAAGGAGCTCAGGGGCACTGTAATTCACAAACCTGCAGAGTTATAAATGACAGCTATCGTCCAAAAATATACTGAAGTAAGGCTGCCAAGAGGACTTGAAAGCGGGGCAGAATTGCAGGAAACCGATTTCAGGAGGTAGACTGGAATTGCATTGAAAGCATAGGAAAAGAGGCAGAACGTCCACAATGATGCACTTGGCCAAAAAGGGCGTATGCGTTTTTTCCTGAATATATTCAGGAAAAAACGCATACGCCCTTTTTGGCCAACCAAGCAAGCTTGCAAAGGAAATCTGCACTACAATGAAGTCTCACTTCCCCCCGGTCAAAAGGGCCATCTGAAAAAAGTGTAACATCCACAAAGACAGGACAGGCCATGGAGAACTGGGAGCCTTGTTATGCTGATGGGCGGGATGTAAATTGCCAACAGACACTCGGGAGAAGTGTATGGTGTTTCCTGAAACATCTAAAAAACAAAGCAACAGAGCCTAGGGCACTTCCACTTATGGTCCTATAGCTTAGGGAAATTAAAATCAAAAAGACACAGCCACCCCAAAGTTTGGGACGCCTCTGTTTACAAGAACCTCGTGTACAGTACAAGTTCAACATCGCAGAAAGTGAAAAATGGATAAAGAAGTTGTGGTATTTACTTACAAAGCAATATCACTCAACAATGAAATCTATGTCATCAGGCCCTTAGCAGCACAATGAGTGGATTCAGGTATGATGATTCTAACTGAAATAAGTCACACAGAAAAAGAAACATCATAAGATATCAGTAATACACGGAATGTAAACTTGGCTACACAGGAACTGAATTACAGAACAGAACAGGGTCTCAAATTTAGAAAACCAACTTATGCTTGCTTAAGGGGAAAGGTGAGTTGGGGTGCTGCATAAAACCAGAGATTGAAATGAGCACAGATAAAGTTCCTTAAGCCAAATATGGAATAGACAAGAGCTACTCCTTGCTCAACGAAATGGACTCAACACCGCATATTAAATGCCTAAGAATGTACCTGACTAGTAAGTATCTTAAAACCTATGGATTGCTATGTCTCCGAAAGAGAATCAAGCATGTGTACAGGGGCATAAACGCAGCAGTGATAGGATTGGAGAGGTTCGGTGAGCAAATGAAGACCCTTTGAAGTCATATTGCATGGTACCCATTCCACGGGTTTCAACTACCCAGGTTTAAGGTATTCTTCCTTCAGCTAAAACATGCATGTGGAACCTAGAGTATGATCAACCATGTGATCGGGAGACGTGTTCAAATATGTCTCAGTTTTCGTACCCTGGTACTCGGGTGCAACATTCCAGACGCTTTACTAACACCCTCCCGACTTGGAGAGTCAGTCCCTTTAACCTCCTGTTTGGCCCAGTTTGCAATTTCTGCGGAAGATGAACAGGAATAGCGAGAACCAATGAGAGACTAGCTGGAGGTGTCTGGACGGGCAAATTTAACTCTCATTTCCCACCAGGAAGAGGAATTAACCAAAGGCTCAGCGTGCCGTGCCGGAACCAGATTAGGGCCTGAAGCCATCCTGCGGTGTTGCGGCCAGCTCAAAAGAAAGCGAGTTGAAGAAAGGAGCTCAGGGGCACTGTAATTCACAAACCTGCAGAGTTATAAATGACAGCTATCGTCCAAAAATATACTGAAGTAAGGCTGCCAAGAGGACTTGAAAGCGGGGCAGAATTGCAGGAAACCGATTTCAGGAGGCAGACTGGAATTGCATTGAAAGCATAGGAAAAGAGGCAGAACGTCCACAATGATGCACTTGGCCAAAAAGGGCGTATGCGTTTTTTCCTGAATATATTCAGGAAAAAACGCATACGCCCTTTTTGGCCAACCAAGCAAGCTTGCAAAGGAAATCTGCACTACAATGAAGTCTCACTTCCCCCCGGTCAAAAGGGCCATCTGAAAAAAGTGTAAAATCCACAAAGACAGGACAGGCCATGGAGAACTGGGAGCCTTGTTATGCTGATGGGCGGGATGTAAATTGCCAACAGACACTCGGGAGAAGTGTATGGTGTTTCCTGAAACATCTAAAAAACAAAGCAACAGAGCCTAGGGCACTTCCACTTATGGTCCTATAGCTTAGGGAAATTAAAATCAAAAAGACACAGCCACCCCAAAGTTTGGGACGCCTCTGTTTACAAGAACCTCGTGTACAGTACAAGTTCAACATCGCAGAAAGTGAAAAATGGATAAAGAAGTTGTGGTATTTACTTACAAAGCAATATCACTCAGCAATGAAATCTATGTCATCAGGCCCTTAGCAGCACAATGAGTGGATTCAGGTATGATGATTCTAACTGAAATAAGTCACACAGAAAAAGAAACATCATAAGATATCAGTAATACACGGAATGTAAACTTGGCTACACAGGAACTGTATTACAGAACAGAACAGGGTCTCAAATTTAGAAAACCAACTTATGCTTGCTTAAGGGGAAAGGTGAGTTGGGGTGCTGCATAAAACCAGAGATTGAAATGAGCACAGATAAAGTTCCTTAAGCCAAATATGGAATAGACAAGAGCTACTCCTTGCTCAACGAAATGGACTCAACACCGCATATTAAATGCCTAAGAATGTACCTGACTAGTAAGTATCTTAAAACCTATGGATTGCTATGTCTCCGAAAGAGAATCAAGCATGTGTACAGGGGCATAAACGCAGCAGTGATAGGATTGGAGAGGTTCGGTGAGCAAATGAAGACCCTTTGAAGTCATATTGCATGGTACCCATTCCACGGGTTTCAACTACCCAGGTTTAAGGTATTCTTCCTTCAGCTAAAACATGCATGTGGAACCTAGAGTATGATCAACCATGTGATCGGGAGACGTGTTCAAATATGTCTCAGTTTTCGTACCCTGGTACTCGGGTGCAACATTCCAGACGCTTTACTAACACCCTCCCGACTTGGAGAGTCAGTCCCTTTAACCTCCTGTTTGGCCCAGTTTGCAATTTCTGCGGAAGATGAACAGGAATAGCGAGAACCAATGAGAGACTAGCTGGAGGTGTCTGGACGGGCAAATTTAACTCTCATTTCCCACCAGGAAGAGGAATTAACCAAAGGCTCAGCGTGCCGTGCCGGAACCAGATTAGGGCCTGAAGCCATCCTGCGGTGTTGCGGCCAGCTCAAAAGAAAGCGAGTTGAAGAAAGGAGCTCAGGGGCACTGTAATTCACAAACCTGCAGAGTTATAAATGACAGCTATCGTCCAAAAATATACTGAAGTAAGGCTGCCAAGAGGACTTGAAAGCGGGGCAGAATTGCAGGAAACCGATTTCAGGAGGTAGACTGGAATTGCATTGAAAGCATAGGAAAAGAGGCAGAACGTCCACAATGATGCACTTGGCCAAAAAGGGCGTATGCGTTTTTTCCTGAATATATTCAGGAAAAAACGCATACGCCCTTTTTGGCCAACCAAGCAAGCTTGCAAAGGAAATCTGCACTACAATGAAGTCTCACTTCCCCCCGGTCAAAAGGGCCATCTGAAAAAAGTGTAACATCCACAAAGACAGGACAGGCCATGGAGAACTGGGAGCCTTGTTATGCTGATGGGCGGGATGTAAATTGCCAACAGACACTCGGGAGAAGTGTATGGTGTTTCCTGAAACATCTAAAAAACAAAGCAACAGAGCCTAGGGCACTTCCACTTATGGTCCTATAGCTTAGGGAAATTAAAATCAAAAAGACACAGCCACCCCAAAGTTTGGGACGCCTCTGTTTACAAGAACCTCGTGTACAGTACAAGTTCAACATCGCAGAAAGTGAAAAATGGATAAAGAAGTTGTGGTATTTACTTACAAAGCAATATCACTCAGCAATGAAATCTATGTCATCAGGCCCTTAGCAGCACAATGAGTGGATTCAGGTATGATGATTCTAACTGAAATAAGTCACACAGAAAAAGAAACATCATAAGATATCAGTAATACACGGAATGTAAACTTGGCTACACAGGAACTGTATTACAGAACAGAACAGGGTCTCAAATTTAGAAAACCAACTTATGCTTGCTTAAGGGGAAAGGTGAGTTGGGGTGCTGCATAAAACCAGAGATTGAAATGAACACAGATAAAGTTCCTTAAGCCAAATATGGAATAGACAAGAGCTACTCCTTGCTCAACGAAATGGACTCAACACCGCATATTAAATGCCTAAGAATGTACCTGACTAGTAAGTATCTTAAAACCTATGGATTGCTATGTCTCCGAAAGAGAATCAAGCATGTGTACAGGGGCATAAACGCAGCAGTGATAGGATTGGAGAGGTTCGGTGAGCAAATGAAGACCCTTTGAAGTCATATTGCATGGTACCCATTCCACGGGTTTCAACTACCCAGGTTTAAGGTATTCTTCCTTCAGCTAAAACATGCATTTGGAACCTAGAGTATGATCAACCATGTGATCGGGAGACGTGTTCAAATCTGTCTCAGTTTTCGTACCCTGGTACTCGGGTGCAACATTCCAGACGCTTTACTAACACCCTCCCGACTTGGAGAGTCAGTCCCTTTAACCTCCTGTTTGGCCCAGTTTGCAATTTCTGCGGAAGATGAACAGGAATAGCGAGAACCAATGAGAGACTAGCTGGAGGTGTCTGGACGGGCAAATTTAACTCTCATTTCCCACCAGGAAGAGGAATTAACCAAAGGCTCAGCGTGCCGTGCCGGAACCAGATTAGGGCCTGAAGCCATCCTGCGGTGTTGCGGCCAGCTCAAAAGAAAGCGAGTTGAAGAAAGGAGCTCAGGGGCACTGTAATTCACAAACCTGCAGAGTTATAAATGACAGCTATCGTCCAAAAATATACTGAAGTAAGGCTGCCAAGAGGACTTGAAAGCGGGGCAGAATTGCAGGAAACCGATTTCAGGAGGTAGACTGGAATTGCATTGAAAGCATAGGAAAAGAGGCAGAACGTCCACAATGATGCACTTGGCCAAAAAGGGCGTATGCGTTTTTTCCTGAATATATTCAGGAAAAAACGCATACGCCCTTTTTGGCCAACCAAGCAAGCTTGCAAAGGAAATCTGCACTACAATGAAGTCTCACTTCCCCCCGGTCAAAAGGGCCATCTGAAAAAAGTGTAAAATCCAGAAAGGCAGGACAGGCCATGGAGAACTGGGAGCCTTGTTATGCTGATGGGCGGGATGTAAATTGCCAACAGACACTCGGGAGAAGTGTATGGTGTTTCCTGAAACATCTAAAAAACAAAGCAACAGAGCCTAGGGCACTTCCACTTATGGTCCTATAGCTTAGGGAAATTAAAATCAAAAAGACACAGCCACCCCAAAGTTTGGGACGCCTCTGTTTACAAGAACCTCGTGTACAGTACAAGTTCAACATCGCAGAAAGTGAAAAATGGATAAAGAAGTTGTGGTATTTACTTACAAAGCAATATCACTCAGCAATGAAATCTATGTCATCAGGCCCTTAGCAGCACAATGAGTGGATTCAGGTATGATGATTCTAACTGAAATAAGTCACACAGAAAAAGAAACATCATAAGATATCAGTAATACACGGAATGTAAACTTGGCTACACAGGAACTGTATTACAGAACAGAACAGGGTCTCAAATTTAGAAAACCAACTTATGCTTGCTTAAGGGGAAAGGTGAGTTGGGGTGCTGCATAAAACCAGAGATTGAAATGAACACAGATAAAGTTCCTTAAGCCAAATATGGAATAGACAAGAGCTACTCCTTGCTCAACGAAATGGACTCAACACCGCATATTAAATGCCTAAGAATGTACCTGACTAGTAAGTATCTTAAAACCTATGGATTGCTATGTCTCCGAAAGAGAATCAAGCATGTGTACAGGGGCATAAACGCAGCAGTGATAGGATTGGAGAGGTTCGGTGAGCAAATGAAGACCCTTTGAAGTCATATTGCATGGTACCCATTCCACGGGTTTCAACTACCCAGGTTTAAGGTATTCTTCCTTCAGCTAAAACATGCATGTGGAACCTAGAGTATGATCAACCATGTGATCGGGAGACGTGTTCAAATATGTCTCAGTTTTCGTACCCTGGTACTCGGGTGCAACATTCCAGATGCTTTACTAACACCCTCCCGACTTGGAGAGTCAGTCCCTTTAACCTCCTGTTTGGCCCAGTTTGCAATTTCTGCGGAAGATGAACAGGAATAGCGAGAACCAATGAGAGACTAGCTGGAGGTGTCTGGACGGGCAAATTTAACTCTCATTTCCCACCAGGAAGAGGAATTAACCAAAGGCTCAGCGTGCCGTGCCGGAACCAGATTAGGGCCTGAAGCCATCCTGCGGTGTTGCGGCCAGCTCAAAAGAAAGCGAGTTGAAGAAAGGAGCTCAGGGGCACTGTAATTCACAAACCTGCAGAGTTATAAATGACAGCTATCGTCCAAAAATATACTGAAGTAAGGCTGCCAAGAGGACTTGAAAGCGGGGCAGAATTGCAGGAAACCGATTTCAGGAGGTAGACTGGAATTGCATTGAAAGCATAGGAAAAGAGGCAGAACGTCCACAATGATGCACTTGGCCAAAAAGGGCGTATGCGTTTTTTCCTGAATATATTCAGGAAAAAACGCATACGCCCTTTTTGGCCAACCAAGCAAGCTTGCAAAGGAAATCTGCACTACAATGAAGTCTCACTTCCCCCCGGTCAAAAGGGCCATCTGAAAAAAGTGTAAAATCCACAAAGACAGGACAGGCCATGGAGAACTGGGAGCCTTGTTATGCTGATGGGCGGGATGTAAATTGCCAACAGACACTCGGGAGAAGTGTATGGTGTTTCCTGAAACATCTAAAAAACAAAGCAACAGAGCCTAGGGCACTTCCACTTATGGTCCTATAGCTTAGGGAAATTAAAATCAAAAAGACACAGCCACCCCAAAGTTTGGGACGCCTCTGTTTACAAGAACCTCGTGTACAGTACAAGTTCAACATCGCAGAAAGTGAAAAATGGATAAAGAAGTTGTGGTATTTACTTACAAAGCAATATCACTCAGCAATGAAATCTATGTCATCAGGCCCTTAGCAGCACAATGAGTGGATTCAGGTATGATGATTCCAACTGAAATAAGTCACACAGAAAAAGAAACATCATAAGATATCAGTAATACACGGAATGTAAACTTGGCTACACAGGAACTGTATTACAGAACAGAACAGGGTCTCAAATTTAGAAAACCAACTTATGCTTGCTTAAGGGGAAAGGTGAGTTGGGGTGCTGCATAAAACCAGAGATTGAAATGAACACAGATAAAGTTCCTTAAGCCAAATATGGAATAGACAAGAGCTACTCCTTGCTCAACGAAATGGACTCAACACCGCATATTAAATGCCTAAGAATGTACCTGACTAGTAAGTATCTTAAAACCTATGGATTGCTATGTCTCCGAAAGAGAATCAAGCATGTGTACAGGGGCATAAACGCAGCAGTGATAGGATTGGAGAGGTTCGGTGAGCAAATGAAGACCCTTTGAAGTCATATTGCATGGTACCCATTCCACGGGTTTCAACTACCCAGGTTTAAGGTATTCTTCCTTCAGCTAAAACATGCATGTGGAACCTAGAGTATGATCAACCATGTGATCGGGAGACGTGTTCAAATATGTCTCAGTTTTCGTACCCTGGTACTCGGGTGCAACATTCCAGATGCTTTACTAACACCCTCCCGACTTGGAGAGTCAGTCCCTTTAACCTCCTGTTTGGCCCAGTTTGCAATTTCTGCGGAAGATGAACAGGAATAGCGAGAACCAATGAGAGACTAGCTGGAGGTGTCTGGACGGGCAAATTTAACTCTCATTTCCCACCAGGAAGAGGAATTAACCAAAGGCTCAGCGTGCCGTGCCGGAACCAGATTAGGGCCTGAAGCCATCCTGCGGTGTTGCGGCCAGCTCAAAAGAAAGCGAGTTGAAGAAAGGAGCTCAGGGGCACTGTAATTCACAAACCTGCAGAGTTATAAATGACAGCTATCGTCCAAAAATATACTGAAGTAAGGCTGCCAAGAGGACTTGAAAGCGGGGCAGAATTGCAGGAAACCGATTTCAGGAGGTAGACTGGAATTGCATTGAAAGCATAGGAAAAGAGGCAGAACGTCCACAATGATGCACTTGGCCAAAAAGGGCGTATGCGTTTTTTCCTGAATATATTCAGGAAAAAACGCATACGCCCTTTTTGGCCAACCAAGCAAGCTTGCAAAGGAAATCTGCACTACAATGAAGTCTCACTTCCCCCCGGTCAAAAGGGCCATCTGAAAAAAGTGTAAAATCCAGAAAGGCAGGACAGGCCATGGAGAACTGGGAGCCTTGTTATGCTGATGGGCGGGATGTAAATTGCCAACAGACACTCGGGAGAAGTGTATGGTGTTTCCTGAAACATCTAAAAAACAAAGCAACAGAGCCTAGGGCACTTCCACTTATGGTCCTATAGCTTAGGGAAATTAAAATCAAAAAGACACAGCCACCCCAAAGTTTGGGACGCCTCTGTTTACAAGAACCTCGTGTACAGTACAAGTTCAACATCGCAGAAAGTGAAAAATGGATAAAGAAGTTGTGGTATTTACTTACAAAGCAATATCACTCAGCAATGAAATCTATGTCATCAGGCCCTTAGCAGCACAATGAGTGGATTCAGGTATGATGATTCTAACTGAAATAAGTCACACAGAAAAAGAAACATCATAAGATATCAGTAATACACGGAATGTAAACTTGGCTACACAGGAACTGTATTACAGAACAGAACAGGGTCTCAAATTTAGAAAACCAACTTATGCTTGCTTAAGGGGAAAGGTGAGTTGGGGTGCTGCATAAAACCAGAGATTGAAATGAACACAGATAAAGTTCCTTAAGCCAAATATGGAATAGACAAGAGCTACTCCTTGCTCAACGAAATGGACTCAACACCGCATATTAAATGCCTAAGAATGTACCTGACTAGTAAGTATCTTAAAACCTATGGATTGCTATGTCTCCGAAAGAGAATCAAGCATGTGTACAGGGGCATAAACGCAGCAGTGATAGGATTGGAGAGGTTCGGTGAGCAAATGAAGACCCTTTGAAGTCATATTGCATGGTACCCATTCCACGGGTTTCAACTACCCAGGTTTAAGGTATTCTTCCTTCAGCTAAAACATGCATGTGGAACCTAGAGTATGATCAACCATGTGATCGGGAGACGTGTTCAAATCTGTCTCAGTTTTCGTACCCTGGTACTCGGGTGCAACATTCCAGACGCTTTACTAACACCCTCCCGACTTGGAGAGTCAGTCCCTTTAACCTCCTGTTTGGCCCAGTTTGCAATTTCTGCGGAAGATGAACAGGAATAGCGAGAACCAATGAGAGACTAGCTGGAGGTGTCTGGACGGGCAAATTTAACTCTCATTTCCCACCAGGAAGAGGAATTAACCAAAGGCTCAGCGTGCCGTGCCGGAACCAGATTAGGGCCTGAAGCCATCCTGCGGTGTTGCGGCCAGCTCAAAAGAAAGCGAGTTGAAGAAAGGAGCTCAGGGGCACTGTAATTCACAAACCTGCAGAGTTATAAATGACAGCTATCGTCCAAAAATATACTGAAGTAAGGCTGCCAAGAGGACTTGAAAGCGGGGCAGAATTGCAGGAAACCGATTTCAGGAGGTAGACTGGAATTGCATTGAAAGCATAGGAAAAGAGGCAGAACGTCCACAATGATGCACTTGGCCAAAAAGGGCGTATGCGTTTTTTCCTGAATATATTCAGGAAAAAACGCATACGCCCTTTTTGGCCAACCAAGCAAGCTTGCAAAGGAAATCTGCACTACAATGAAGTCTCACTTCCCCCCGGTCAAAAGGGCCATCTGAAAAAAGTGTAAAATCCACAAAGACAGGACAGGCCATGGAGAACTGGGAGCCTTGTTATGCTGATGGGCGGGATGTAAATTGCCAACAGACACTCGGGAGAAGTGTATGGTGTTTCCTGAAACATCTAAAAAACAAAGCAACAGAGCCTAGGGCACTTCCACTTATGGTCCTATAGCTTAGGGAAATTAAAATCAAAAAGACACAGCCACCCCAAAGTTTGGGACGCCTCTGTTTACAAGAACCTCGTGTACAGTACAAGTTCAACATCGCAGAAAGTGAAAAATGGATAAAGAAGTTGTGGTATTTACTTACAAAGCAATGTCACTCAGCAATGAAATCTATGTCATCAGGCCCTTAGCAGCACAATGAGTGGATTCAGGTATGATGATTCTAACTGAAATAAGTCACACAGAAAAAGAAACATCATAAGATATCAGTAATACACGGAATGTAAACTTGGCTACACAGGAACTGTATTACAGAACAGAACAGGGTCTCAAATTTAGAAAACCAACTTATGCTTGCTTAAGGGGAAAGGTGAGTTGGGGTGCTGCATAAAACCAGAGATTGAAATGAACACAGATAAAGTTCCTTAAGCCAAATATGGAATAGACAAGAGCTACTCCTTGCTCAACGAAATGGACTCAACACCGCATATTAAATGCCTAAGAATGTACCTGACTAGTAAGTATCTTAAAACCTATGGATTGCTATGTCTCCGAAAGAGAATCAAGCATGTGTACAGGGGCATAAACGCAGCAGTGATAGGATTGGAGAGGTTCGGTGAGCAAATGAAGACCCTTTGAAGTCATATTGCATGGTACCCATTCCACGGGTTTCAACTACCCAGGTTTAAGGTATTCTTCCTTCAGCTAAAACATGCATGTGGAACCTAGAGTATGATCAACCATGTGATCGGGAGACGTGTTCAAATCTGTCTCAGTTTTCGTACCCTGGTACTCGGGTGCAACATTCCAGACGCTTTACTAACACCCTCCCGACTTGGAGAGTCAGTCCCTTTAACCTCCTGTTTGGCCCAGTTTGCAATTTCTGCGGAAGATGAACAGGAATAGCGAGAACCAATGAGAGACTAGCTGGAGGTGTCTGGACGGGCAAATTTAACTCTCATTTCCCACCAGGAAGAGGAATTAACCAAAGGCTCAGCGTGCCGTGCCGGAACCAGATTAGGGCCTGAAGCCATCCTGCGGTGTTGCGGCCAGCTCAAAAGAAAGCGAGTTGAAGAAAGGAGCTCAGGGGCACTGTAATTCACAAACCTGCAGAGTTATAAATGACAGCTATCGTCCAAAAATATACTGAAGTAAGGCTGCCAAGAGGACTTGAAAGCGGGGCAGAATTGCAGGAAACCGATTTCAGGAGGTAGACTGGAATTGCATTGAAAGCATAGGAAAAGAGGCAGAACGTCCACAATGATGCACTTGGCCAAAAAGGGCGTATGCGTTTTTTCCTGAATATATTCAGGAAAAAACGCATACGCCCTTTTTGGCCAACCAAGCAAGCTTGCAAAGGAAATCTGCACTACAATGAAGTCTCACTTCCCCCCGGTCAAAAGGGCCATCTGAAAAAAGTGTAAAATCCAGAAAGGCAGGACAGGCCATGGAGAACTGGGAGCCTTGTTATGCTGATGGGCGGGATGTAAATTGCCAACAGACACTCGGGAGAAGTGTATGGTGTTTCCTGAAACATCTAAAAAACAAAGCAACAGAGCCTAGGGCACTTCCACTTATGGTCCTATAGCTTAGGGAAATTAAAATCAAAAAGACACAGCCACCCCAAAGTTTGGGACGCCTCTGTTTACAAGAACCTCGTGTACAGTACAAGTTCAACATCGCAGAAAGTGAAAAATGGATAAAGAAGTTGTGGTATTTACTTACAAAGCAATATCACTCAGCAATGAAATCTATGTCATCAGGCCCTTAGCAGCACAATGAGTGGATTCAGGTATGATGATTCTAACTGAAATAAGTCACACAGAAAAAGAAACATCATAAGATATCAGTAATACACGGAATGTAAACTTGGCTACACAGGAACTGTATTACAGAACAGAACAGGGTCTCAAATTTAGAAAACCAACTTATGCTTGCTTAAGGGGAAAGGTGAGTTGGGGTGCTGCATAAAACCAGAGATTGAAATGAACACAGATAAAGTTCCTTAAGCCAAATATGGAATAGACAAGAGCTACTCCTTGCTCAACGAAATGGACTCAACACCGCATATTAAATGCCTAAGAATGTACCTGACTAGTAAGTATCTTAAAACCTATGGATTGCTATGTCTCCGAAAGAGAATCAAGCATGTGTACAGGGGCATAAACGCAGCAGTGATAGGATTGGAGAGGTTCGGTGAGCAAATGAAGACCCTTTGAAGTCATATTGCATGGTACCCATTCCACGGGTTTCAACTACCCAGGTTTAAGGTATTCTTCCTTCAGCTAAAACATGCATGTGGAACCTAGAGTATGATCAACCATGTGATCGGGAGACGTGTTCAAATATGTCTCAGTTTTCGTACCCTGGTACTCGGGTGCAACATTCCAGACGCTTTACTAACACCCTCCCGACTTGGAGAGTCAGTCCCTTTAACCTCCTGTTTGGCCCAGTTTGCAATTTCTGCGGAAGATGAACAGGAATAGCGAGAACCAATGAGAGACTAGCTGGAGGTGTCTGGACGGGCAAATTTAACTCTCATTTCCCACCAGGAAGAGGAATTAACCAAAGGCTCAGCGTGCCGTGCCGGAACCAGATTAGGGCCTGAAGCCATCCTGCGGTGTTGCGGCCAGCTCAAAAGAAAGCGAGTTGAAGAAAGGAGCTCAGGGGCACTGTAATTCACAAACCTGCAGAGTTATAAATGACAGCTATCGTCCAAAAATATACTGAAGTAAGGCTGCCAAGAGGACTTGAAAGCGGGGCAGAATTGCAGGAAACCGATTTCAGGAGGTAGACTGGAATTGCATTGAAAGCATAGGAAAAGAGGCAGAACGTCCACAATGATGCACTTGGCCAAAAAGGGCGTATGCGTTTTTTCCTGAATATATTCAGGAAAAAACGCATACGCCCTTTTTGGCCAACCAAGCAAGCTTGCAAAGGAAATCTGCACTACAATGAAGTCTCACTTCCCCCCGGTCAAAAGGGCCATCTGAAAAAAGTGTAAAATCCACAAAGACAGGACAGGCCATGGAGAACTGGGAGCCTTGTTATGCTGATGGGCGGGATGTAAATTGCCAACAGACACTCGGGAGAAGTGTATGGTGTTTCCTGAAACATCTAAAAAACAAAGCAACAGAGCCTAGGGCACTTCCACTTATGGTCCTATAGCTTAGGGAAATTAAAATCAAAAAGACACAGCCACCCCAAAGTTTGGGACGCCTCTGTTTACAAGAACCTCGTGTACAGTACAAGTTCAACATCGCAGAAAGTGAAAAATGGATAAAGAAGTTGTGGTATTTACTTACAAAGCAATATCACTCAGCAATGAAATCTATGTCATCAGGCCCTTAGCAGCACAATGAGTGGATTCAGGTATGATGATTCTAACTGAAATAAGTCACACAGAAAAAGAAACATCATAAGATATCAGTAATACACGGAATGTAAACTTGGCTACACAGGAACTGTATTACAGAACAGAACAGGGTCTCAAATTTAGAAAACCAACTTATGCTTGCTTAAGGGGAAAGGTGAGTTGGGGTGCTGCATAAAACCAGAGATTGAAATGAACACAGATAAAGTTCCTTAAGCCAAATATGGAATAGACAAGAGCTACTCCTTGCTCAACGAAATGGACTCAACACCGCATATTAAATGCCTAAGAATGTACCTGACTAGTAAGTATCTTAAAACCTATGGATTGCTATGTCTCCGAAAGAGAATCAAGCATGTGTACAGGGGCATAAACGCAGCAGTGATAGGATTGGAGAGGTTCGGTGAGCAAATGAAGACCCTTTGAAGTCATATTGCATGGTACCCATTCCACGGGTTTCAACTACCCAGGTTTAAGGTATTCTTCCTTCAGCTAAAACATGCATGTGGAACCTAGAGTATGATCAACCATGTGATCGGGAGACGTGTTCAAATCTGTCTCAGTTTTCGTACCCTGGTACTCGGGTGCAACATTCCAGACGCTTTACTAACACCCTCCCGACTTGGAGAGTCAGTCCCTTTAACCTCCTGTTTGGCCCAGTTTGCAATTTCTGCGGAAGATGAACAGGAATAGCGAGAACCAATGAGAGACTAGCTGGAGGTGTCTGGACGGGCAAATTTAACTCTCATTTCCCACCAGGAAGAGGAATTAACCAAAGGCTCAGCGTGCCGTGCCGGAACCAGATTAGGGCCTGAAGCCATCCTGCGGTGTTGCGGCCAGCTCAAAAGAAAGCGAGTTGAAGAAAGGAGCTCAGGGGCACTGTAATTCACAAACCTGCAGAGTTATAAATGACAGCTATCGTCCAAAAATATACTGAAGTAAGGCTGCCAAGAGGACTTGAAAGCGGGGCAGAATTGCAGGAAACCGATTTCAGGAGGTAGACTGGAATTGCATTGAAAGCATAGGAAAAGAGGCAGAACGTCCACAATGATGCACTTGGCCAAAAAGGGCGTATGCGTTTTTTCCTGAATATATTCAGGAAAAAACGCATACGCCCTTTTTGGCCAACCAAGCAAGCTTGCAAAGGAAATCTGCACTACAATGAAGTCTCACTTCCCCCCGGTCAAAAGGGCCATCTGAAAAAAGTGTAAAATCCAGAAAGGCAGGACAGGCCATGGAGAACTGGGAGCCTTGTTATGCTGATGGGCGGGATGTAAATTGCCAACAGACACTCGGGAGAAGTGTATGGTGTTTCCTGAAACATCTAAAAAACAAAGCAACAGAGCCTAGGGCACTTCCACTTATGGTCCTATAGCTTAGGGAAATTAAAATCAAAAAGACACAGCCACCCCAAAGTTTGGGACGTCTCTGTTTACAAGAACCTCGTGTACAGTACAAGTTCAACATCGCAGAAAGTGAAAAATGGATAAAGAAGTTGTGGTATTTACTTACAAAGCAATATCACTCAGCAATGAAATCTATGTCATCAGGCCCTTAGCAGCACAATGAGTGGATTCAGGTATGATGATTCTAACTGAAATAAGTCACACAGAAAAAGAAACATCATAAGATATCAGTAATACACGGAATGTAAACTTGGCTACACAGGAACTGTATTACAGAACAGAACAGGGTCTCAAATTTAGAAAACCAACTTATGCTTGCTTAAGGGGAAAGGTGAGTTGGGGTGCTCCATAAAACCAGAGATTGAAATGAACACAGATAAAGTTCCTTAAGCCAAATATGGAATAGACAAGAGCTACTCCTTGCTCAACGAAATGGACTCAACACCGCATATTAAATGCCTAAGAATGTACCTGACTAGTAAGTATCTTAAAACCTATGGATTGCTATGTCTCCGAAAGAGAATCAAGCATGTGTACAGGGGCATAAACGCAGCAGTGATAGGATTGGAGAGGTTCAGTGAGCAAATGAAGACCCTTTGAAGTCATATTGCATGGTACCCATTCCACGGGTTTCAACTACCCAGGTTTAAGGTATTCTTCCTTCAGCTAAAACATGCATGTGGAACCTAGAGTATGATCAACCATGTGATCGGGAGACGTGTTCAAATATGTCTCAGTTTTCGTACCCTGGTACTCGGGTGCAACATTCCAGACGCTTTACTAACACCCTCCCGACTTGGAGAGTCAGTCCCTTTAACCTCCTGTTTGGCCCAGTTTGCAATTTCTGCGGAAGATGAACAGGAATAGCGAGAACCAATGAGAGACTAGCTGGAGGTGTCTGGACGGGAAATTTATCTCTCATTTCCCACCAGGAAGAGGAATTAACCAAAGGCTCAGCGTGCCGTGCCGGAACCAGATTAGGGCCTGAAGCCATCTTGCAGTGTTGCGGCCAGCTCAAAAGAAAGCGAGTTGAAGAAAGGAGCTCAGGGGCACTGTAATTCACAAACCTGCAGAGTTATAAATGACAGCTATCGTCCAAAAATATACTGAAGTAAGGCTGCCAAGAGGACTTGAAAGCGGGGCAGAATTGCAGGAAACCGATTTCAGGAGGTAGACTGGAATTGCATTGAAAGCATAGGAAAAGAGGCAGAACGTCCACAATGATGCACTTGGCCAAAAAGGGCGTATGCGTTTTTTCCTGAATATATTCAGGAAAAAACGCATACGCCCTTTTTGGCCAACCAAGCAAGCTTGCAAAGGAAATCTGCACTACAATGAAGTCTCACTTCCCCCCGGTCAAAAGGGCCATCTGAAAAAAGTGTAAAATCCAGAAAGACAGGACAGGCCATGGAGAACTGGGAGCCTTGTTATGCTGATGGGCGGGATGTAAATTGCCAACAGACACTCGGGAGAAGTGTATGGTGTTTCCTGAAACATCTAAAAAACAAAGCAACAGAGCCTAGGGCACTTCCACTTATGGTCCTATAGCTTAGGGAAATTAAAATCAAAAAGACACAGCCACCCCAAAGTTTGGGACGCCTCTGTTTACAAGAACCTCGTTTACAGTACAAGTTCAACATCGCAGAAAGTGAAAAATGGATAAAGAAGTTGTGGTATTTACTTACAAAGCAATATCACTCAGCAATGAAATCTATGTCATCAGGCCCTTAGCAGCACAATGAGTGGATTCAGGTATGATGATTCTAACTGAAATAAGTCACACAGAAAAAGAAACATCATAAGATATCAGTAATACACGGAATGTAAACTTGGCTACACAGGAACTGTATTACAGAACAGAACAGGGTCTCAAATTTAGAAAACCAACTTATGCTTGCTTAAGGGGAAAGGTGAGTTGGGGTGCTGCATAAAACAGAGATTGAAATGAACACAGATAAAGTTCCTTAAGCCAAATATGGAATAGACAAGAGCTACTCCTTGCTCAACGAAATGGACTCAACACCGCATATTAAATGCCTAAGAATGTACCTGACTAGTAAGTATCTTAAAACCTATGGATTGCTATGTCTCTGAAAGAGAATCAAGCATGTGTACAGGGGCATAAACGCAGCAGTGATAGGATTGGAGAGGTTCGGTGAGCAAATGAAGACCCTTTGAAGTCATATTGCATGGTACCCATTCCACAGGTTTCAACTACCCAGGTTTAAGGTATTCTTCCTTCAGCTAAAACATGCATGTGGAACCTAGAGTATGATCAACCATGTGATCGGGAGATGTGTTCAAATCTGTCTCAGTTTTCGTACCCTGGTACTCGGGTGCAACATTCCAGACGCTTTACTAACACCCTCCCGACTTGGAGAGTCAGTCCCTTTAACCTCCTGTTTGGCCCAGTTTGCAATTTCTGCGGAAGATGAACAGGAATAGCGAGAACCAATGAGAGACTAGCTGGAGGTGTCTGGACGGGCAAATTTAACTCTCATTTCCCACCAGGAAGAGGAATTAACCAAAGGCTCAGCGTGCCGTGCCGGAACCAGATTAGGGCCTGAAGCCATCCTGCGGTGTTGCGGCCAGCTCAAAAGAAAGCGAGTTGAAGAAAGGAGCTCAGGGGCACTGTAATTCACAAACCTGCAGAGTTATAAATGACAGCTATCGTCCAAAAATATACTGAAGTAAGGCTGCCAAGAGGACTTGAAAGCGGGGCAGAATTGCAGGAAACCGATTTCAGGAGGTAGACTGGAATTGCATTGAAAGCATAGGAAAAGAGGCAGAACGTCCACAATGATGCACTTGGCCAAAAGGGGCGTATGCGTTTTTTCCTGAATATATTCAGGAAAAAACGCATACGCCCTTTTTGGCCAACCAAGCAAGCATGCAAAGGAAATCTGCACTACAATGAAGTCTCACTTCCCCCCGGTCAAAAGGGCCATCTGAAAAAAGTGTAAAATCCAGAAAGGCAGGACAGGCCATGGAGAACTGGGAGCCTTGTTATGCTGATGGGCGGGATGTAAATTGCCAACAGACACTCGGGAGAAGTGTATGGTGTTTCCTGAAACATCTAAAAAACAAAGCAACAGAGCCTAGGGCACTTCCACTTATGGTCCTATAGCTTAGGGAAATTAAAATCAAAAAGACACAGCCACCCCAAAGTTTGGGACGCCTCTGTTTACAAGAACATCGTGTACAGTACAAGTTCAACATCGCAGAAAGTGAAAAATGGATAAAGAAGTTGTGGTATTTACTTACAAAGCAATATCACTCAGCAATGAAATCTATGTCATCAGGCCCTTAGCAGCACAATGAGTGGATTCAGGTATGATGATTCCAACTGAAATAAGTCACACAGAAAAAGAAACATCATAAGATATCAGTAATACACAGAATGTAAACTTGGCTACACAGGAACTGTATTACAGAACAGAACAGGGTCTCAAATTTAGAAAACCAACTTATGCTTGCTTAAGGGGAAAGGTGAGTTGGGGTGCTGCATAAAACCAGAGATTGAAATGAACACAGATAAAGTTCCTTAAGCCAAATATGGAATAGACAAGAGCTACTCCTTGCTCAACGAAATGGACTCAACACCGCATATTAAATGCCTAAGAATGTACCTGACTAGTAAGTATCTTAAAACCTATGGATTGCTATGTCTCCGAAAGAGAATCAAGCATGTGTACAGGGGCATAAACGCAGCAGTGATAGGATTGGAGAGGTTCGGTGAGCAAATGAAGACCCTTTGAAGTCATATTGCATGGTACCCATTCCACGGGTTTCAACTACCCAGGTTTAAGGTATTCTTCCTTCAGCTAAAACATGCATGTGGAACCTAGAGTATGATCAACCATGTGATCGGGAGACGTGTTCAAATCTGTCTCAGTTTTCGTACCCTGGTACTCGGGTGCAACATTCCAGACGCTTTACTAACACCCTCCCGACTTGGAGAGTCAGTCCCTTTAACCTCCTGTTTGGCCCAGTTTGCAATTTCTGCGGAAGATGAACAGGAATAGCGAGAACCAATGAGAGACTAGCTGGAGGTGTCTGGACGGGCAAATTTAACTCTCATTTCCCACCAGGAAGAGGAATTAACCAAAGGCTCAGCGTGCCGTGCCGGAACCAGATTAGGGCCTGAAGCCATCCTGCGGTGTTGCGGCCAGCTCAAAAGAAAGCGAGTTGAAGAAAGGAGCTCAGGGGCACTGTAATTCACAAACCTGCAGAGTTATAAATGACAGCTATCGTCCAAAAATATACTGAAGTAAGGCTGCCAAGAGGACTTGAAAGTGGGGCAGAATTGCAGGAAACCGATTTCAGGAGGTAGACTGGAATTGCATTGAAAGCATAGGAAAAGAGGCAGAACGTCCACAATGATGCACTTGGCCAAAAAGGGCGTATGCGTTTTTTCCTGAATATATTCAGGAAAAAACGCATACGCCCTTTTTGGCCAACCAAGCAAGCTTGCAAAGGAAATCTGCACTACAATGAAGTCTCACTTCCCCCCGGTCAAAAAGGCCATCTGAAAAAAGTGTAAAATCCACAAAGACAGGACAGGCCATGGAGAACTGGGAGCCTTGTTATGCTGATGGGCGGGATGTAAATTGCCAACAGACACTCGGGAGAAGTGTATGGTGTTTCCTGAAACATCTAAAAAACAAAGCAACAGAGCCTAGGGCACTTCCACTTATGGTCCTATAGCTTAGGGAAATTAAAATCAAAAAGACACAGCCACCCCAAAGTTTGGGACGCCTCTGTTTACAAGAACCTCGTGTACAGTACAAGTTCAACATCGCAGAAAGTGAAAAATGGATAAAGAAGTTGTGGTATTTACTTACAAAGCAATATCACTCAGCAATGAAATCTATGTCATCAGGCCCTTAGCAGCACAATGAGTGGATTCAGGTATGATGATTCTAACTGAAATAAGTCACACAGAAAAAGAAACATCATAAGATATCAGTAATACACGGAATGTAAACTTGGCTACACAGGAACTGTATTACAGAACAGAACAGGGTCTCAAATTTAGAAAACCAACTTATGCTTGCTTAAGGGGAAAGGTGAGTTGGGGTGCTGCATAAAACCAGAGATTGAAATGAACACAGATAAAGTTCCTTAAGCCAAATATGGAATAGACAAGAGCTACTCCTTGCTCAACGAAATGGACTCAACACCGCATATTAAATGCCTAAGAATGTACCTGACTAGTAAGTATCTTAAAACCTATGGATTGCTATGTCTCCGAAAGAGAATCAAGCATGTGTACAGGGGCATAAACGCAGCAGTGATAGGATTGGAGAGGTTCGGTGAGCAAATGAAGACCCTTTGAAGTCATATTGCATGGTACCCATTCCACGGGTTTCAACTACCCAGGTTTAAGGTATTCTTCCTTCAGCTAAAACATGCATGTGGAACCTAGAGTATGATCAACCATGTGATCGGGAGACGTGTTCAAATCTGTCTCAGTTTTCGTACCCTGGTACTCGGGTGCAACATTCCAGACGCTTTACTAACACCCTCCCGACTTGGAGAGTCAGTCCCTTTAACCTCCTGTTTGGCCCAGTTTGCAATTTCTGCGGAAGATGAACAGGAATAGCGAGAACCAATGAGAGACTAGCTGGAGGTGTCTGGACGGGCAAATTTAACTCTCATTTCCCACCAGGAAGAGGAATTAACCAAAGGCTCAGCGTGCCGTGCCGGAACCAGATTAGGGCCTGAAGCCATCCTGCGGTGTTGCGGCCAGCTCAAAAGAAAGCGAGTTGAAGAAAGGAGCTCAGGGGCACTGTAATTCACAAACCTGCAGAGTTATAAATGACAGCTATCGTCCAAAAATATACTGAAGTAAGGCTGCCAAGAGGACTTGAAAGCGGGGCAGAATTGCAGGAAACCGATTTCAGGAGGCACACTGGAATTGCATTGAAAGCATAGGAAAAGAGGCAGAACGTCCACAATGATGCACTTGGCCAAAAAGGGCGTATGCGTTTTTTCCTGAATATATTCAGGAAAAAACGCATACGCCCTTTTTGGCCAACCAAGCAAGCATGCAAAGGAAATCTGCACTACAATGAAGTCTCACTTCCCCCCCCGTCAAAAGGGCCATCTGAAAAAAGTGTAAAATCCAGAAAGGCAGGACAGGCCATGGAGAACTGGGAGCCTTGTTATGCTGATGGGCGGGATGTAAATTGCCAACAGACACTCGGGAGAAGTGTATGGTGTTTCCTGAAACATCTAAAAAACAAAGCAACAGAGCCTAGGGCACTTCCACTTATGGTCCTATAGCTTAGGGAAATTAAAATCAAAAAGACACAGCCACCCCAAAGTTTGGGACGTCTCTGTTTACAAGAACCTCGTGTACAGTACAAGTTCAACATCGCAGAAAGTGAAAAATGGATAAAGAAGTTGTGGTATTTACTTACAAAGCAATATCACTCAGCAATGAAATCTATGTCATCAGGCCCTTAGCAGCACAATGAGTGGATTCAGGTATGATGATTCTAACTGAAATAAGTCACACAGAAAAAGAAACATCATAAGATATCAGTAATACACGGAATGTAAACTTGGCTACACAGGAACTGTATTACAGAACAGAACAGGGTCTCAAATTTAGAAAACCAACTTATGCTTGCTTAAGGGGAAAGGTGAGTTGGGGTGCTCCATAAAACCAGAGATTGAAATGAACACAGATAAAGTTCCTTAAGCCAAATATGGAATAGACAAGAGCTACTCCTTGCTCAACGAAATGGACTCAACACCGCATATTAAATGCCTAAGAATGTACCTGACTAGTAAGTATCTTAAAACCTATGGATTGCTATGTCTCCGAAAGAGAATCAAGCATGTGTACAGGGGCATAAACGCAGCAGTGATAGGATTGGAGAGGTTCAGTGAGCAAATGAAGACCCTTTGAAGTCATATTGCATGGTACCCATTCCACGGGTTTCAACTACCCAGGTTTAAGGTATTCTTCCTTCAGCTAAAACATGCATGTGGAACCTAGAGTATGATCAACCATGTGATCGGGAGACGTGTTCAAATCTGTCTCAGTTTTCGTACCCTGGTACTCGGGTGCAACATTCCAGACGCTTTACTAACACCCTCCCGACTTGGAGAGTCAGTCCCTTTAACCTCCTGTTTGGCCCAGTTTGCAATTTCTGCGGAAGATGAACAGGAATAGCGAGAACCAATGAGAGACTAGCTGGAGGTGTCTGGACGGGAAATTTAACTCTCATTTCCCACCAGGAAGAGGAATTAACCAAAGGCTCAGCGTGCCGTGCCGGAACCAGATTAGGGCCTGAAGCCATCTTGCAGTGTTGCGGCCAGCTCAAAAGAAAGCGAGTTGAAGAAAGGAGCTCAGGGGCACTGTAATTCACAAACCTGCAGAGTTATAAATGACAGCTATCGTCCAAAAATATACTGAAGTAAGGCTGCCAAGAGGACTTGAAAGCGGGGCAGAATTGCAGGAAACCGATTTCAGGAGGTAGACTGGAATTGCATTGAAAGCATAGGAAAAGAGGCAGAACGTCCACAATGATGCACTTGGCCAAAAAGGGCGTATGCGTTTTTTCCTGAATATATTCAGGAAAAAACGCATACGCCCTTTTTGGCCAACCAAGCAAGCTTGCAAAGGAAATCTGCACTACAATGAAGTCTCACTTCCCCCCGGTCAAAAGGGCCATCTGAAAAAAGTGTAAAATCCAGAAAGACAGGACAGGCCATGGAGAACTGGGAGCCTTGTTATGCTGATGGGCGGGATGTAAATTGCCAACAGACACTCGGGAGAAGTGTATGGTGTTTCCTGAAACATCTAAAAAACAAAGCAACAGAGCCTAGGGCACTTCCACTTATGGTCCTATAGCTTAGGGAAATTAAAATCAAAAAGACACAGCCACCCCAAAGTTTGGGACGCCTCTGTTTACAAGAACCTCGTTTACAGTACAAGTTCAACATCGCAGAAAGTGAAAAATGGATAAAGAAGTTGTGGTATTTACTTACAAAGCAATATCACTCAGCAATGAAATCTATGTCATCAGGCCCTTAGCAGCACAATGAGTGGATTCAGGTATGATGATTCTAACTGAAATAAGTCACACAGAAAAAGAAACATCATAAGATATCAGTAATACACGGAATGTAAACTTGGCTACACAGGAACTGTATTACAGAACAGAACAGGGTCTCAAATTTAGAAAACCAACTTATGCTTGCTTAAGGGGAAAGGTGAGTTGGGGTGCTGCATAAAACCAGAGATTGAAATGAACACAGATAAAGTTCCTTAAGCCAAATATGGAATAGACAAGAGCTACTCCTTGCTCAACGAAATGGACTCAACACCGCATATTAAATGCCTAAGAATGTACCTGACTAGTAAGTATCTTAAAACCTATGGATTGCTATGTCTCTGAAAGAGAATCAAGCATGTGTACAGGGGCATAAACGCAGCAGTGATAGGATTGGAGAGGTTCGGTGAGCAAATGAAGACCCTTTGAAGTCATATTGCATGGTACCCATTCCACAGGTTTCAACTACCCAGGTTTAAGGTATTCTTCCTTCAGCTAAAACATGCATGTGGAACCTAGAGTATGATCAACCATGTGATCGGGAGATGTGTTCAAATATGTCTCAGTTTTCGTACCCTGGTACTCGGGTGCAACATTCCAGACGCTTTACTAACACCCTCCCGACTTGGAGAGTCAGTCCCTTTAACCTCCTGTTTGGCCCAGTTTGCAATTTCTGCGGAAGATGAACAGGAATAGCGAGAACCAATGAGAGACTAGCTGGAGGTGTCTGGACGGGCAAATTTAACTCTCATTTCCCACCAGGAAGAGGAATTAACCAAAGGCTCAGCGTGCCGTGCCGGAACCAGATTAGGGCCTGAAGCCATCCTGCGGTGTTGCGGCCAGCTCAAAAGAAAGCGAGTTGAAGAAAGGAGCTCAGGGGCACTGTAATTCACAAACCTGCAGAGTTATAAATGACAGCTATCGTCCAAAAATATACTGAAGTAAGGCTGCCAAGAGGACTTGAAAGCGGGGCAGAATTGCAGGAAACCGATTTCAGGAGGTAGACTGGAATTGCATTGAAAGCATAGGAAAAGAGGCAGAACGTCCACAATGATGCACTTGGCCAAAAAGGGCGTATGCGTTTTTTCCTGAATATATTCAGGAAAAAACGCATACGCCCTTTTTGGCCAACCAAGCAAGCTTGCAAAGGAAATCTGCACTACAATGAAGTCTCACTTCCCCCCGGTCAAAAGGGCCATCTGAAAAAAGTGTAAAATCCAGAAAGGCAGGACAGGCCATGGAGAACTGGGAGCCTTGTTATGCTGATGGGCGGGATGTAAATTGCCAACAGACACTCGGGAGAAGTGTATGGTGTTTCCTGAAACATCTAAAAAACAAAGCAACAGAGCCTAGGGCACTTCCACTTATGGTCCTATAGCTTAGGGAAATTAAAATCAAAAAGACACAGCCACCCCAAAGTTTGGGACGCCTCTGTTTACAAGAACCTCGTGTACAGTACAAGTTCAACATCGCAGAAAGTGAAAAATGGATAAAGAAGTTGTGGTATTTACTTACAAAGCAATATCACTCAGCAATGAAATCTATGTCATCAGGCCCTTAGCAGCACAATGAGTGGATTCAGGTATGATGATTCTAACTGAAATAAGTCACACAGAAAAAGAAACATCATAAGATATCAGTAATACACGGAATGTAAACTTGGCTACACAGGAACTGAATTACAGAACAGAACAGGGTCTCAAATTTAGAAAACCAACTTATGCTTGCTTAAGGGGAAAGGTGAGTTGGGGTGCTGCATAAAACCAGAGATTGAAATGAGCACAGATAAAGTTCCTTAAGCCAAATATGGAATAGACAAGAGCTACTCCTTGCTCAACGAAATGGACTCAACACCGCATATTAAATGCCTAAGAATGTACCTGACTAGTAAGTATCTTAAAACCTATGGATTGCTATGTCTCCGAAAGAGAATCAAGCATGTGTACAGGGGCATAAACGCAGCAGTGATAGGATTGGAGAGGTTCGGTGAGCAAATGAAGACCCTTTGAAGTCATATTGCATCGTACCCATTCCACGGGTTTCAACTACCCAGGTTTAAGGTATTCTTCCTTCAGCTAAAACATGCATGTGGAACCTAGAGTATGATCAGCCATGTGATCGGGAGACGTGTTCAAATATGTCTCAGTTTTCGTACCCTGGTACTCGGGTGCAACATTCCAGACGCTTTACTAACACCCTCCCGACTTGGAGAGTCAGTCCCTTTAACCTCCTGTTTGGCCCAGTTTGCAATTTCTGCGGAAGATGAACAGGAATAGCGAGAACCAATGAGAGACTAGCTGTAGGTGTCTCGATGGGCAAATTTAACTCTCATTTCCCACCAGGAAGAGGAATTAACCAAAGGCTCAGCGTGCCGTGCCGGAACCAGATTAGGGCCTGAAGCCATCCTGCGGTGTTGCGGCCAGCTCAAAAGAAAGCGAGTTGAAGAAAGGAGCTCAGGGGCACTGTAATTCACAAACCTGCAGAGTTATAAATGACAGCTATCGTCCAAAAATATACTGAAGTAAGGCTGCCAAGAGGACTTGAAAGCGGGGCAGAATTGCAGGAAACCGATTTCAGGAGGTAGACTGGAATTGCATTGAAAGCATAGGAAAAGAGGCAGAACGTCCGCAATGATGCACTTGGCCAAAAAGGGCGTATGCGTTTTTTCCTGAATATATTCAGGAAAAAACGCATACGCCCTTTTTGGCCAACCAAGCAAGCTTGCAAAGGAAATCTGCACTACAATGAAGTCTCACTTCCCCCCGGTCAAAAGGGCCATCTGAAAAAAGTGTAAAATCCAGAAAGGCAGGACAGGCCATGGAGAACTGGGAGCCTTGTTATGCTGATGGGCGGGATGTAAATTGCCAACAGACACTCGGGAGAAGTGTATGGTGTTTCCTGAAACATCTAAAAAACAAAGCAACAGAGCCTAGGGCACTTCCACTTATGGTCCTATAGCTTAGGGAAATTAAAATCAAAAAGACACAGCCACCCCAAAGTTTGGGACGCCTCTGTTTACAAGAACCTCGTTTACAGTACAAGTTCAACATCGCAGAAAGTGAAAAATGGATAAAGAAGTTGTGGTATTTCCTTACAAAGCAATATCACTCAGCAATGAAATCTATGTCATCAGGCCCTTAGCAGCACAATGAGTGGATTCAGGTATGATGATTCTAACTGAAATAAGTCACACAGAAAAAGAAACATCATAAGATATCAGTAATACACGGAATGTAAACTTGGCTACACAGGAACTGAATTACAGAACAGAACAGGGTCTCAAATTTAGAAAACCAACTTA
Source organism: Pseudorca crassidens (assembly GCF_039906515.1). NCBI lineage: Eukaryota > Metazoa > Chordata > Mammalia > Artiodactyla > Delphinidae > Pseudorca > Pseudorca crassidens. The sequence goes on from NW_027136310.1 coordinate 1,391,908, forward strand.
TGCTTGCTTAAGGGGAAAGGTGAGTTGGGGTGCTGCATAAAACCAGAGATTGAAATGAGCACAGATAAAGTTCCTTAAGCCAAATATGGAATAGACAAGAGCTACTCCTTGCTCAACGAAATGGACTCAACACCGCATATTAAACGCCTCAGAATGTACCTGACTAGTAAGTATCTTAAAACCTATGGATTGCTATGTCTCCGAAAGATAATCAAGCATGTGTACAGGGGCATAAATGCAGCAGTGATAGGATTGGAGAGGTTCGGTGAGCAAATGAAGACCCTTTGAAGTCATATTGCATGGTACCCATTCCACGGGTTTCAACTACCCAGGTTTAAGGTATTCTTCCTTCAGCTAAAACATGCATGTGGAACCTAGAGTATGATCAACCATGTGATCGGGAGACGTGTTCAAATATGTCTCAGTTTTTGTACCCTGGTACTCGGGTGCAACATTCCAGACGCTTTACTAACACCCTCCCGACTTGGAGAGTCAGTCCCTTTAACCTCCTGTTTGGCCCAGTTTGCAATTTCTGCAGAAGATGAACAGGAATAGCGAGAACCAATGAGAGACTAGCTGGAGGTGTCTGGACGGGCAAATTTAACCCTCATTTCCCACCAGGAAGAGGAATTAACCAAAGGCTCAGACGTGCCGTGCCGGAACCAGATTAGGGCCTGAAGCCATCCTGCGGTGTTGCGGCCAGGTCACAAGAAAGCGAGTTGAAGAAAGGAGCTCAGGGGCACTGTAATTCACAAACCTGCAGAGTTATAAATGACAGCTATCGTCCAAAAATATACTGAAGTAAGGCTGCCAAGAGGACTTGAAAGCGGGGCAGAATTGCAGGAAACCGATTTCAGGAGGCAGACTGGAATTGCATTGAAAGCATAGGAAAAGAGGCAGAACGTCCACAATGATGCACTTGGCCAAAAAGGGCGTATGCGTTTTTTCCTGAATATATTCAGGAAAAAACGCATACGCCCTTTTTGGCCAACCAAGCAAGCTTGCAAAGGAAATCTGCACTACAATGAAGTCTCACTTCCCCCCGGTCAAAAGGGCCATCTGAAAAAAGTGTAAAATCCAGAAAGGCAGGACAGGCCATGGAGAACTGGGAGCCTTGTTATGCTGATGGGCGGGATGTAAATTGCCAACAGACACTCGGGAGAAGTGTATGGTGTTTCCTGAAACATCTAAAAAACAAAGCAACAGAGCCTAGGGCACTTCCACTTATGGTCCTATAACTTAGGGAAATTAAAATCAAAAAGACACAGCCACCCCAAAGTTTGGGACGCCTCTGTTTACAAGAACCTCGTTTACAGTACAAGTTCAACATCGCAGAAAGTGAAAAATGGATAAAGAAGTTGTGGTATTTACTTACAAAGCAATATCACTCAGCAATGAAATCTATGTCATCAGGCCCTTAGCTGCACAATGAGTGGATTCAGGTATGATGATTCTAACTGAAATAAATCACACAGAAAAAGAAACATCATAAGATATCAGTAATACACGGAATGTAAACTTGGCTACACAGGAACTGAATTACAGAACAGAACAGGGTCTCAAATTTAGAAAACCAACTTATGCTTGCTTAAGGGGAAAGGTGAGTTGGGGTGCTGCATAAAACCAGAGATTAAAATGAGCACAGATAAAGTTCCTTAAGCCAAATATGGAATAGACAAGAGCTACTCCTTGCTCAACAAAATGGACTCAACACCGCATATTAAATGCCTAAGAATGTACCTGACTACTAAGTATCTTAAAACCTATGGATTGCTATGTCTCCGAAAGAGAATCAAGCATGTGTACAGGGGCATAAACGCAGCAGTGATAGGATTGGAGAGGTTCGGTGAGCAAATGAAGACCCTTTGAAGTCATATTGCATCGTACCCATTCCACGGGTTTCAACTACCCAGGTTTAAGGTATTCTTCCTTCAGCTAAAACATGCATGTAGAACCTAGAGTATGATCAGCCATGTGATTGGGAGACGTGTTCAAATATGTCTCAGTTTTCGTACCCTGGTACTCGGGTGCAACATTCCAGACGCTTTACTAACACCCTCCCGACTTGGAGAGTCAGTCCCTTTAACCTCCTGTTTGGCCCAGTTTGCAATTTCTGCGGAAGATGAACAGGAATAGCGAGAACCAATGAGAGACTAGCTGTAGGTGTCTCGATGGGCAAATTTAACTCTCATTTCCCACCAGGAAGAGGAATTAACCAAAGGCTCAGCGTGCCGTGCCGGAACCAGATTAGGGCCTGAAGCCATCCTGCGGTGTTGCGGCCAGCTCAAAAGAAAGCGAGTTGAAGAAAGGAGCTCAGGGGCACTGTAATTCACAAACCTGCAGAGTTATAAATGACAGCTATCGTCCAAAAATATACTGAAGTAAGGCTGCCAAGAGGACTTGAAAGCGGGGCAGAATTGCAGGAAACCGATTTCAGGAGGTAGACTGGAATTGCATTGAAAGCATAGGAAAAGAGGCAGAACGTCCACAATGATGCACTTGGCCAAAAAGGGCGTATGCGTTTTTTCCTGAATATATTCAGGAAAAAACGCATACGCCCTTTTTGGCCAACCAAGCAAGCTTGCAAAGGAAATCTGCACTACAATGAAGTCTCACTTCCCCCCGGTCAAAAGGGCCATCTGAAAAAAGTGTAAAATCCAGAAAGGCAGGACAGGCCATGGAGAACTGGGAGCCTTGTTATGCTGATGGGCGGGATGTAAATTGCCAACAGACACTCGGGAGAAGTGTATGGTGTTTCCTGAAACATCTAAAAAACAAAGCAACAGAGCCTAGGGCACTTCCACTTATGGTCCTATAGCTTAGGGAAATTAAAATCAAAAAGACACAGCCACCCCAAAGTTTGGGACGCCTCTGTTTACAAGAACCTCGTTTACCGTACAAGTTCAATATCACAGAAAGTGAAAAATGGATAAAGAACTTGTGGTACTTACGTACAATGCAGTATCACTCAGCAATGAAATCTATGTCATCAGGCCCGTAGCAGCATAATGAGTGGATTCAGGTACGATGATTCTAACTGAAATAAGTCACACAGAAAAAGAAACATCATAAGATATCACTAATACATGGAATGTAAACTTGGCTACACAGGAACTGAATTCCAAAACAGAACAGGGTCTCAAATTTAGAAAACCAACTTATGCTTCCTTAAGGGGAAAGGTGAGTTGGGGTGCTGCATAAAACCAGAGATTGAAATGAGCACAGATAAAGTTCCTTAAGCCAAATATGGAATAGACAAGAGCTACTCCTTGCTCAACGAAATGGACTCAACACCGCATGTTAAACGCCTAAGAATGTACCTGACTACTAAGTATCTTAAAACCTATGGATTGCTATGTCTCCAAAAGAGAATCAAGCGTGTGTACAGGGGCATAAACGCAGCAGTGATAGGATTGGAGAGGTTCGGTGAGCAAATGAAGACCCTTTGAAGTCATATTGCATGGTACCCATTACACGGGTCTCAACTCTCCAGGTTTAAGGGATTCTTCCTTCAGCTAAAACATGCATGTGGAACCCAGAGTATGATCAACCGTGTGAACGGGAGACGTGTTCAAATATGTCTCAGTTTTCCTCCCCTGGTACTCGGGTGCAACATTCCAGACGCTTTACTAACACTCTCCCCACTTGGAGAGTCAGCGCCTTTAACCTCCTGTTTGGCCCAGTTTGCAATTTCTGCGGAAGTTGAACAGGAATAGCGAGAACCAATCAGAGACTAGCTGGAGGTGTCTGGACGGGCAAATTTAACTCTCATTTCCCACCAGGAAGAGGAAATAACCAAAGGCTCAGCGTGCCGTGCCGGAACCAGATTAGGGCCTGAAGCCATCCTGCGGTGTTGCGGCCAGGTCACAAGAAAGCGAGTTGAAGAAAGGAGCTCAGGGGCACTGTAATTCACAAACCTGCAGAGTTATAAATGACAGCTATCGTCCAAAAATATACTGAAGTAAGGCTGCCAAGAGGACTTGAAAGCGGGGCAGAATTGCAGGAAACCGATTAGAGGAGGTAGACTGGAATTGCATTGAAAGCATAGGAAAAGAGGCAGAACGTCCACCATGATGCAATTGACCAAAAAGGGAGTATGCGTTTTTTCCTGAATATATTCAGGAAAAAACGCATACGCCCTTTTTGGCCAACCAAGCAAGCTTGCAAAGAAAATCTGCACTACAATGAAGTCTCACTTCCCCCCGGTCAAAAGGGCCATCTGAAAAAAGTGTAAAATCCAGAAAGGCAGGACAGGCCATGGAGAACTGGGAGCCTTGTTATGCTGATGGGCGGGATGTAAATTGCCAACAGACACTCGGGAGAAGTGTATGGTGTTTCCTGAAACATCTAAAAAACAAAGCAACAGAGCCTAGGGCACTTCCACTTATGGTCCTATAGCTTAGGGAAATTAAAATCAAAAAGACACAGCCACCCCAAAGTTTGGGACGCCTCTGTTTACAAGAACCTCGTTTACCGTACAAGTTCAATATCACAGAAAGTGAAAAATGGATAAAGAACTTGTGGTACTTACGTACAATGCAGTATCACTCAGCAATGAAATCTATGTCATCAGGCCCGTAGCAGCATAATGAGTGGATTCAGGTACGATGATTCTAACTGAAATAAGTCACACAGAAAAAGAAACATCATAAGATATCACTAATACATGGAATGTAAACTTGGCTACACAGGAACTGAATTCCAAAACAGAACAGGGTCTCAAATTTAGAAAACCAACTTATGCTTGCTTAAGGGGAAAGGTGAGTTGGGGTGCTGCATAAAACCAGAGATTGAAATGAGCACAGATAAAGTTCCTTAAGCCAAATATGGAATAGACAAGAGCTACTCCTTGCTCAACGAAATGGACTCAACACCGCATGTTAAACGCCTAAGAATGTACCTGACTACTAAGTATCTTAAAACCTATGGATTGCTATGTCTCCAAAAGAGAATCAAGCGTGTGTACAGGGGCATAAACGCAGCAGTGATAGGATTGGAGAGGTTCGGTGAGCAAATGAAGACCCTTTGAAGTCATATTGCATGGTACCCATTACACGGGTCTCAACTCTCCAGGTTTAAGGGATTCTTCCTTCAGCTAAAACATGCATGTGGAACCCAGAGTATGATCAACCGTGTGAACGGGAGACGTGTTCAAATATGTCTCAGTTTTCCTCCCCTGGTACTCGGGTGCAACATTCCAGACGCTTTACTAACACTCTCCCCACTTGGAGAGTCAGCGCCTTTAACCTCCTGTTTGGCCCAGTTTGCAATTTCTGCGGAAGATGAACAGGAATAGCGAGAACCAATGAGAGACTAGCTGGAGGTGTCTGGACGGGCAAATTTAACTCTCATTTCCCACCAGGAAGAGGAAATAACCAAAGGCTCAGCGTGCCGTGCCGGAACCAGATTAGGGCCTGAAGCCATCCTGCGGTGTTGCGGCCAGGTCACAAGAAAGCGAGTTGAAGAAAGGAGTTCAGGGGCACTGTAATTCACAAACCTGCAGAGTTATAAATGACAGCTATCGTCCAAAAATATACTGAAGTAAGGCTGCCAAGAGGACTTGAAAGCGGGGCAGAATTGCAGGAAACCGATTAGAGGAGGTAGACTGGAATTGCATTGAAAGCATAGGAAAAGAGGCAGAACGTCCACCATGATGCAATTGACCAAAAAGGGAGTATGCGTTTTTTCCTGAATATATTCAGGAAAAAACGCATACGCCCTTTTTGGCCAACCAAGCAAGCTTGCAAAGGAAATCTGCACTACAATGAAGTCTCACTTCCCCCCGGTCAAAAGGGCCATCTGAAAAAAGTGTAAAATCCAGAAAGGCAGGACAGGCCATGGAGAACTGGGAGCCTTGTTATGCTGATGGGCGGGATGTAAATTGCCAACAGACACTCGGGAGAAGTGTATGGTGTTTCCTGAAACATCTAAAAAACAAAGCAACAGAGCCTAGGGCACTTCCACTTATGGTCCTATAGCTTAGGGAAATTAAAATCAAAAAGACACAGCCACCCCAAAGTTTGGGACGCCTCTGTTTACAAGAACCTCGTTTACCGTACAAGTTCAATATCACAGAAAGTGAAAAATGGATAAAGAACTTGTGGTACTTACGTACAATGCAGTATCACTCAGCAATGAAATCTATGTCATCAGGCCCGTAGCAGCATAATGAGTGGATTCAGGTACGATGATTCTAACTGAAATAAGTCACACAGAAAAAGAAACATCATAAGATATCACTAATACATGGAATGTAAACTTGGCTACACAGGAACTGAATTCCAAAACAGAACAGGGTCTCAAATTTAGAAAACCAACTTATGCTTGCTTAAGGGGAAAGGTGAGTTGGGGTGCTGCATAAAACCAGAGATTGAAATGAGCACAGATAAAGTTCCTTAAGCCAAATATGGAATAGACAAGAGCTACTCCTTGCTCAACGAAATGGACTCAACACCGCATGTTAAACGCCTAAGAATGTACCTGACTACTAAGTATCTTAAAACCTATGGATTGCTATGTCTCCAAAAGAGAATCAAGCGTGTGTACAGGGGCATAAACGCAGCAGTGATAGGATTGGAGAGGTTCGGTGAGCAAATGAAGACCCTTTGAAGTCATATTGCATGGTACCCATTACACGGGTCTCAACTCTCCAGGTTTAAGGGATTCTTCCTTCAGCTAAAACATGCATGTGGAACCCAGAGTATGATCAACCGTGTGAACGGGAGACGTGTTCAAATATGTCTCAGTTTTCCTCCCCTGGTACTCGGGTGCAACATTCCAGACGCTTTACTAACACTCTCCCCACTTGGAGAGTCAGCGCCTTTAACCTCCTGTTTGGCCCAGTTTGCAATTTCTGCGGAAGATGAACAGGAATAGCGAGAACCAATCAGAGACTAGCTGGAGGTGTCTGGACGGGCAAATTTAACTCTCATTTCCCACCAGGAAGAGGAAATAACCAAAGGCTCAGCGTGCCGTGCCGGAACCAGATTAGGGCCTGAAGCCATCCTGCGGTGTTGCGGCCAGGTCACAAGAAAGCGAGTTGAAGAAAGGAGTTCAGGGGCACTGTAATTCACAAACCTGCAGAGTTATAAATGACAGCTATCGTCCAAAAATATACTGAAGTAAGGCTGCCAAGAGGACTTGAAAGCGGGGCAGAATTGCAGGAAACCGATTAGAGGAGGTAGACTGGAATTGCATTGAAAGCATAGGAAAAGAGGCAGAACGTCCACCATGATGCAATTGACCAAAAAGGGAGTATGCGTTTTTTCCTGAATATATTCAGGAAAAAACGCATACGCCCTTTTTGGCCAACCAAGCAAGCTTGCAAAGGAAATCTGCACTACAATGAAGTCTCACTTCCCCCCGGTCAAAAGGGCCATCTGAAAAAAGTGTAAAATCCAGAAAGGCAGGACAGGCCATGGAGAACTGGGAGCCTTGTTATGCTGATGGGCGGGATGTAAATTGCCAACAGACACTCGGGAGAAGTGTATGGTGTTTCCTGAAACATCTAAAAAACAAAGCAACAGAGCCTAGGGCACTTCCACTTATGGTCCTATAGCTTAGGGAAATTAAAATCAAAAAGACACAGCCACCCCAAAGTTTGGGACGCCTCTGTTTACAAGAACCTCGTTTACCGTACAAGTTCAATATCACAGAAAGTGAAAAATGGATAAAGAACTTGTGGTACTTACGTACAATGCAGTATCACTCAGCAATGAAATCTATGTCATCAGGCCCGTAGCAGCATAATGAGTGGATTCAGGTACGATGATTCTAACTGAAATAAGTCACACAGAAAAAGAAACATCATAAGATATCACTAATACATGGAATGTAAACTTGGCTACACAGGAACTGAATTCCAAAACAGAACAGGGTCTCAAATTTAGAAAACCAACTTATGCTTGCTTAAGGGGAAAGGTGAGTTGGGGTGCTGCATAAAACCAGAGATTGAAATGAGCACAGATAAAGTTCCTTAAGCCAAATATGGAATAGACAAGAGCTACTCCTTGCTCAACGAAATGGACTCAACACCGCATGTTAAACGCCTAAGAATGTACCTGACTACTAAGTATCTTAAAACCTATGGATTGCTATGTCTCCAAAAGAGAATCAAGCGTGTGTACAGGGGCATAAACGCAGCAGTGATAGGATTGGAGAGGTTCGGTGAGCAAATGAAGACCCTTTGAAGTCATATTGCATGGTACCCATTACACGGGTCTCAACTCTCCAGGTTTAAGGGATTCTTCCTTCAGCTAAAACATGCATGTGGAACCCAGAGTATGATCAACCGTGTGAACGGGAGACGTGTTCAAATATGTCTCAGTTTTCCTCCCCTGGTACTCGGGTGCAACATTCCAGACGCTTTACTAACACTCTCCCCACTTGGAGAGTCAGCGCCTTTAACCTCCTGTTTGGCCCAGTTTGCAATTTCTGCGGAAGATGAACAGGAATAGCGAGAACCAATGAGAGACTAGCTGGAGGTGTCTGGACGGGCAAATTTAACTCTCATTTCCCACCAGGAAGAGGAAATAACCAAAGGCTCAGCGTGCCGTGCCGGAACCAGATTAGGGCCTGAAGCCATCCTGCGGTGTTGCGGCCAGGTCACAAGAAAGCGAGTTGAAGAAAGGAGTTCAGGGGCACTGTAATTCACAAACCTGCAGAGTTATAAATGACAGCTATCGTCCAAAAATATACTGAAGTAAGGCTGCCAAGAGGACTTGAAAGCGGGGCAGAATTGCAGGAAACCGATTAGAGGAGGTAGACTGGAATTGCATTGAAAGCATAGGAAAAGAGGCAGAACGTCCACCATGATGCAATTGACCAAAAAGGGAGTATGCGTTTTTTCCTGAATATATTCAGGAAAAAACGCATACGCCCTTTTTGGCCAACCAAGCAAGCTTGCAAAGGAAATCTGCACTACAATGAAGTCTCACTTCCCCCCGGTCAAAAGGGCCATCTGAAAAAAGTGTAAAATCCAGAAAGGCAGGACAGGCCATGGAGAACTGGGAGCCTTGTTATGCTGATGGGCGGGATGTAAATTGCCAACAGACACTCGGGAGAAGTGTATGGTGTTTCCTGAAACATCTAAAAAACAAAGCAACAGAGCCTAGGGCACTTCCACTTATGGTCCTATAGCTTAGGGAAATTAAAATCAAAAAGACACAGCCACCCCAAAGTTTGGGACGCCTCTGTTTACAAGAACCTCGTTTACCGTACAAGTTCAATATCACAGAAAGTGAAAAATGGATAAAGAACTTGTGGTACTTACGTACAATGCAGTATCACTCAGCAATGAAATCTATGTCATCAGGCCCGTAGCAGCATAATGAGTGGATTCAGGTACGATGATTCTAACTGAAATAAGTCACACAGAAAAAGAAACATCATAAGATATCACTAATACATGGAATGTAAACTTGGCTACACAGGAACTGAATTCCAAAACAGAACAGGGTCTCAAATTTAGAAAACCAACTTATGCTTGCTTAAGGGGAAAGGTGAGTTGGGGTGCTGCATAAAACCAGAGATTGAAATGAGCACAGATAAAGTTCCTTAAGCCAAATATGGAATAGACAAGAGCTACTCCTTGCTCAACGAAATGGACTCAACACCGCATGTTAAACGCCTAAGAATGTACCTGACTACTAAGTATCTTAAAACCTATGGATTGCTATGTCTCCAAAAGAGAATCAAGCGTGTGTACAGGGGCATAAACGCAGCAGTGATAGGATTGGAGAGGTTCGGTGAGCAAATGAAGACCCTTTGAAGTCATATTGCATGGTACCCATTACACGGGTCTCAACTCTCCAGGTTTAAGGGATTCTTCCTTCAGCTAAAACATGCATGTGGAACCCAGAGTATGATCAACCGTGTGAACGGGAGACGTGTTCAAATATGTCTCAGTTTTCCTCCCCTGGTACTCGGGTGCAACATTCCAGACGCTTTACTAACACTCTCCCCACTTGGAGAGTCAGCGCCTTTAACCTCCTGTTTGGCCCAGTTTGCAATTTCTGCGGAAGATGAACAGGAATAGCGAGAACCAATCAGAGACTAGCTGGAGGTGTCTGGACGGGCAAATTTAACTCTCATTTCCCACCAGGAAGAGGAAATAACCAAAGGCTCAGCGTGCCGTGCCGGAACCAGATTAGGGCCTGAAGCCATCCTGCGGTGTTGCGGCCAGGTCACAAGAAAGCGAGTTGAAGAAAGGAGTTCAGGGGCACTGTAATTCACAAACCTGCAGAGTTATAAATGACAGCTATCGTCCAAAAATATACTGAAGTAAGGCTGCCAAGAGGACTTGAAAGCGGGGCAGAATTGCAGGAAACCGATTAGAGGAGGTAGACTGGAATTGCATTGAAAGCATAGGAAAAGAGGCAGAACGTCCACCATGATGCAATTGACCAAAAAGGGAGTATGCGTTTTTTCCTGAATATATTCAGGAAAAAACGCATACGCCCTTTTTGGCCAACCAAGCAAGCTTGCAAAGAAAATCTGCACTACAATGAAGTCTCACTTCCCCCCGGTCAAAAGGGCCATCTGAAAAAAGTGTAAAATCCAGAAAGGCAGGACAGGCCATGGAGAACTGGGAGCCTTGTTATGCTGATGGGCGGGATGTAAATTGCCAACAGACACTCGGGAGAAGTGTATGGTGTTTCCTGAAACATCTAAAAAACAAAGCAACAGAGCCTAGGGCACTTCCACTTATGGTCCTATAGCTTAGGGAAATTAAAATCAAAAAGACACAGCCACCCCAAAGTTTGGGACGCCTCTGTTTACAAGAACCTCGTTTACCGTACAAGTTCAATATCACAGAAAGTGAAAAATGGATAAAGAACTTGTGGTACTTACGTACAATGCAGTATCACTCAGCAATGAAATCTATGTCATCAGGCCCGTAGCAGCATAATGAGTGGATTCAGGTACGATGATTCTAACTGAAATAAGTCACACAGAAAAAGAAACATCATAAGATATCACTAATACATGGAATGTAAACTTGGCTACACAGGAACTGAATTCCAAAACAGAACAGGGTCTCAAATTTAGAAAACCAACTTATGCTTGCTTAAGGGGAAAGGTGAGTTGGGGTGCTGCATAAAACCAGAGATTGAAATGAGCACAGATAAAGTTCCTTAAGCCAAATATGGAATAGACAAGAGCTACTCCTTGCTCAACGAAATGGACTCAACACCGCATGTTAAACGCCTAAGAATGTACCTGACTACTAAGTATCTTAAAACCTATGGATTGCTATGTCTCCAAAAGAGAATCAAGCGTGTGTACAGGGGCATAAACGCAGCAGTGATAGGATTGGAGAGGTTCGGTGAGCAAATGAAGACCCTTTGAAGTCATATTGCATGGTACCCATTACACGGGTCTCAACTCTCCAGGTTTAAGGGATTCTTCCTTCAGCTAAAACATGCATGTGGAACCCAGAGTATGATCAACCGTGTGAACGGGAGACGTGTTCAAATATGTCTCAGTTTTCCTCCCCTGGTACTCGGGTGCAACATTCCAGACGCTTTACTAACACTCTCCCCACTTGGAGAGTCAGCGCCTTTAACCTCCTGTTTGGCCCAGTTTGCAATTTCTGCGGAAGATGAACAGGAATAGCGAGAACCAATCAGAGACTAGCTGGAGGTGTCTGGACGGGCAAATTTAACTCTCATTTCCCACCAGGAAGAGGAAATAACCAAAGGCTCAGCGTGCCGTGCCGGAACCAGATTAGGGCCTGAAGCCATCCTGCGGTGTTGCGGCCAGGTCACAAGAAAGCGAGTTGAAGAAAGGAGTTCAGGGGCACTGTAATTCACAAACCTGCAGAGTTATAAATGACAGCTATCGTCCAAAAATATACTGAAGTAAGGCTGCCAAGAGGACTTGAAAGCGGGGCAGAATTGCAGGAAACCGATTAGAGGAGGTAGACTGGAATTGCATTGAAAGCATAGGAAAAGAGGCAGAACGTCCACCATGATGCAATTGACCAAAAAGGGAGTATGCGTTTTTTCCTGAATATATTCAGGAAAAAACGCATACGCCCTTTTTGGCCAACCAAGCAAGCTTGCAAAGAAAATCTGCACTACAATGAAGTCTCACTTCCCCCCGGTCAAAAGGGCCATCTGAAAAAAGTGTAAAATCCAGAAAGGCAGGACAGGCCATGGAGAACTGGGAGCCTTGTTATGCTGATGGGCGGGATGTAAATTGCCAACAGACACTCGGGAGAAGTGTATGGTGTTTCCTGAAACATCTAAAAAACAAAGCAACAGAGCCTAGGGCACTTCCACTTATGGTCCTATAGCTTAGGGAAATTAAAATCAAAAAGACACAGCCACCCCAAAGTTTGGGACGCCTCTGTTTACAAGAACCTCGTTTACCGTACAAGTTCAATATCACAGAAAGTGAAAAATGGATAAAGAACTTGTGGTACTTACGTACAATGCAGTATCACTCAGCAATGAAATCTATGTCATCAGGCCCGTAGCAGCATAATGAGTGGATTCAGGTACGATGATTCTAACTGAAATAAGTCACACAGAAAAAGAAACATCATAAGATATCACTAATACATGGAATGTAAACTTGGCTACACAGGAACTGAATTCCAAAACAGAACAGGGTCTCAAATTTAGAAAACCAACTTATGCTTGCTTAAGGGGAAAGGTGAGTTGGGGTGCTGCATAAAACCAGAGATTGAAATGAGCACAGATAAAGTTCCTTAAGCCAAATATGGAATAGACAAGAGCTACTCCTTGCTCAACGAAATGGACTCAACACCGCATGTTAAACGCCTAAGAATGTACCTGACTACTAAGTATCTTAAAACCTATGGATTGCTATGTCTCCAAAAGAGAATCAAGCGTGTGTACAGGGGCATAAACGCAGCAGTGATAGGATTGGAGAGGTTCGGTGAGCAAATGAAGACCCTTTGAAGTCATATTGCATGGTACCCATTACACGGGTCTCAACTCTCCAGGTTTAAGGGATTCTTCCTTCAGCTAAAACATGCATGTGGAACCCAGAGTATGATCAACCGTGTGAACGGGAGACGTGTTCAAATATGTCTCAGTTTTCCTCCCCTGGTACTCGGGTGCAACATTCCAGACGCTTTACTAACACTCTCCCCACTTGGAGAGTCAGCGCCTTTAACCTCCTGTTTGGCCCAGTTTGCAATTTCTGCGGAAGATGAACAGGAATAGCGAGAACCAATGAGAGACTAGCTGGAGGTGTCTGGACGGGCAAATTTAACTCTCATTTCCCACCAGGAAGAGGAAATAACCAAAGGCTCAGCGTGCCGTGCCGGAACCAGATTAGGGCCTGAAGCCATCCTGCGGTGTTGCGGCCAGGTCACAAGAAAGCGAGTTGAAGAAAGGAGTTCAGGGGCACTGTAATTCACAAACCTGCAGAGTTATAAATGACAGCTATCGTCCAAAAATATACTGAAGTAAGGCTGCCAAGAGGACTTGAAAGCGGGGCAGAATTGCAGGAAACCGATTAGAGGAGGTAGACTGGAATTGCATTGAAAGCATAGGAAAAGAGGCAGAACGTCCACCATGATGCAATTGACCAAAAAGGGAGTATGCGTTTTTTCCTGAATATATTCAGGAAAAAACGCATACGCCCTTTTTGGCCAACCAAGCAAGCTTGCAAAGAAAATCTGCACTACAATGAAGTCTCACTTCCCCCCGGTCAAAAGGGCCATCTGAAAAAAGTGTAAAATCCAGAAAGGCAGGACAGGCCATGGAGAACTGGGAGCCTTGTTATGCTGATGGGCGGGATGTAAATTGCCAACAGACACTCGGGAGAAGTGTATGGTGTTTCCTGAAACATCTAAAAAACAAAGCAACAGAGCCTAGGGCACTTCCACTTATGGTCCTATAGCTTAGGGAAATTAAAATCAAAAAGACACAGCCACCCCAAAGTTTGGGACGCCTCTGTTTACAAGAACCTCGTTTACCGTACAAGTTCAATATCACAGAAAGTGAAAAATGGATAAAGAACTTGTGGTACTTACGTACAATGCAGTATCACTCAGCAATGAAATCTATGTCATCAGGCCCGTAGCAGCATAATGAGTGGATTCAGGTACGATGATTCTAACTGAAATAAGTCACACAGAAAAAGAAACATCATAAGATATCACTAATACATGGAATGTAAACTTGGCTACACAGGAACTGAATTCCAAAACAGAACAGGGTCTCAAATTTAGAAAACCAACTTATGCTTGCTTAAGGGGAAAGGTGAGTTGGGGTGCTGCATAAAACCAGAGATTGAAATGAGCACAGATAAAGTTCCTTAAGCCAAATATGGAATAGACAAGAGCTACTCCTTGCTCAACGAAATGGACTCAACACCGCATGTTAAACGCCTAAGAATGTACCTGACTACTAAGTATCTTAAAACCTATGGATTGCTATGTCTCCAAAAGAGAATCAAGCGTGTGTACAGGGGCATAAACGCAGCAGTGATAGGATTGGAGAGGTTCGGTGAGCAAATGAAGACCCTTTGAAGTCATATTGCATGGTACCCATTACACGGGTCTCAACTCTCCAGGTTTAAGGGATTCTTCCTTCAGCTAAAACATGCATGTGGAACCCAGAGTATGATCAACCGTGTGAACGGGAGACGTGTTCAAATATGTCTCAGTTTTCCTCCCCTGGTACTCGGGTGCAACATTCCAGACGCTTTACTAACACTCTCCCCACTTGGAGAGTCAGCGCCTTTAACCTCCTGTTTGGCCCAGTTTGCAATTTCTGCGGAAGATGAACAGGAATAGCGAGAACCAATGAGAGACTAGCTGGAGGTGTCTGGACGGGCAAATTTAACTCTCATTTCCCACCAGGAAGAGGAAATAACCAAAGGCTCAGCGTGGCGTGCCGGAACCAGATTAGGGCCTGAAGCCATCCTGCGGTGTTGCGGCCAGGTCACAAGAAAGCGAGTTGAAGAAAGGAGTTCAGGGGCACTGTAATTCACAAACCTGCAGATTTATAAATGACAGCTATCGTCCAAAAATATACTGAAGTAAGGCTGCCAAGAGGACTTGAAAGCGGGGCAGAATTGCAGGAAACCGATTAGAGGAGGTAGACTGGAATTGCATTGAAAGCATAGGAAAAGAGGCAGAACGTCCACCATGATGCAATTGACCAAAAAGGGAGTATGCGTTTTTTCCTGAATATATTCAGGAAAAAACGCATACGCCCTTTTTGGCCAACCAAGCAAGCTTGCAAAGAAAATCTGCACTACAATGAAGTCTCACTTCCCCCCGGTCAAAAGGGCCATCTGAAAAAAGTGTAAAATCCAGAAAGGCAGAACAGGCCATGGAGAACTGGGAGCCTTGTTATGCTGATGGGCGGGATGTAAATTGCCAACAGACACTCGGGAGAAGTGTATGGTGTTTCCTGAAACATCTAAAAAACAAAGCAACAGAGCCTAGGGCACTTCCACTTATGGTCCTATAGCTTAGGGAAATTAAAATCAAAAAGACACAGCCACCCCAAAGTTTGGGACGCCTCTGTTTACAAGAACCTCGTTTACCGTACAAGTTCAATATCACAGAAAGTGAAAAATGGATAAAGAACTTGTGGTACTTACGTACAATGCAGTATCACTCAGCAATGAAATCTATGTCATCAGGCCCGTAGCAGCATAATGAGTGGATTCAGGTACGATGATTCTAACTGAAATAAGTCACACAGAAAAAGAAACATCATAAGATATCACTAATACATGGAATGTAAACTTGGCTACACAGGAACTGAATTCCAAAACAGAACAGGGTCTCAAATTTAGAAAACCAACTTATGCTTGCTTAAGGGGAAAGGTGAGTTGGGGTGCTGCATAAAACCAGAGATTGAAATGAGCACAGATAAAGTTCCTTAAGCCAAATATGGAATAGACAAGAGCTACTCCTTGCTCAACGAAATGGACTCAACACCGCATGTTAAACGCCTAAGAATGTACCTGACTACTAAGTATCTTAAAACCTATGGATTGCTATGTCTCCAAAAGAGAATCAAGCGTGTGTACAGGGGCATAAACGCAGCAGTGATAGGATTGGAGAGGTTCGGTGAGCAAATGAAGACCCTTTGAAGTCATATTGCATGGTACCCATTACACGGGTCTCAACTCTCCAGGTTTAAGGGATTCTTCCTTCAGCTAAAACATGCATGTGGAACCCAGAGTATGATCAACCGTGTGAACGGGAGACGTGTTCAAATATGTCTCAGTTTTCCTCCCCTGGTACTCGGGTGCAACATTCCAGACGCTTTACTAACACTCTCCCCACTTGGAGAGTCAGCGCCTTTAACCTCCTGTTTGGCCCAGTTTGCAATTTCTGCGGAAGATGAACAGGAATAGCGAGAACCAATGAGAGACTAGCTGGAGGTGTCTGGACGGGCAAATTTAACTCTCATTTCCCACCAGGAAGAGGAAATAACCAAAGGCTCAGCGTGCCGTGCCGGAACCAGATTAGGGCCTGAAGCCATCCTGCGGTGTTGCGGCCAGGTCACAAGAAAGCGAGTTGAAGAAAGGAGTTCAGGGGCACTGTAATTCACAAACCTGCAGAGTTATAAATGACAGCTATCGTCCAAAAATATACTGAAGTAAGGCTGCCAAGAGGACTTGAAAGCGGGGCAGAATTGCAGGAAACCGATTAGAGGAGGTAGACTGGAATTGCATTGAAAGCATAGGAAAAGAGGCAGAACGTCCACCATGATGCAATTGACCTAAAAGGGAGTATGCGTTTTTTCCTGAATATATTCAGGAAAAAACGCATACGCCCTTTTTGGCCAACCAAGCAAGCTTGCAAAGAAAATCTGCACTACAATGAAGTCTCACTTCCCCCCGGTCAAAAGGGCCATCTGAAAAAAGTGTAAAATCCAGAAAGGCAGGACAGGCCATGGAGAACTGGGAGCCTTGTTATGCTGATGGGCGGGATGTAAATTGCCAACAGACACTCGGGAGAAGTGTATGGTGTTTCCTGAAACATCTAAAAAACAAAGCAACAGAGCCTAGGGCACTTCCACTTATGGTCCTATAGCTTAGGGAAATTAAAATCAAAAAGACACAGCCACCCCAAAGTTTGGGACGCCTCTGTTTACAAGAACCTCGTTTACCGTACAAGTTCAATATCACAGAAAGTGAAAAATGGATAAAGAACTTGTGGTACTTACGTACAATGCAGTATCACTCAGCAATGAAATCTATGTCATCAGGCCCGTAGCAGCATAATGAGTGGATTCAGGTACGATGATTCTAACTGAAATAAGTCACACAGAAAAAGAAACATCATAAGATATCAGTAATACATGGAATGTAAACTTGGCTACACAGGAACTGAATTACAGAAGAGAACAGGGTCTGAAATTTGGAAAACAAACTTATGCTTGCTTAAGGGGAAAGGTGAGTTGGGGTGCTGCATAAAACCAGAGATTGAAATGAGCACAGATAAAGTTCCTTAAGCCAAATATGGAATAGACAAGAGCTACTCCTTGCTCAACGAAATGGACTCAGCACCGCATATTAAACGCCTAAGAATGTACCTGACTAGTAAGTATCTTTAAACCTATGGATTGCTATGTCTCTGAAAGAGAATCAAGCATGTGTACAGGGGCATAAACGCAGCAGTGATAGGATTGGAGAGGTTCGGTGAGCAAATGAAGACCCTCTGAAGTCATATTGCATGGTACCCATTCCACGGGTTTCAACTACCCAGGTTTAAGGTATTCTTCCTTCAGCTAAAACATGCATGTGGAACCTAGAGTATGATCAACCATGTGATCGGGAGACGTGTTCAAATATGTCTCAGTTTTCGTACCCTGGTACTCGGGTGCAACATTCCAGACGCTTTACTAACACCCTCCCGACTTGGAGAGTCAGTCCCTTTAACCTCCTGTTTGGCCCAGTTTGCAATTTCTGCGGAAGATGAACAGGAATAGCGAGAACCAATGAGAGAGTAGCTGGAGGTGTCTGGACGGGCAAATTTAACTCTCATTTCCCACGAGGAAGAGGAATTAACCAAAGGCTCAGCGTGCCGTGCCGGAACCAGATTAGGGCCTGAAGCCATCCTGCGGTGTTGCGGCCAGCTCAAAAGAAAGCGAGTTGAAGAAAGGAGCTCAGGGGCACTGTAATTCACAAACCTGCAGAGTTATAAATGACAGCTATCGTCCAAAAATATACTGAAGTAAGGCTGCCAAGAGGACTTGAAAGCGGGGCAGAATTGCAGGAAACCGATTTCAGGAGGTAGACTGGAATTGCATTGAAAGCATAGGAAAAGAGGCAGAACGTCCACAATGATGCACTTGGCCAAAAAGGGCGTACGCGTTTTTTCCTGAATATATTCAGGAAAAAACGCGTATGCCCTTTTTGGCCAACCAAGCAAGCTTGCAAAGGAAATCTGCACTACAATGAAGTCTCACTTCCCCCCGGTCAAAAGGGCCATCTGAAAAAAGTGTAAAATCCAGAAAGGCAGGACAGGCCATGGAGAACTGGGAGCCTTGTTATGCTGATGGGCGGGATGTAAATTGCCAACAGACACTCGGGAGAAGTGTATGGTGTTTCCTGAAACATCTAAAAAACAAAGCAACAGAGCCTAGGGCACTTCCAATTATGGTCCTATAGCTTAGGGAAATTAAAATCAAAAAGACACAGCCACCCCAAAGTTTGGGACGCCTCTGTTTACAAGAACCTCGTTTACAGTACAAGTTCAACATCGCAGAAAGTGAAAAATGGATAAAGAAGTTGTGGTATTTCCTTACAAAGCAATATCACTCAGCAATGAAATCTATGTCATCAGGCCCTTAGCAGCACAATGAGTGGATTCAGGTATGATGATTCTAACTGAAATAAGTCACACAGAAAAAGAAACATCATAAGATATCAGTAATACACGGAATGTAAACTTGGCTACACAGGAACTGAATTACAGAACAGAACAGGGTCTCAAATTTAGAAAACCAACTTATGCTTGCTTAAGGGGAAAGGTGAGTTGGGGTGCTGCATAAAACCAGAGATTGAAATGAGCACAGATAAAGTTCCTTAAGCCAAATATGGAATAGACAAGAGCTACTCCTTGCTCAACGAAATGGACTCAACACCGCATATTAAACGCCTCAGAATGTACCTGACTAGTAAGTATCTTAAAACCTATGGATTGCTATGTCTCCGAAAGAGAATCAAGCATGTGTACAGGGGCATAAACGCAGCAGTGTTAGGATTGGAGAGGTTCGGTGAGCAAATGAAGACCCTTTGAAGTCATATTGCATGGTACCCATTCCACGGGTTTCAACTACCCAGGTTTAAGGTATTCTTCCTTCAGCTAAAACATGCATGTGGAACCTAGAGTATGATCAACCATGTGATCGGGAGACGTGTTCAAATATGTCTCAGTTTTCGTACCCTGGTACTCGGGTGCAACATTCCAGATGCTTTACTAACACCCTCCCGACTTGGAGAGTCAGTCCCTTTAACCTCCTGTTTGGCCCAGTTTGCAATTTCTGCGGAAGATGAACAGGAATAGCGAGAACCAATGAGAGACTAGCTGGAGGTGTCTGGACGGGCAAATTTAACTCTCATTTCCCACCAGGAAGAGGAATTAACCAAAGGCTCAGCGTGCCGTGCCGGAACCAGATTAGGGCCTGAAGCCATCCTGCGGTGTTGCGGCCAGCTCAAAAGAAAGCGAGTTGAAGAAAGGAGCTCAGGGGCACTGTAATTCACAAACCTGCAGAGTTATAAATGACAGCTATCGTCCAAAAATATACTGAAGTAAGGCTGCCAAGAGGACTTGAAAGCGGGGCAGAATTGCAGGAAACCGATTTCAGGAGGTAGACTGGAATTGCATTGAAAGCATAGGAAAAGAGGCAGAACGTCCACCATGATGCACTTGGCCAAACAGGGCGTATGCGTTTTTTCCTGAATATATTCAGGAAAAAACGCATACGCCCTTTTTGGCCAACCAAGCAAGCTTGCAAAGGAAATCTGCACTACAATGAAGTCTCACTTCCCCCCGGTCAAAAGGGCCATCTGAAAAAAGTGTAAAATCCAGAAAGGCAGGACAGGCCATGGAGAACTGGGAGCCTTGTTATGCTGATGGGCGGGATGTAAATTGCCAACAGACACTCGGGAGAAGTGTATGGTGTTTCCTGAAACATCTAAAAAACAAAGCAACAGAGCCTAGGGCACTTCCACTTATGGTCCTATAGCTTAGGGAAATTAAAATCAAAAAGACACAGCCACCCCAAAGTTTGGGACGCCTCTGTTTACAAGAACCTCGTGTACAGTACAAGTTCAACATCGCAGAAAGTGAAAAATGGATAAAGAAGTTGTGGTATTTACTTACAAAGCAATATCACTCAGCAATGAAATCTATGTCATCAGGCCCTTAGCAGCACAATGAGTGGATTCAGGTATGATGATTCCAACTGAAATAAGTCACACAGAAAAAGAAACATCATAAGATATCAGTAATACACAGAATGTAAACTTGGCTACACAGGAACTGTATTACAGAACAGAACAGGGTCTCAAATTTAGAAAACCAACTTATGCTTGCTTAAGGGGAAAGGTGAGTTGGGGTGCTGCATAAAACCAGAGATTGAAATGAGCACAGATAAAGTTCCTTAAGCCAAATATGGAATAGACAAGAGCTACTCCTTGCTCAACGAAATGGACTCAACACCGCATATTAAATGCCTAAGAATGTACCTGACTAGTAAGTATCTTAAAACCTATGGATTGCTATGTCTCCGAAAGAGAATCAAGCATGTGTACAGGGGCATAAACGCAGCAGTGATAGGATTGGAGAGGTTCGGTGAGCAAATGAAGACCCTTTGAAGTCATATTGCATGGTACCCATTCCACGGGTTTCAACTACCCAGGTTTAAGGTATTCTTCCTTCAGCTAAAACATGCATGTGGAACCTAGAGTATGATCAACCATGTGATCGGGAGACGTGTTCAAATATGTCTCAGTTTTCGTACCCTGGTACTCGGGTGCAACATTCCAGACGCTTTACTAACACCCTCCCGACTTGGAGAGTCAGTCCCTTTAACCTCCTGTTTGGCCCAGTTTGCAATTTCTGCGGAAGATGAACAGGAATAGCGAGAACCAATGAGAGACTAGCTGGAGGTGTCTGGACGGGCAAATTTAACTCTCATTTCCCACCAGGAAGAGGAATTAACCAAAGGCTCAGCGTGCCGTGCCGGAACCAGATTAGGGCCTGAAGCCATCCTGCGGTGTTGCGGCCAGCTCAAAAGAAAGCGAGTTGAAGAAAGGAGCTCAGGGGCACTGTAATTCACAAACCTGCAGAGTTATAAATGACAGCTATCGTCCAAAAATATACTGAAGTAAGGCTGCCAAGAGGACTTGAAAGCGGGGCAGAATTGCAGGAAACCGATTTCAGGAGGTAGACTGGAATTGCATTGAAAGCATAGGAAAAGAGGCAGAACGTCCACCATGATGCACTTGGCCAAAAAGGGCGTATGCGTTTTTTCCTGAATATATTCAGGAAAAAACGCATACGCCCTTTTTGGCCAACCAAGCAAGCTTGCAAAGGAAATCTGCACTACAATGAAGTCTCACTTCCCCCCGGTCAAAAGGGCCATCTGAAAAAAGTGCAAAATCCAGAAAGGCAGGACAGGCCATGGAGAACTGGGAGCCTTGTTATGCTGATGGGCGGGATGTAAATTGCCAACAGACACTCGGGAGAAGTGTATGGTGTTTCCTGAAACATCTAAAAAACAAAGCAACAGAGCCTAGGGCACTTCCACTTATGGTCCTATAGCTTAGGGAAATTAAAATCAAAAAGACACAGCCACCCCAAAGTTTGGGACGTCTCTGTTTACAAGAACCTCGTGTACAGTACAAGTTCAACATCGCAGAAAGTGAAAAATGGATAAAGAAGTTGTGGTATTTACTTACAAAGCAATATCACTCAGCAATGAAATCTATGTCATCAGGCCCTTAGCAGCACAATGAGTGGATTCAGGTATGATGATTCTAACTGAAATAAGTCACACAGAAAAAGAAACATCATAAGATATCAGTAATACACGGAATGTAAACTTGGCTACACAGGAACTGAATTACAGAACAGAACAGGGTCTCAAATTTAGAAAACCAACTTATGCTTGCTTAAGGGGAAAGGTGAGTTGGGGTGCTGCATAAAACCAGAGATTGAAATGAGCACAGATAAAGTTCCTTAAGCCAAATATGGAATAGACAAGAGCTACTCCTTGCTCAACGAAATGGACTCAACACCGCATATTAAATGCCTAAGAATGTACCTGACTTGTAAGTATCTTAAAACCTATGGATTGCTATGTCTCCGAAAGAGAATCAAGCATGTGTACAGGGGCATAAACGCAGCAGTGATAGGATTGGAGAGGTTCGGTGAGCAAATGAAGACCCTTTGAAGTCATATTGCATGGTACCCATTCCACGGGTTTCAACTACCCAGGTTTAAGGTATTCTTCCTTCAGCTAAAACATGCATGTGGAACCTAGAGTATGATCAACCATGTGATCGGGAGACGTGTTCAAATATGTCTCAGTTTTCGTACCCTGGTACTCGGGTGCAACATTCCAGACGCTTTACTAACACCCTCCCGACTTGGAGAGTCAGTCCCTTTAACCTCCTGTTTGGCCCAGTTTGCAATTTCTGCGGAAGATGAACAGGAATAGCGAGAACCAATGAGAGACTAGCTGGAGGTGTCTGGACGGGCAAATTTAACTCTCATTTCCCACCAGGAAGAGGAATTAACCAAAGGCTCAGCGTGCCGTGCCGGAACCAGATTAGGGCCTGAAGCCATCCTGCGGTGTTGCGGCCAGCTCAAAAGAAAGCGAGTTGAAGAAAGGAGCTCAGGGGCACTGTAATTCACAAACCTGCAGACTTATAAATGACAGCTATCGTCCAAAAATATACTGAAGTAAGGCTGCCAAGAGGACTTGAAAGCGGGGCAGAATTGCAGGAAACCGATTTCAGGAGGCAGACTGGAATTGCATTGAAAGCATAGGAAAAGAGGCAGAACGTCCACAATGATGCACTTGGCCAAAAAGGGCGTATGCGTTTTTTCCTGAATATATTCAGGAAAAAACGCATACGCCCTTTTTGGCCAACCAAGCAAGCTTGCAAAGGAAATCTGCACTACAATGAAGTCTCACTTCCCCCCGGTCAAAAGGGCCATCTGAAAAAAGTGCAAAATCCAGAAAGGCAGGACAGGCCATGGAGAACTGGGAGCCTTGTTATGCTGATGGGCGGGATGTAAATTGCCAACAGACACTCGGGAGAAGTGTATGGTGTTTCCTGAAACATCTAAAAAACAAAGCAACAGAGCCTAGGGCACTTCCACTTATGGTCCTATAGCTTAGGGAAATTAAAATCAAAAAGACACAGCCACCCCAAAGTTTGGGACGTCTCTGTTTACAAGAACCTCGTGTACAGTACAAGTTCAACATCGCAGAAAGTGAAAAATGGATAAAGAAGTTGTGGTATTTACTTACAAAGGAATATCACTCAGCAATGAAATCTATGTCATCAGGCCCTTAGCAGCACAATGAGTGGATTCAGGTATGATGATTCTAACTGAAATAAGTCACACAGAAAAAGAAACATCATAAGATATCAGTAATACACGGAATGTAAACTTGGCTACACAGGAACTGAATTACAGAACAGAACAGGGTCTCAAATTTAGAAAACCAACTTATGCTTGCTTAAGGGGAAAGGTGAGTTGGGGTGCTGCATAAAACCAGAGATTGAAATGAGCACAGATAAAGTTCCTTAAGCCAAATATGGAATAGACAAGAGCTACTCCTTGCTCAACGAAATGGACTCAACACCGCATATTAAATGCCTAAGAATGTACCTGACTTGTAAGTATCTTAAAACCTATGGATTGCTATGTCTCCGAAAGAGAATCAAGCATGTGTACAGGGGCATAAACGCAGCAGTGATAGGATTGGAGAGGTTCGGTGAGCAAATGAAGACCCTTTGAAGTCATATTGCATGGTACCCATTCCACGGGTTTCAACTACCCAGGTTTAAGGTATTCTTCCTTCAGCTAAAACATGCATGTGGAACCTAGAGTATGATCAACCATGTGATCGGGAGACGTGTTCAAATATGTCTCAGTTTTCGTACCCTGGTACTCGGGTGCAACATTCCAGACGCTTTACTAACACCCTCCCGACTTGGAGAGTCAGTCCCTTTAACCTCCTGTTTGGCCCAGTTTGCAATTTCTGCGGAAGATGAACAGGAATAGCGAGAACCAATGAGAGACTAGCTGGAGGTGTCTGGACGGGCAAATTTAACTCTCATTTCCCACCAGGAAGAGGAATTAACCAAAGGCTCAGCGTGCCGTGCCGGAACCAGATTAGGGCCTGAAGCCATCCTGCGGTGTTGCGGCCAGCTCAAAAGAAAGCGAGTTGAAGAAAGGAGCTCAGGGGCACTGTAATTCACAAACCTGCAGACTTATAAATGACAGCTATCGTCCAAAAATATACTGAAGTAAGGCTGCCAAGAGGACTTGAAAGCGGGGCAGAATTGCAGGAAACCGATTTCAGGAGGCAGACTGGAATTGCATTGAAAGCATAGGAAAAGAGGCAGAACGTCCACAATGATTCACTTGGCCAAAAAGGGCGTATGCGTTTTTTCCTGAATATATTCAGGAAAAAACGCATACGCCCTTTTTGGCCAACCAAGCAAGCTTGCAAAGGAAATCTGCACTACAATGAAGTCTCACTTCCCCCCGGTCAAAAGGGCCATCTGAAAAAAGTGCAAAATCCAGAAAGGCAGGACAGGCCATGGAGAACTGGGAGCCTTGTTATGCTGATGGGCGGGATGTAAATTGCCAACAGACACTCGGGAGAAGTGTATGGTGTTTCCTGAAACATCTAAAAAACAAAGCAACAGAGCCTAGGGCACTTCCACTTATGGTCCTATAGCTTAGGGAAATTAAAATCAAAAAGACACAGCCACCCCAAAGTTTGGGACGTCTCTGTTTACAAGAACCTCGTGTACAGTACAAGTTCAACATCGCAGAAAGTGAAAAATGGATAAAGAAGTTGTGGTATTTACTTACAAAGCAATATCACTCAGCAATGAAATCTATGTCATCAGGCCCTTAGCAGCACAATGAGTGGATTCAGGTATGATGATTCTAACTGAAATAAGTCACACAGAAAAAGAAACATCATAAGATATCAGTAATACACGGAATGTAAACTTGGCTACACAGGAACTGAATTACAGAACAGAACAGGGTCTCAAATTTAGAAAACCAACTTATGCTTGCTTAAGGGGAAAGGTGAGTTGGGGTGCTGCATAAAACCAGAGATTGAAATGAGCACAGATAAAGTTCCTTAAGCCAAATATGGAATAGACAAGAGCTACTCCTTGCTCAACGAAATGGACTCAACACCGCATATTAAATGCCTAAGAATGTACCTGACTAGTAAGTATCTTAAAACCTATGGATTGCTATGTCTCCGAAAGAGAATCAAGCATGTGTACAGGGGCATAAACGCAGCAGTGATAGGATTGGAGAGGTTCGGTGAGCAAATGAAGACCCTTTGAAGTCATATTGCATGGTACCCATTCCACGGGTTTCAACTACCCAGGTTTAAGGTATTCTTCCTTCAGCTAAAACATGCATGTGGAACCTAGAGTATGATCAACCATGTGATCGGGAGACGTGTTCAAATATGTCTCAGTTTTCGTACCCTGGTACTCGGGTGCAACATTCCAGACGCTTTACTAACACCCTCCCGACTTGGAGAGTCAGTCCCTTTAACCTCCTGTTTGGCCCAGTTTGCAATTTCTGCAGAAGATGAACAGGAATAGCGAGAACCAATGAGAGACTAGCTGGAGGTGTCTGGACGGGCAAATTTAACTCTCATTTCCCACCAGGAAGAGGAATTAACCAAAGGCTCAGCGTGCCGTGCCGGAACCAGATTAGGGCCTGAAGCCATCCTGCGGTGTTGCGGCCAGCTCAAAAGAAAGCGAGTTGAAGAAAGGAGCTCAGGGGCACTGTAATTCACAAACCTGCAGACTTATAAATGACAGCTATCGTCCAAAAATATACTGAAGTAAGGCTGCCAAGAGGACTTGAAAGCGGGGCAGAATTGCAGGAAACCGATTTCAGGAGGCAGACTGGAATTGCATTGAAAGCATAGGAAAAGAGGCAGAACGTCCACAATGATGCACTTGGCCAAAAAGGGCGTATGCGTTTTTTCCTGAATATATTCAGGAAAAAACGCATACGCCCTTTTTGGCCAACCAAGCAAGCTTGCAAAGGAAATCTGCACTACAATGAAGTCTCACTTCCCCCCGGTCAAAAGGGCCATCTGAAAAAAGTGCAAAATCCAGAAAGGCAGGACAGGCCATGGAGAACTGGGAGCCTTGTTATGCTGATGGGCGGGATGTAAATTGCCAACAGACACTCGGGAGAAGTGTATGGTGTTTCCTGAAACATCTAAAAAACAAAGCAACAGAGCCTAGGGCACTTCCACTTATGGTCCTATAGCTTAGGGAAATTAAAATCAAAAAGACACAGCCACCCCAAAGTTTGGGACGTCTCTGTTTACAAGAACCTCGTGTACAGTACAAGTTCAACATCGCAGAAAGTGAAAAATGGATAAAGAAGTTGTGGTATTTACTTACAAAGCAATATCACTCAGCAATGAAATCTATGTCATCAGGCCCTTAGCAGCACAATGAGTGGATTCAGGTATGATGATTCTAACTGAAATAAGTCACACAGAAAAAGAAACATCATAAGATATCAGTAATACACGGAATGTAAACTTGGCTACACAGGAACTGTATTACAGAACAGAACAGGGTCTCAAATTTAGAAAACCAACTTATGCTTGCTTAAGGGGAAAGGTGAGTTGGGGTGCTGCATAAAACCAGAGATTGAAATGAGCACAGATAAAGTTCCTTAAGCCAAATATGGAATAGACAAGAGCTACTCCTTGCTCAACGAAATGGACTCAACACCGCATATTAAATGCCTAAGAATGTACCTGACTAGTAAGTATCTTAAAACCTATGGATTGCTATGTCTCCGAAAGAGAATCAAGCATGTGTACAGGGGCATAAACGCAGCAGTGATAGGATTGGAGAGGTTCGGTGAGCAAATGAAGACCCTTTGAAGTCATATTGCATGGTACCCATTCCACGGGTTTCAACTACCCAGGTTTAAGGTATTCTTCCTTCAGCTAAAACATGCATGTGGAACCTAGAGTATGATCAACCATGTGATCGGGAGACGTGTTCAAATATGTCTCAGTTTTCGTACCCTGGTACTCGGGTGCAACATTCCAGACGCTTTACTAACACCCTCCCGACTTGGAGAGTCAGTCCCTTTAACCTCCTGTTTGGCCCAGTTTGCAATTTCTGCGGAAGATGAACAGGAATAGCGAGAACCAATGAGAGACTAGCTGGAGGTGTCTGGACGGGCAAATTTAACTCTCATTTCCCACCAGGAAGAGGAATTAACCAAAGGCTCAGCGTGCCGTGCCGGAACCAGATTAGGGCCTGAAGCCATCCTGCGGTGTTGCGGCCAGCTCAAAAGAAAGCGAGTTGAAGAAAGGAGCTCAGGGGCACTGTAATTCACAAACCTGCAGACTTATAAATGACAGCTATCGTCCAAAAATATACTGAAGTAAGGCTGCCAAGAGGACTTGAAAGCGGGGCAGAATTGCAGGAAACCGATTTCAGGAGGCAGACTGGAATTGCATTGAAAGCATAGGAAAAGAGGCAGAACGTCCACAATGATGCACTTGGCCAAAAAGGGCGTATGCGTTTTTTCCTGAATATATTCAGGAAAAAACGCATACGCCCTTTTTGGCCAACCAAGCAAGCTTGCAAAGGAAATCTGCACTACAATGAAGTCTCACTTCCCCCCGGTCAAAAGGGCCATCTGAAAAAAGTGTAAAATACAGAAAGGCAGGACAGGCCATGGAGAACTGGGAGCCTTGTTATGCTGATGGGCGGGATGTAAATTGCCAACAGACACTCGGGAGAAGTGTATGGTGTTTCCTGAAACATCTAAAAAACAAAGCAACAGAGCCTAGGGCACTTCCACTTATGGTCCTATAGCTTAGGGAAATTAAAATCAAAAAGACACAGCCACCCCAAAGTTTGGGACGTCTCTGTTTACAAGAACCTCGTGTACAGTACAAGTTCAACATCGCAGAAAGTGAAAAATGGATAAAGAAGTTGTGGTATTTACTTACAAAGCAATATCACTCAGCAATGAAATCTATGTCATCAGGCCCTTAGCAGCACAATGAGTGGATTCAGGTATGATGATTCTAACTGAAATAAGTCACACAGAAAAAGAAACATCATAAGATATCAGTAATACACGGAATGTAAACTTGGCTACACAGGAACTGTATTACAGAACAGAACAGGGTCTCAAATTTAGAAAACCAACTTATGCTTGCTTAAGGGGAAAGGTGAGTTGGGGTGCTGCATAAAACCAGAGATTGAAATGAGCACAGATAAAGTTCCTTAAGCCAAATATGGAATAGACAAGAGCTACTCCTTGCTCAACGAAATGGACTCAACACCGCATATTAAATGCCTAAGAATGTACCTGACTAGTAAGTATCTTAAAACCTATGGATTGCTATGTCTCCGAAAGAGAATCAAGCATGTGTACAGGGGCATAAACGCAGCAGTGATAGGATTGGAGAGGTTCGGTGAGCAAATGAAGACCCTTTGAAGTCATATTGCATGGTACCCATTACACGGGTCTCAACTCTCCAGGTTTAAGGGATTCTTCCTTCAGCTAAAACATGCATGTGGAACCCAGAGTATGATCAACCGTGTGAACGGGAGACGTGTTCAAATATGTCTCAGTTTTCCTCCCCTGGTACTCGGGTGCAACATTCCAGACGCTTTACTAACACTCTCCCCACTTGGAGAGTCAGCGCCTTTAACCTCCTGTTTGGCCCAGTTTGCAATTTCTGCGGAAGATGAACAGGAATAGCGAGAACCAATCAGAGACTAGCTGGAGGTGTCTGGACGGGCAAATTTAACTCTCATTTCCCACCAGGAAGAGGAAATAACCAAAGGCTCAGCGTGCCGTGCCGGAACCAGATTAGGGCCTGAAGCCATCCTGCGGTGTTGCGGCCAGGTCACAAGAAAGCGAGTTGAAGAAAGGAGTTCAGGGGCACTGTAATTCACAAACCTGCAGAGTTATAAATGACAGCTATCGTCCAAAAATATACTGAAGTAAGGCTGCCAAGAGGACTTGAAAGCGGGGCAGAATTGCAGGAAACCGATTAGAGGAGGTAGACTGGAATTGCATTGAAAGCATAGGAAAAGAGGCAGAACGTCCACCATGATGCAATTGACCTAAAAGGGAGTATGCGTTTTTTCCTGAATATATTCAGGAAAAAACGCATACGCCCTTTTTGGCCAACCAAGCAAGCTTGCAAAGAAAATCTGCACTACAATGAAGTCTCACTTCCCCCCGGTCAAAAGGGCCATCTGAAAAAAGTGTAAAATCCAGAAAGGTAGGACAGGCCATGGAGAACTGGGAGCCTTGTTATGCTGATGGGCGGGATGTAAATTGCCAACAGACACTCGGGAGAAGTGTATGGTGTTTCCTGAAACATCTAAAAAACAAAGCAACAGAGCCTAGGGCACTTCCACTTATGGTCCTATAGCTTAGGGAAATTAAAATCAAAAAGACACAGCCACCCCAAAGTTTGGGACGCCTCTGTTTACAAGAACCTCGTTTACCGTACAAGTTCAATATCACAGAAAGTGAAAAATGGATAAAGAACTTGTGGTACTTACGTACAATGCAGTATCACTCAGCAATGAAATCTATGTCATCAGGCCCTGAGCAGCACAATGAGTGGATTCAGGTATGATGATTCTAACTGAAATAAGTCACACAGAAAAAGAAACATCATAAGATATCAGTAATACACGGAATGTAAACTTGGCTACACAGGAACTGAATTACAGAAGAGAACAGGGTCTGAAATTTGGAAAACAAACTTATGCTTGCTTAAGGGGAAAGGTGAGTTGGGGTGCTGCATAAAACCAGAGATTGAAATGAGCACAGATAAAGTTCCTTAAGCCAAATATGGAATAGACAAGAGCTACTCCTTGCTCAACGAAATGGACTCAGCACCGCATATTAAACGCCTAAGAATGTACCTGACTAGTAAGTATCTTAAAACCTATGGATTGCTATGTCTCTGAAAGAGAATCAAGCATGTGTACAGGGGCATAAACGCAGCAGTGATAGGATTGGAGAGGTTCGGTGAGCAAATGAAGACCCTCTGAAGTCATATTGCATGGTACCCATTCCACGGGTTTCAACTACCCAGGTTTAAGGTATTCTTCCTTCAGCTAAAACATGCATGTGGAACCTAGAGTATGATCAACCATGTGATCGGGAGACGTGTTCAAATATGTCTCAGTTTTCGTACCCTGGTACTCGGGTGCAACATTCCAGACGCTTTACTAACACCCTCCCGACTTGGAGAGTCAGTCCCTTTAACCTCCTGTTTGGCCCAGTTTGCAATTTCTGCGGAAGATGAACAGGAATAGCGAGAACCAATGAGAGACTAGCTGGAGGTGTCTGGACGGGCAAATTTAACTCTCATTTCCCACGAGGAAGAGGAATTAACCAAAGGCTCAGCGTGCCGTGCCGGAACCAGATTAGGGCCTGAAGCCATCCTGCGGTGTTGCGGCCAGCTCAAAAGAAAGCGAGTTGAAGAAAGGAGCTCAGGGGCACTGTAATTCACAAACCTGCAGAGTTATAAATGACAGCTATCGTCCAAAAATATACTGAAGTAAGGCTGCCAAGAGGACTTGAAAGCGGGGCAGAATTGCAGGAAACCGATTTCAGGAGGTAGACTGGAATTGCATTGAAAGCATAGGAAAAGAGGCAGAACGTCCACAATGATGCACTTGGCCAAAAAGGGCGTACGCGTTTTTTCCTGAATATATTCAGGAAAAAACGCGTACGCCCTTTTTGGCCAACCAAGCAAGCTTGCAAAGGAAATCTGCACTACAATGAAGTCTCACTTCCCCCCGGTCAAAAGGGCCATCTGAAAAAAGTGTAAAATCCAGAAAGGCAGGACAGGCCATGGAGAACTGGGAGCCTTGTTATGCTGATGGGCGGGATGTAAATTGCCAACAGACACTCAGGAGAAGTGTATGGTGTTTCCTGAAACATCTAAAAAACAAAGCAACAGAGCCTAGGGCACTTCCAATTATGGTCCTATAGCTTAGGGAAATTAAAATCAAAAAGACACAGCCACCCCAAAGTTTGGGACGCCTCTGTTTACAAGAACCTCGTTTACAGTACAAGTTCAACATCGCAGAAAGTGAAAAATGGATAAAGAAGTTGTGGTATTTCCTTACAAAGCAATATCACTCAGCAATGAAATCTATGTCATCAGGCCCTTAGCAGCACAATGAGTGGATTCAGGTATGATGATTCTAACTGAAATAAGTCACACAGAAAAAGAAACATCATAAGATATCAGTAATACACGGAATGTAAACTTGGCTACACAGGAACTGAATTACAGAACAGAACAGGGTCTCAAATTTAGAAAACCAACTTATGCTTGCTTAAGGGGAAAGGTGAGTTGGGGTGCTGCATAAAACCAGAGATTGAAATGAGCACAGATAAAGTTCCTTAAGCCAAATATGGAATAGACAAGAGCTACTCCTTGCTCAACGAAATGGACTCAACACCGCATATTAAACGCCTCAGAATGTACCTGACTAGTAAGTATCTTAAAACCTATGGATTGCTATGTCTCCGAAAGAGAATCAAGCATGTGTACAGGGGCATAAACGCAGCAGTGTTAGGATTGGAGAGGTTCGGTGAGCAAATGAAGACCCTTTGAAGTCATATTGCATGGTACCCATTCCACGGGTTTCAACTACCCAGGTTTAAGGTATTCTTCCTTCAGCTAAAACATGCATGTGGAACCTAGAGTATGATCAACCATGTGATCGGGAGACGTGTTCAAATATGTCTCAGTTTTCGTACCCTGGTACTCGGGTGCAACATTCCAGATGCTTTACTAACACCCTCCCGACTTGGAGAGTCAGTCCCTTTAACCTCCTGTTTGGCCCAGTTTGCAATTTCTGCGGAAGATGAACAGGAATAGCGAGAACCAATGAGAGACTAGCTGGAGGTGTCTGGACGGGCAAATTTAACTCTCATTTCCCACCAGGAAGAGGAATTAACCAAAGGCTCAGCGTGCCGTGCCGGAACCAGATTAGGGCCTGAAGCCATCCTGCGGTGTTGTGGCCAGCTCAAAAGAAAGCGAGTTGAAGAAAGGAGCTCAGGGGCACTGTAATTCACAAACCTGCAGAGTTATAAATGACAGCTATCGTCCAAAAATATACTGAAGTAAGGCTGCCAAGAGGACTTGAAAGCGGGGCAGAATTGCAGGAAACCGATTTCAGGAGGTAGACTGGAATTGCATTGAAAGCATAGGAAAAGAGGCAGAACGTCCACAATGATGCACTTGGCCAAAAAGGGCGTATGCGTTTTTTCCTGAATATATTCAGGAAAAAACGCATACGCCCTTTTTGGCCAACCAAGCAAGCTTGCAAAGGAAATCTGCACTACAATGAAGTCTCACTTCCCCCCGGTCAAAAGGGCCATCTGAAAAAAGTGTAAAATCCACAAAGACAGGACAGGCCATGGAGAACTGGGAGCCTTGTTATGCTGATGGGCGGGATGTAAATTGCCAACAGACACTCGGGAGAAGTGTATGGTGTTTCCTGAAACATCTAAAAAACAAAGCAACAGAGCCTAGGGCACTTCCACTTATGGTCCTATAGCTTAGGGAAATTAAAATCAAAAAGACACAGCCACCCCAAAGTTTGGGACGCCTCTGTTTACAAGAACCTCGTGTACAGTACAAGTTCAACATCGCAGAAAGTGAAAAATGGATAAAGAAGTTGTGGTATTTACTTACAAAGCAATATCACTCAGCAATGAAATCTATGTCATCAGGCCCTTAGCAGCACAATGAGTGGATTCAGGTATGATGATTCCAACTGAAATAAGTCACACAGAAAAAGAAACATCATAAGATATCAGTAATACACAGAATGTAAACTTGGCTACACAGGAACTGTATTACAGAACAGAACAGGGTCTCAAATTTAGAAAACCAACTTATGCTTGCTTAAGGGGAAAGGTGAGTTGGGGTGCTGCATAAAACCAGAGATTGAAATGAACACAGATAAAGTTCCTTAAGCCAAATATGGAATAGACAAGAGCTACTCCTTGCTCAACGAAATGGACTCAACACCGCATATTAAATGCCTAAGAATGTACCTGACTAGTAAGTATCTTAAAACCTATGGATTGCTATGTCTCCGAAAGAGAATCAAGCATGTGTACAGGGGCATAAACGCAGCAGTGATAGGATTGGAGAGGTTCGGTGAGCAAATGAAGACCCTTTGAAGTCATATTGCATGGTACCCATTCCACGGGTTTCAACTACCCAGGTTTAAGGTATTCTTCCTTCAGCTAAAACATGCATGTGGAACCTAGAGTATGATCAACCATGTGATCGGGAGACGTGTTCAAATATGTCTCAGTTTTCGTACCCTGGTACTCGGGTGCAACATTCCAGACGCTTTACTAACACCCTCCCGACTTGGAGAGTCAGTCCCTTTAACCTCCTGTTTGGCCCAGTTTGCAATTTCTGCGGAAGATGAACAGGAATAGCGAGAACCAATGAGAGACTAGCTGGAGGTGTCTGGACGGGCAAATTTAACCCTCATTTCCCACCAGGAAGAGGAATTAACCAAAGGCTCAGACGTGCCGTGCCGGAACCAGATTAGGGCCTGAAGCCATCCTGCGGTGTTGCGGCCAGGCCACAAGAAAGCGAGTTGAAGAAAGGAGCTCAGGGGCACTGTAATTCACAAACCTGCAGAGTTATAAATGACAGCTATCGTCCAAAAATATACTGAAGTAAGGCTGCCAAGAGGACTTGAAAGCGGGGCAGAATTGCAGGAAACCGATTTCAGGAGGCAGACTGGAATTGCATTGAAAGCATAGGAAAAGAGGCAGAACGTCCACCATGATGCACTTGGCCAAACAGGGCGTATGCGTTTTTTCCTGAATATATTCAGGA
Organism: Pseudorca crassidens; assembly: GCF_039906515.1. NCBI lineage: Eukaryota > Metazoa > Chordata > Mammalia > Artiodactyla > Delphinidae > Pseudorca > Pseudorca crassidens. The sequence continues at coordinate 1,426,053 of NW_027136310.1, forward strand.
AAAAACGCATACGCCCTTTTTGGCCAACCAAGCAAGCTTGCAAAGGAAATCTGCACTACAATGAAGTCTCACTTCCCCCCGGTCAAAAGGGCCATCTGAAAAAAGTGTAAAATCCAGAAAGGCAGGACAGGCCATGGAGAACTGGGAGCCTTGTTATGCTGATGGGCGGGATGTAAATTGCCAACAGACACTCGGGAGAAGTGTATGGTGTTTCCTGAAACATCTAAAAAACAAAGCAACAGAGCCTAGGGCACTTCCACTTATGGTCCTATAGCTTAGGGAAATTAAAATCAAAAAGACACAGCCACCCCAAAGTTTGGGACGCCTCTGTTTACAAGAACCTCGTGTACAGTACAAGTTCAACATCGCAGAAAGTGAAAAATGGATAAAGAAGTTGTGGTATTTACTTACAAAGCAATATCACTCAGCAATGAAATCTATGTCATCAGGCCCTTAGCAGCACAATGAGTGGATTCAGGTATGATGATTCTAACTGAAATAAGTCACACAGAAAAAGAAACATCATAAGATATCAGTAATACACGGAATGTAAACTTGGCTACACAGGAACTGAATTACAGAACAGAACAGGGTCTCAAATTTAGAAAACCAACTTATGCTTGCTTAAGGGGAAAGGTGAGTTGGGGTGCTGCATAAAACCAGAGATTGAAATGAGCACAGATAAAGTTCCTTAAGCCAAATATGGAATAGACAAGAGCTACTCCTTGCTCAACGAAATGGACTCAACACCGCATATTAAATGCCTAAGAATGTACCTGACTAGTAAGTATCTTAAAACCTATGGATTGCTATGTCTCCGAAAGAGAATCAAGCATGTGTACAGGGGCATAAACGCAGCAGTGATAGGATTGGAGAGGTTCGGTGAGCAAATGAAGACCCTTTGAAGTCATATTGCATGGTACCCATTCCACGGGTTTCAACTACCCAGGTTTAAGGTATTCTTCCTTCAGCTAAAACATGCATGTGGAAGCTAGAGTATGATCAGCCATGTGATCGGGAGACGTGTTCAAATATGTCTCAGTTTTCGTACCCTGGTACTCGGGTGCAACATTCCAGACGCTTTACTAACACCCTCCCGACTTGGAGAGTCAGTCCCTTTAACCTCCTGTTTGGCCCAGTTTGCAATTTCTGCGGAAGATGAACAGGAATAGCGAGAACCAATGAGAGACTAGCTGGAGGTGTCTGGACGGGCAAATTTAACTCTCATTTCCCACCAGGAAGAGGAATTAACCAAAGGCTCAGCGTGCCGTGCCGGAACCAGATTAGGGCCTGAAGCCATCCTGCGGTGTTGCGGCCAGCTCAAAAGAAAGCGAGTTGAAGAAAGGAGCTCAGGGGCACTGTAATTCACAAACCTGCAGAGTTATAAATGACAGCTATCGTCCAAAAATATACTGAAGTAAGGCTGCCAAGAGGACTTGAAAGCGGGGCAGAATTGCAGGAAACCGATTTCAGGAGGCACACTGGAATTGCATTGAAAGCATAGGAAAAGAGGCAGAACGTCCACAATGATGCACTTGGCCAAAAAGGGCGTATGCGTTTTTTCCTGAATATATTCAGGAAAAAACGCATACGCCCTTTTTGGCCAACCAAGCAAGCTTGCAAAGGAAATCTGCACTACAATGAAGTCTCACTTCCCCCCGGTCAAAAGGGCCATCTGAAAAAAGTGCAAAATCCAGAAAGGCAGGACAGGCCATGGAGAACTGGGAGCCTTGTTATGCTGATGGGCGGGATGTAAATTGCCAACAGACACTCGGGAGAAGTGTATGGTGTTTCCTGAAACATCTAAAAAACAAAGCAACAGAGCCTAGGGCACTTCCACTTATGGTCCTATAGCTTAGGGAAATTAAAATCAAAAAGACACAGCCACCCCAAAGTTTGGGACGTCTCTGTTTACAAGAACCTCGTGTACAGTACAAGTTCAACATCGCAGAAAGTGAAAAATGGATAAAGAAGTTGTGGTATTTACTTACAAAGGAATATCACTCAGCAATGAAATCTATGTCATCAGGCCCTTAGCAGCACAATGAGTGGATTCAGGTATGATGATTCTAACTGAAATAAGTCACACAGAAAAAGAAACATCATAAGATATCAGTAATACACGGAATGTAAACTTGGCTACACAGGAACTGAATTACAGAACAGAACAGGGTCTCAAATTTAGAAAACCAACTTATGCTTGCTTAAGGGGAAAGGTGAGTTGGGGTGCTGCATAAAACCAGAGATTGAAATGAGCACAGATAAAGTTCCTTAAGCCAAATATGGAATAGACAAGAGCTACTCCTTGCTCAACGAAATGGACTCAACACCGCATATTAAATGCCTAAGAATGTACCTGACTTGTAAGTATCTTAAAACCTATGGATTGCTATGTCTCCGAAAGAGAATCAAGCATGTGTACAGGGGCATAAACGCAGCAGTGATAGGATTGGAGAGGTTCGGTGAGCAAATGAAGACCCTTTGAAGTCATATTGCATGGTACCCATTCCACGGGTTTCAACTACCCAGGTTTAAGGTATTCTTCCTTCAGCTAAAACATGCATGTGGAACCTAGAGTATGATCAACCATGTGATCGGGAGACGTGTTCAAATATGTCTCAGTTTTCGTACCCTGGTACTCGGGTGCAACATTCCAGACGCTTTACTAACACCCTCCCGACTTGGAGAGTCAGTCCCTTTAACCTCCTGTTTGGCCCAGTTTGCAATTTCTGCGGAAGATGAACAGGAATAGCGAGAACCAATGAGAGACTAGCTGGAGGTGTCTGGACGGGCAAATTTAACTCTCATTTCCCACCAGGAAGAGGAATTAACCAAAGGCTCAGCGTGCCGTGCCGGAACCAGATTAGGGCCTGAAGCCATCCTGCGGTGTTGCGGCCAGCTCAAAAGAAAGCGAGTTGAAGAAAGGAGCTCAGGGGCACTGTAATTCACAAACCTGCAGACTTATAAATGACAGCTATCGTCCAAAAATATACTGAAGTAAGGCTGCCAAGAGGACTTGAAAGCGGGGCAGAATTGCAGGAAACCGATTTCAGGAGGCAGACTGGAATTGCATTGAAAGCATAGGAAAAGAGGCAGAACGTCCACAATGATGCACTTGGCCAAAAAGGGCGTATGCGTTTTTTCCTGAATATATTCAGGAAAAAACGCATACGCCCTTTTTGGCCAACCAAGCAAGCTTGCAAAGGAAATCTGCACTACAATGAAGTCTCACTTCCCCCCGGTCAAAAGGGCCATCTGAAAAAAGTGTAAAATCCAGAAAGGCAGGACAGGCCATGGAGAACTGGGAGCCTTGTTATGCTGATGGGCGGGATGTAAATTGCCAACAGACACTCGGGAGAAGTGTATGGTGTTTCCTGAAACATCTAAAAAACAAAGCAACAGAGCCTAGGGCACTTCCACTTATGGTCCTATAGCTTAGGGAAATTAAAATCAAAAAGACACAGCCACCCCAAAGTTTGGGACGTCTCTGTTTACAAGAACCTCGTGTACAGTACAAGTTCAACATCGCAGAAAGTGAAAAATGGATAAAGAAGTTGTGGTATTTACTTACAAAGCAATATCACTCAGCAATGAAATCTATGTCATCAGGCCCTTAGCAGCACAATGAGTGGATTCAGGTATGATGATTCTAACTGAAATAAGTCACACAGAAAAAGAAACATCATAAGATATCAGTAATACACGGAATGTAAACTTGGCTACACAGGAACTGAATTACAGAACAGAACAGGGTCTCAAATTTAGAAAACCAACTTATGCTTGCTTAAGGGGAAAGGTGAGTTGGGGTGCTGCATAAAACCAGAGATTGAAATGAGCACAGATAAAGTTCCTTAAGCCAAATATGGAATAGACAAGAGCTACTCCTTGCTCAACGAAATGGACTCAACACCGCATATTAAATGCCTAAGAATGTACCTGACTAGTAAGTATCTTAAAACCTATGGATTGCTATGTCTCCGAAAGAGAATCAAGCATGTGTACAGGGGCATAAACGCAGCAGTGATAGGATTGGAGAGGTTCGGTGAGCAAATGAAGACCCTTTGAGGTCATATTGCATGGTACCCATTCCACGGGTTTCAACTACCCAGGTTTAAGGTATTCTTCCTTCAGCTAAAACATGCATGTGGAACCTAGAGTATGATCAACCATGTGATCGGGAGACGTGTTCAAATATGTCTCAGTTTTCGTACCCTGGTACTCGGGTGCAACATTCCAGACGCTTTACTAACACCCTCCCGACTTGGAGAGTCAGTCCCTTTAACCTCCTGTTTGGCCCAGTTTGCAATTTCTGCGGAAGATGAACAGGAATAGCGAGAACCAATGAGAGACTAGCTGGAGGTGTCTGGACGGGCAAATTTAACTCTCATTTCCCACCAGGAAGAGGAATTAACCAAAGGCTCAGCGTGCCGTGCCGGAACCAGATTAGGGCCTGAAGCCATCCTGCGGTGTTGCGGCCAGCTCAAAAGAAAGCGAGTTGAAGAAAGGAGCTCAGGGGCACTGTAATTCACAAACCTGCAGACTTATAAATGACAGCTATCGTCCAAAAATATACTGAAGTAAGGCTGCCAAGAGGACTTGAAAGCGGGGCAGAATTGCAGGAAACTGATTTCAGGAGGCAGACTGGAATTGCATTGAAAGCATAGGAAAAGAGGCAGAACGTCCACAATGATGCACTTGGCCAAAAAGGGCGTATGCGTTTTTTCCTGAATATATTCAGGAAAAAACGCATACGCCCTTTTTGGCCAACCAAGCAAGCTTGCAAAGGAAATCTGCACTACAATGAAGTCTCACTTCCCCCCGGTCAAAAGGGCCATCTGAAAAAAGTGTAAAATCCAGAAAGGCAGGACAGGCCATGGAGAACTGGGAGCCTTGTTATGCTGATGGGCGGGATGTAAATTGCCAACAGACACTCGGGAGAAGTGTATGGTGTTTCCTGAAACATCTAAAAAACAAAGCAACAGAGCCTAGGGCACTTCCACTTATGGTCCTATAGCTTAGGGAAATTAAAATCAAAAAGACACAGCCACCCCAAAGTTTGGGACGTCTCTGTTTACAAGAACCTCGTGTACAGTACAAGTTCAACATCGCAGAAAGTGAAAAATGGATAAAGAAGTTGTGGTATTTACTTACAAAGCAATATCACTCAGCAATGAAATCTATGTCATCAGGCCCTTAGCAGCACAATGAGTGGATTCAGGTATGATGATTCTAACTGAAATAAGTCACACAGAAAAAGAAACATCATAAGATATCAGTAATACACGGAATGTAAACTTGGCTACACAGGAACTGTATTACAGAACAGAACAGGGTCTCAAATTTAGAAAACCAACTTATGCTTGCTTAAGGGGAAAGGTGAGTTGGGGTGCTGCATAAAACCAGAGATTGAAATGAGCACAGATAAAGTTCCTTAAGCCAAATATGGAATAGACAAGAGCTACTCCTTGCTCAACGAAATGGACTCAACACCGCATATTAAATGCCTAAGAATGTACCTGACTAGTAAGTATCTTAAAACCTATGGATTGCTATGTCTCCGAAAGAGAATCAAGCATGTGTACAGGGGCATAAACGCAGCAGTGATAGGATTGGAGAGGTTCGGTGAGCAAATGAAGACCCTTTGAAGTCATATTGCATGGTACCCATTCCACGGGTTTCAACTACCCAGGTTTAAGGTATTCTTCCTTCAGCTAAAACATGCATGTGGAACCTAGAGTATGATCAACCATGTGATCGGGAGACGTGTTCAAATATGTCTCAGTTTTCGTACCCTGGTACTCGGGTGCAACATTCCAGACGCTTTACTAACACCCTCCCGACTTGGAGAGTCAGTCCCTTTAACCTCCTGTTTGGCCCAGTTTGCAATTTCTGCGGAAGATGAACAGGAATAGCGAGAACCAATGAGAGACTAGCTGGAGGTGTCTGGACGGGCAAATTTAACTCTCATTTCCCACCAGGAAGAGGAATTAACCAAAGGCTCAGCGTGCCGTGCCGGAACCAGATTAGGGCCTGAAGCCATCCTGCGGTGTTGCGGCCAGCTCAAAAGAAAGCGAGTTGAAGAAAGGAGCTCAGGGGCACTGTAATTCACAAACCTGCAGAGTTATAAATGACAGCTATCGTCCAAAAATATACTGAAGTAAGGCTGCCAAGAGGACTTGAAAGCGGGGCAGAATTGCAGGAAACCGATTTCAGGAGGCAGACTGGAATTGCATTGAAAGCATAGGAAAAGAGGCAGAACGTCCACAATGATGCACTTGGCCAAAAAGGGCGTATGCGTTTTTTCCTGAATATATTCAGGAAAAAACGCATACGCCCTTTTTGGCCAACCAAGCAAGCTTGCAAAGGAAATCTGCACTACAATGAAGTCTCACTTCCCCCCGGTCAAAAGGGCCATCTGAAAAAAGTGTAAAATCCAGAAAGGCAGGACAGGCCATGGAGAACTGGGAGCCTTGTTATGCTGATGGGCGGGATGTAAATTGCCAACAGACACTCGGGAGAAGTGTATGGTGTTTCCTGAAACATCTAAAAAACAAAGCAACAGAGCCTAGGGCACTTCCACTTATGGTCCTATAGCTTAGGGAAATTAAAATCAAAAAGACACAGCCACCCCAAAGTTTGGGACGTCTCTGTTTACAAGAACCTCGTGTACAGTACAAGTTCAACATCGCAGAAAGTGAAAAATGGATAAAGAAGTTGTGGTATTTACTTACAAAGCAATATCACTCAGCAATGAAATCTATGTCATCAGGCCCTTAGCAGCACAATGAGTGGATTCAGGTATGATGATTCTAACTGAAATAAGTCACACAGAAAAAGAAACATCATAAGATATCAGTAATACACGGAATGTAAACTTGGCTACACAGGAACTGAATTACAGAACAGAACAGGGTCTCAAATTTAGAAAACCAACTTATGCTTGCTTAAGGGGAAAGGTGAGTTGGGGTGCTGCATAAAACCAGAGATTGAAATGAGCACAGATAAAGTTCCTTAAGCCAAATATGGAATAGACAAGAGCTACTCCTTGCTCAACGAAATGGACTCAACACCGCATATTAAATGCCTAAGAATGTACCTGACTAGTAAGTATCTTAAAACCTATGGATTGCTATGTCTCCGAAAGAGAATCAAGCATGTGTACAGGGGCATAAACGCAGCAGTGATAGGATTGGAGAGGTTCGGTGAGCAAATGAAGACCCTTTGAAGTCATATTGCATGGTACCCATTCCACGGGTTTCAACTACCCAGGTTTAAGGTATTCTTCCTTCAGCTAAAACATGCATGTGGAACCTAGAGTATGATCAACCATGTGATCGGGAGACGTGTTCAAATCTGTCTCAGTTTTCGTACCCTGGTACTCGGGTGCAACATTCCAGACGCTTTACTAACACCCTCCCGACTTGGAGAGTCAGTCCCTTTAACCTCCTGTTTGGCCCAGTTTGCAATTTCTGCGGAAGATGAACAGGAATAGCGAGAACCAATGAGAGACTAGCTGGAGGTGTCTGGACGGGCAAATTTAACTCTCATTTCCCACCAGGAAGAGGAATTAACCAAAGGCTCAGCGTGCCGTGCCGGAACCAGATTAGGGCCTGAAGCCATCCTGCGGTGTTGCGGCCAGCTCAAAAGAAAGCGAGTTGAAGAAAGGAGCTCAGGGGCACTGTAATTCACAAACCTGCAGACTTATAAATGACAGCTATCGTCCAAAAATATACTGAAGTAAGGCTGCCAAGAGGACTTGAAAGCGGGGCAGAATTGCAGGAAACCGATTTCAGGAGGCAGACTGGAATTGCATTGAAAGCATAGGAAAAGAGGCAGAACGTCCACAATGATGCACTTGGCCAAAAAGGGCGTATGCGTTTTTTCCTGAATATATTCAGGAAAAAACGCATACGCCCTTTTTGGCCAACCAAGCAAGCTTGCAAAGGAAATCTGCACTACAATGAAGTCTCACTTCCCCCCGGTCAAAAGGGCCATCTGAAAAAAGTGTAAAATCCAGAAAGGCAGGACAGGCCATGGAGAACTGGGAGCCTTGTTATGCTGATGGGCGGGATGTAAATTGCCAACAGACACTCGGGAGAAGTGTATGGTGTTTCCTGAAACATCTAAAAAACAAAGCAACAGAGCCTAGGGCACTTCCACTTATGGTCCTATAGCTTAGGGAAATTAAAATCAAAAAGACACAGCCACCCCAAAGTTTGGGACGTCTCTGTTTACAAGAACCTCGTGTACAGTACAAGTTCAACATCGCAGAAAGTGAAAAATGGATAAAGAAGTTGTGGTATTTACTTACAAAGCAATATCACTCAGCAATGAAATCTATGTCATCAGGCCCTTAGCAGCACAATGAGTGGATTCAGGTATGATGATTCTAACTGAAATAAGTCACACAGAAAAAGAAACATCATAAGATATCAGTAATACACGGAATGTAAACTTGGCTACACAGGAACTGAATTACAGAACAGAACAGGGTCTCAAATTTAGAAAACCAACTTATGCTTGCTTAAGGGGAAAGGTGAGTTGGGGTGCTGCATAAAACCAGAGATTGAAATGAGCACAGATAAAGTTCCTTAAGCCAAATATGGAATAGACAAGAGCTACTCCTTGCTCAACGAAATGGACTCAACACCGCATATTAAATGCCTAAGAATGTACCTGACTAGTAAGTATCTTAAAACCTATGGATTGCTATGTCTCCGAAAGAGAATCAAGCATGTGTACAGGGGCATAAACGCAGCAGTGATAGGATTGGAGAGGTTCGGTGAGCAAATGAAGACCCTTTGAAGTCATATTGCATGGTACCCATTCCACGGGTTTCAACTACCCAGGTTTAAGGTATTCTTCCTTCAGCTAAAACATGCATGTGGAACCTAGAGTATGATCAACCATGTGATCGGGAGACGTGTTCAAATATGTCTCAGTTTTCGTACCCTGGTACTCGGGTGCAACATTCCAGACGCTTTACTAACACCCTCCCGACTTGGAGAGTCAGTCCCTTTAACCTCCTGTTTGGCCCAGTTTGCAATTTCTGCGGAAGATGAACAGGAATAGCGAGAACCAATGAGAGACTAGCTGGAGGTGTCTGGACGGGCAAATTTAACTCTCATTTCCCACCAGGAAGAGGAATTAACCAAAGGCTCAGCGTGCTGTGCCGGAACCAGATTAGGGCCTGAAGCCATCCTGCGGTGTTGCGGCCAGCTCAAAAGAAAGCGAGTTGAAGAAAGGAGCTCAGGGGCACTGTAATTCACAAACCTGCAGAGTTATAAATGACAGCTATCGTCCAAAAATATACTGAAGTAAGGCTGCCAAGAGGACTTGAAAGCGGGGCAGAATTGCAGGAAACCGATTTCAGGAGGCAGACTGGAATTGCATTGAAAGCATAGGAAAAGAGGCAGAACGTCCACAATGATGCACTTGGCCAAAAAGGGCGTATGCGTTTTTTCCTGAATATATTCAGGAAAAAACGCATACGCCCTTTTTGGCCAACCAAGCAAGCTTGCAAAGGAAATCTGCACTACAATGAAGTCTCACTTCCCCCCGGTCAAAAGGGCCATCTGAAAAAAGTGTAAAATCCACAAAGACAGGACAGGCCATGGAGAACTGGGAGCCTTGTTATGCTGATGGGCGGGATGTAAATTGCCAACAGACACTCGGGAGAAGTGTATGGTGTTTCCTGAAACATCTAAAAAACAAAGCAACAGAGCCTAGGGCACTTCCACTTATGGTCCTATAGCTTAGGGAAATTAAAATCAAAAAGACACAGCCACCCCAAAGTTTGGGACGCCTCTGTTTACAAGAACCTCGTGTACAGTACAAGTTCAACATCGCAGAAAGTGAAAAATGGATAAAGAAGTTGTGGTATTTACTTACAAAGCAATATCACTCAGCAATGAAATCTATGTCATCAGGCCCTTAGCAGCACAATGAGTGGATTCAGGTATGATGATTCTAACTGAAATAAGTCACACAGAAAAAGAAACATCATAAGATATCAGTAATACACGGAATGTAAACTTGGCTACACAGGAACTGTATTACAGAACAGAACAGGGTCTCAAATTTAGAAAACCAACTTATGCTTGCTTAAGGGGAAAGGTGAGTTGGGGTGCTGCATAAAACCAGAGATTGAAATGAGCACAGATAAAGTTCCTTAAGCCAAATATGGAATAGACAAGAGCTACTCCTTGCTCAACGAAATGGACTCAACACCGCATATTAAATGCCTAAGAATGTACCTGACTAGTAAGTATCTTAAAACCTATGGATTGCTATGTCTCCGAAAGAGAATCAAGCATGTGTACAGGGGCATAAACGCAGCAGTGATAGGATTGGAGAGGTTCGGTGAGCAAATGAAGACCCTTTGAAGTCATATTGCATGGTACCCATTCCACGGGTTTCAACTACCCAGGTTTAAGGTATTCTTCCTTCAGCTAAAACATGCATGTGGAACCTAGAGTATGATCAACCATGTGATCGGGAGATGTGTTCAAATATGTCTCAGTTTTCGTACCCTGGTACTCGGGTGCAACATTCCAGACGCTTTACTAACACCCTCCCGACTTGGAGAGTCAGTCCCTTTAACCTCCTGTTTGGCCCAGTTTGCAATTTCTGCGGAAGATGAACAGGAATAGCGAGAACCAATGAGAGACTAGCTGGAGGTGTCTGGACGGGCAAATTTAACTCTCATTTCCCACCAGGAAGAGGAATTAACCAAAGGCTCAGCGTGCCGTGCCGGAACCAGATTAGGGCCTGAAGCCATCCTGCGGTGTTGCGGCCAGCTCAAAAGAAAGCGAGTTGAAGAAAGGAGCTCAGGGGCACTGTAATTCACAAACCTGCAGAGTTATAAATGACAGCTATCGTCCAAAAATATACTGAAGTAAGGCTGCCAAGAGGACTTGAAAGCGGGGCAGAATTGCAGGAAACTGATTTCAGGAGGTAGACTGGAATTGCATTGAAAGCATAGGAAAAGAGGCAGAACGTCCACAATGATGCACTTGGCCAAAAAGGGCGTATGCGTTTTTTCCTGAATATATTCAGGAAAAAACCATACGCCCTTTTTGGCCAACCAAGCAAGCTTGCAAAGGAAATCTGCACTACAATGAAGTCTCACTTCCCCCCGGTCAAAAGGGCCATCTGAAAAAAGTGTAACATCCACAAAGACAGGACAGGCCATGGAGAACTGGGAGCCTTGTTATGCTGATGGGCGGGATGTAAATTGCCAACAGACACTCGGGAGAAGTGTATGGTGTTTCCTGAAACATCTAAAAAACAAAGCAACAGAGCCTAGGGCACTTCCACTTATGGTCCTATAGCTTAGGGAAATTAAAATCAAAAAGACACAGCCACCCCAAAGTTTGGGACGCCTCTGTTTACAAGAACCTCGTTTACCGTACAAGTTCAATATCACAGAAAGTGAAAAATGGATAAAGAAGTTGTGGTATTTACTTACAAAGCAATATCACTCAGCAATGAAATCTATGTCATCAGGCCCTTAGCAGCACAATGAGTGGATTCAGGTATGATGATTCTAACTGAAATAAGTCACACAGAAAAAGAAACATCATAAGATATCAGTAATACACGGAATGTAAACTTGGCTACACAGGAACTGAATTACAGAACAGAACAGGGTCTCAAATTTAGAAAACCAACTTATGCTTGCTTAAGGGGAAAGGTGAGTTGGGGTGCTGCATAAAACCAGAGATTGAAATGAACACAGATAAAGTTCCTTAAGCCAAATATGGAATAGACAAGAGCTACTCCTTGCTCAACAAAATGGACTCAACACCGCATATTAAATGCCTAAGAATGTACCTGACTAGTAAGTATCTTAAAACCTATGGATTGCTATGTCTCCGAAAGAGAATCAAGCATGTGTACAGGGGCATAAACGCAGCAGTGATAGGATTGGAGAGGTTCGGTGAGCAAATGAAGACCCTTTGAAGTCATATTGCATCGTACCCATTCCACGGGTTTCAACTACCCAGGTTTAAGGTATTCTTCCTTCAGCTAAAACATGCATTTGGAACCTAGAGTATGATCAACCATGTGATCGGGAGACGTGTTCAAATCTGTCTCAGTTTTCGTACCCTGGTACTCGGGTGCAACATTCCAGACGCTTTACTAACACCCTCCCGACTTGGAGAGTCAGTCCCTTTAACCTCCTGTTTGGCCCAGTTTGCAATTTCTGCGGAAGATGAACAGGAATAGCGAGAACCAATGAGAGACTAGCTGGAGGTGTCTGGACGGGCAAATTTAACTCTCATTTCCCACCAGGAAGAGGAATTAACCAAAGGCTCAGCGTGCCGTGCCGGAACCAGATTAGGGCCTGAAGCCATCCTGCGGTGTTGCGGCCAGCTCAAAAGAAAGCGAGTTGAAGAAAGGAGCTCAGGGGCACTGTAATTCACAAACCTGCAGACTTATAAATGACAGCTATCGTCCAAAAATATACTGAAGTAAGGCTGCCAAGAGGACTTGAAAGCGGGGCAGAATTGCAGGAAACCGATTTCAGGAGGTAGACTGGAATTGCATTGAAAGCATAGGAAAAGAGGCAGAACGTCCACAATGATGCACTTGGCCAAAAAGGGCGTATGCGTTTTTTCCTGAATATATTCAGGAAAAAACGCATACGCCCTTTTTGGCCAACCAAGCAAGCTTGCAAAGGAAATCTGCACTACAATGAAGTCTCACTTCCCCCCGGTCAAAAGGGCCATCTGAAAAAAGTGTAAAATCCACAAAGACAGGACAGGCCATGGAGAACTGGGAGCCTTGTTATGCTGATGGGCGGGATGTAAATTGCCAACAGACACTCGGGAGAAGTGTATGGTGTTTCCTGAAACATCTAAAAAACAAAGCAACAGAGCCTAGGGCACTTCCACTTATGGTCCTATAGCTTAGGGAAATTAAAATCAAAAAGACACAGCCACCCCAAAGTTTGGGACGCCTCTGTTTACAAGAACCTCGTGTACAGTACAAGTTCAACATCGCAGAAAGTGAAAAATGGATAAAGAAGTTGTGGTATTTACTTACAAAGCAATATCACTCAGCAATGAAATCTATGTCATCAGGCCCTTAGCAGCACAATGAGTGGATTCAGGTATGATGATTCTAACTGAAATAAGTCACACAGAAAAAGAAACATCATAAGATATCAGTAATACACGGAATGTAAACTTGGCTACACAGGAACTGTATTACAGAACAGAACAGGGTCTCAAATTTAGAAAACCAACTTATGCTTGCTTAAGGGGAAAGGTGAGTTGGGGTGCTGCATAAAACCAGAGATTGAAATGAACACAGATAAAGTTCCTTAAGCCAAATATGGAATAGACAAGAGCTACTCCTTGCTCAACGAAATGGACTCAACACCGCATATTAAATGCCTAAGAATGTACCTGACTAGTAAGTATCTTAAAACCTATGGATTGCTATGTCTCCGAAAGAGAATCAAGCATGTGTACAGGGGCATAAACGCAGCAGTGATAGGATTGGAGAGGTTCGGTGAGCAAATGAAGACCCTTTGAAGTCATATTGCATGGTACCCATTCCACGGGTTTCAACTACCCAGGTTTAAGGTATTCTTCCTTCAGCTAAAACATGCATGTGGAACCTAGAGTATGATCAACCATGTGATCGGGAGACGTGTTCAAATATGTCTCAGTTTTCGTACCCTGGTACTCGGGTGCAACATTCCAGATGCTTTACTAACACCCTCCCGACTTGGAGAGTCAGTCCCTTTAACCTCCTGTTTGGCCCAGTTTGCAATTTCTGCGGAAGATGAACAGGAATAGCGAGAACCAATGAGAGACTAGCTGGAGGTGTCTGGACGGGCAAATTTAACTCTCATTTCCCACCAGGAAGAGGAATTAACCAAAGGCTCAGCGTGCCGTGCCGGAACCAGATTAGGGCCTGAAGCCATCCTGCGGTGTTGCGGCCAGCTCAAAAGAAAGCGAGTTGAAGAAAGGAGCTCAGGGGCACTGTAATTCACAAACCTGCAGAGTTATAAATGACAGCTATCGTCCAAAAATATACTGAAGTAAGGCTGCCAAGAGGACTTGAAAGCGGGGCAGAATTGCAGGAAACCGATTTCAGGAGGTAGACTGGAATTGCATTGAAAGCATAGGAAAAGAGGCAGAACGTCCACAATGATGCACTTGGCCAAAAAGGGCGTATGCGTTTTTTCCTGAATATATTCAGGAAAAAACGCATACGCCCTTTTTGGCCAACCAAGCAAGCTTGCAAAGGAAATCTGCACTACAATGAAGTCTCACTTCCCCCCGGTCAAAAGGGCCATCTGAAAAAAGTGTAAAATCCACAAAGACAGGACAGGCCATGGAGAACTGGGAGCCTTGTTATGCTGATGGGCGGGATGTAAATTGCCAACAGACACTCGGGAGAAGTGTATGGTGTTTCCTGAAACATCTAAAAAACAAAGCAACAGAGCCTAGGGCACTTCCACTTATGGTCCTATAGCTTAGGGAAATTAAAATCAAAAAGACACAGCCACCCCAAAGTTTGGGACGCCTCTGTTTACAAGAACCTCGTGTACAGTACAAGTTCAACATCGCAGAAAGTGAAAAATGGATAAAGAAGTTGTGGTATTTACTTACAAAGCAATATCACTCAGCAATGAAATCTATGTCATCAGGCCCTTAGCAGCACAATGAGTGGATTCAGGTATGATGATTCCAACTGAAATAAGTCACACAGAAAAAGAAACATCATAAGATATCAGTAATACACAGAATGTAAACTTGGCTACACAGGAACTGTATTACAGAACAGAACAGGGTCTCAAATTTAGAAAACCAACTTATGCTTGCTTAAGGGGAAAGGTGAGTTGGGGTGCTGCATAAAACCAGAGATTGAAATGAACACAGATAAAGTTCCTTAAGCCAAATATGGAATAGACAAGAGCTACTCCTTGCTCAACGAAATGGACTCAACACCGCATATTAAATGCCTAAGAATGTACCTGACTAGTAAGTATCTTAAAACCTATGGATTGCTATGTCTCCGAAAGAGAATCAAGCATGTGTACAGGGGCATAAACGCAGCAGTGATAGGATTGGAGAGGTTCGGTGAGCAAATGAAGACCCTTTGAAGTCATATTGCATGGTACCCATTCCACGGGTTTCAACTACCCAGGTTTAAGGTATTCTTCCTTCAGCTAAAACATGCATGTGGAACCTAGAGTATGATCAACCATGTGATCGGGAGACGTGTTCAAATCTGTCTCAGTTTTCGTACCCTGGTACTCGGGTGCAACATTCCAGACGCTTTACTAACACCCTCCCGACTTGGAGAGTCAGTCCCTTTAACCTCCTGTTTGGCCCAGTTTGCAATTTCTGCGGAAGATGAACAGGAATAGCGAGAACCAATGAGAGACTAGCTGGAGGTGTCTGGACGGGCAAATTTAACTCTCATTTCCCACCAGGAAGAGGAATTAACCAAAGGCTCAGCGTGCCGTGCCGGAACCAGATTAGGGCCTGAAGCCATCCTGCGGTGTTGCGGCCAGCTCAAAAGAAAGCGAGTTGAAGAAAGGAGCTCAGGGGCACTGTAATTCACAAACCTGCAGAGTTATAAATGACAGCTATCGTCCAAAAATATACTGAAGTAAGGCTGCCAAGAGGACTTGAAAGCGGGGCAGAATTGCAGGAAACCGATTTCAGGAGGTAGACTGGAATTGCATTGAAAGCATAGGAAAAGAGGCAGAACGTCCACAATGATGCACTTGGCCAAAAAGGGCGTATGCGTTTTTTCCTGAATATATTCAGGAAAAAACGCATACGCCCTTTTTGGCCAACCAAGCAAGCTTGCAAAGGAAATCTGCACTACAATGAAGTCTCACTTCCCCCCGGTCAAAAGGGCCATCTGAAAAAAGTGTAAAATCCACAAAGACAGGACAGGCCATGGAGAACTGGGAGCCTTGTTATGCTGATGGGCGGGATGTAAATTGCCAACAGACACTCGGGAGAAGTGTATGGTGTTTCCTGAAACATCTAAAAAACAAAGCAACAGAGCCTAGGGCACTTCCACTTATGGTCCTATAGCTTAGGGAAATTAAAATCAAAAAGACACAGCCACCCCAAAGTTTGGGACGCCTCTGTTTACAAGAACCTCGTGTACAGTACAAGTTCAACATCGCAGAAAGTGAAAAATGGATAAAGAAGTTGTGGTATTTACTTACAAAGCAATATCACTCAGCAATGAAATCTATGTCATCAGGCCCTTAGCAGCACAATGAGTGGATTCAGGTATGATGATTCCAACTGAAATAAGTCACACAGAAAAAGAAACATCATAAGATATCAGTAATACACAGAATGTAAACTTGGCTACACAGGAACTGTATTACAGAACAGAACAGGGTCTCAAATTTAGAAAACCAACTTATGCTTGCTTAAGGGGAAAGGTGAGTTGGGGTGCTGCATAAAACCAGAGATTGAAATGAACACAGATAAAGTTCCTTAAGCCAAATATGGAATAGACAAGAGCTACTCCTTGCTCAACGAAATGGACTCAACACCGCATATTAAATGCCTAAGAATGTACCTGACTAGTAAGTATCTTAAAACCTATGGATTGCTATGTCTCCGAAAGAGAATCAAGCATGTGTACAGGGGCATAAACGCAGCAGTGATAGGATTGGAGAGGTTCGGTGAGCAAATGAAGACCCTTTGAAGTCATATTGCATGGTACCCATTCCACGGGTTTCAACTACCCAGGTTTAAGGTATTCTTCCTTCAGCTAAAACATGCATGTGGAACCTAGAGTATGATCAACCATGTGATCGGGAGACGTGTTCAAATCTGTCTCAGTTTTCGTACCCTGGTACTCGGGTGCAACATTCCAGACGCTTTACTAACACCCTCCCGACTTGGAGAGTCAGTCCCTTTAACCTCCTGTTTGGCCCAGTTTGCAATTTCTGCGGAAGATGAACAGGAATAGCGAGAACCAATGAGAGACTAGCTGGAGGTGTCTGGACGGGCAAATTTAACTCTCATTTCCCACCAGGAAGAGGAATTAACCAAAGGCTCAGCGTGCCGTGCCGGAACCAGATTAGGGCCTGAAGCCATCCTGCGGTGTTGCGGCCAGCTCAAAAGAAAGCGAGTTGAAGAAAGGAGCTCAGGGGCACTGTAATTCACAAACCTGCAGAGTTATAAATGACAGCTATCGTCCAAAAATATACTGAAGTAAGGCTGCCAAGAGGACTTGAAAGCGGGGCAGAATTGCAGGAAACCGATTTCAGGAGGTAGACTGGAATTGCATTGAAAGCATAGGAAAAGAGGCAGAACGTCCACAATGATGCACTTGGCCAAAAAGGGCGTATGCGTTTTTTCCTGAATATATTCAGGAAAAAACGCATACGCCCTTTTTGGCCAACCAAGCAAGCTTGCAAAGGAAATCTGCACTACAATGAAGTCTCACTTCCCCCCGGTCAAAAGGGCCATCTGAAAAAAGTGTAAAATCCACAAAGACAGGACAGGCCATGGAGAACTGGGAGCCTTGTTATGCTGATGGGCGGGATGTAAATTGCCAACAGACACTCGGGAGAAGTGTATGGTGTTTCCTGAAACATCTAAAAAACAAAGCAACAGAGCCTAGGGCACTTCCACTTATGGTCCTATAGCTTAGGGAAATTAAAATCAAAAAGACACAGCCACCCCAAAGTTTGGGACGCCTCTGTTTACAAGAACCTCGTGTACAGTACAAGTTCAACATCGCAGAAAGTGAAAAATGGATAAAGAAGTTGTGGTATTTACTTACAAAGCAATATCACTCAGCAATGAAATCTATGTCATCAGGCCCTTAGCAGCACAATGAGTGGATTCAGGTATGATGATTCTAACTGAAATAAGTCACACAGAAAAAGAAACATCATAAGATATCAGTAATACACGGAATGTAAACTTGGCTACAAAGGAACTGTATTACAGAACAGAACAGGGTCTCAAATTTAGAAAACCAACTTATGCTTGCTTAAGGGGAAAGGTGAGTTGGGGTGCTGCATAAAACCAGAGATTGAAATGAACACAGATAAAGTTCCTTAAGCCAAATATGGAATAGACAAGAGCTACTCCTTGCTCAACGAAATGGACTCAACACCGCATATTAAATGCCTAAGAATGTACCTGACTAGTAAGTATCTTAAAACCTATGGATTGCTATGTCTCCGAAAGAGAATCAAGCATGTGTACAGGGGCATAAACGCAGCAGTGATAGGATTGGAGAGGTTCGGTGAGCAAATGAAGACCCTTTGAAGTCATATTGCATGGTACCCATTCCACGGGTTTCAACTACCCAGGTTTAAGGTATTCTTCCTTCAGCTAAAACATGCATGTGGAACCTAGAGTATGATCAACCATGTGATCGGGAGACGTGTTCAAATCTGTCTCAGTTTTCGTACCCTGGTACTCGGGTGCAACATTCCAGACGCTTTACTAACACCCTCCCGACTTGGAGAGTCAGTCCCTTTAACCTCCTGTTTGGCCCAGTTTGCAATTTCTGCGGAAGATGAACAGGAATAGCGAGAACCAATGAGAGACTAGCTGGAGGTGTCTGGACGGGCAAATTTAACTCTCATTTCCCACCAGGAAGAGGAATTAACCAAAGGCTCAGCGTGCCGTGCCGGAACCAGATTAGGGCCTGAAGCCATCCTGCGGTGTTGCGGCCAGCTCAAAAGAAAGCGAGTTGAAGAAAGGAGCTCAGGGGCACTGTAATTCACAAACCTGCAGAGTTATAAATGACAGCTATCGTCCAAAAATATACTGAAGTAAGGCTGCCAAGAGGACTTGAAAGCGGGGCAGAATTGCAGGAAACCGATTTCAGGAGGTAGACTGGAATTGCATTGAAAGCATAGGAAAAGAGGCAGAACGTCCACAATGATGCACTTGGCCAAAAAGGGCGTATGCGTTTTTTCCTGAATATATTCAGGAAAAAACGCATACGCCCTTTTTGGCCAACCAAGCAAGCTTGCAAAGGAAATCTGCACTACAATGAAGTCTCACTTCCCCCCGGTCAAAAGGGCCATCTGAAAAAAGTGTAAAATCCACAAAGACAGGACAGGCCATGGAGAACTGGGAGCCTTGTTATGCTGATGGGCGGGATGTAAATTGCCAACAGACACTCGGGAGAAGTGTATGGTGTTTCCTGAAACATCTAAAAAACAAAGCAACAGAGCCTAGGGCACTTCCACTTATGGTCCTATAGCTTAGGGAAATTAAAATCAAAAAGACACAGCCACCCCAAAGTTTGGGACGCCTCTGTTTACAAGAACCTCGTGTACAGTACAAGTTCAACATCGCAGAAAGTGAAAAATGGATAAAGAAGTTGTGGTATTTACTTACAAAGCAATATCACTCAGCAATGAAATCTATGTCATCAGGCCCTTAGCAGCACAATGAGTGGATTCAGGTATGATGATTCTAACTGAAATAAGTCACACAGAAAAAGAAACATCATAAGATATCAGTAATACACGGAATGTAAACTTGGCTACACAGGAACTGTATTACAGAACAGAACAGGGTCTCAAATTTAGAAAACCAACTTATGCTTGCTTAAGGGGAAAGGTGAGTTGGGGTGCTGCATAAAACCAGAGATTGAAATGAACACAGATAAAGTTCCTTAAGCCAAATATGGAATAGACAAGAGCTACTCCTTGCTCAACGAAATGGACTCAACACCGCATATTAAATGCCTAAGAATGTACCTGACTAGTAAGTATCTTAAAACCTATGGATTGCTATGTCTCCGAAAGAGAATCAAGCATGTGTACAGGGGCATAAACGCAGCAGTGATAGGATTGGAGAGGTTCGGTGAGCAAATGAAGACCCTTTGAAGTCATATTGCATGGTACCCATTCCACGGGTTTCAACTACCCAGGTTTAAGGTATTCTTCCTTCAGCTAAAACATGCATGTGGAACCTAGAGTATGATCAACCATGTGATCGGGAGACGTGTTCAAATCTGTCTCAGTTTTCGTACCCTGGTACTCGGGTGCAACATTCCAGACGCTTTACTAACACCCTCCCGACTTGGAGAGTCAGTCCCTTTAACCTCCTGTTTGGCCCAGTTTGCAATTTCTGCGGAAGATGAACAGGAATAGCGAGAACTAATGAGAGACTAGCTGGAGGTGTCTGGACGGGCAAATTTAACTCTCATTTCCCACCAGGAAGAGGAATTAACCAAAGGCTCAGCGTGCCGTGCCGGAACCAGATTAGGGCCTGAAGCCATCCTGCGGTGTTGCGGCCAGCTCAAAAGAAAGCGAGTTGAAGAAAGGAGCTCAGGGGCACTGTAATTCACAAACCTGCAGAGTTATAAATGACAGCTATCGTCCAAAAATATACTGAAGTAAGGCTGCCAAGAGGACTTGAAAGCGGGGCAGAATTGCAGGAAACCGATTTCAGGAGGTAGACTGGAATTGCATTGAAAGCATAGGAAAAGAGGCAGAACGTCCACAATGATGCACTTGGCCAAAAAGGGCGTATGCGTTTTTTCCTGAATATATTCAGGAAAAAACGCATACGCCCTTTTTGGCCAACCAAGCAAGCTTGCAAAGGAAATCTGCACTACAATGAAGTCTCACTTCCCCCCGGTCAAAAGGGCCATCTGAAAAAAGTGTAAAATCCAGAAAGGCAGGACAGGCCATGGAGAACTGGGAGCCTTGTTATGCTGATGGGCGGGATGTAAATTGCCAACAGACACTCGGGAGAAGTGTATGGTGTTTCCTGAAACATCTAAAAAACAAAGCAACAGAGCCTAGGGCACTTCCACTTATGGTCCTATAGCTTAGGGAAATTAAAATCAAAAAGACACAGCCACCCCAAAGTTTGGGACGCCTCTGTTTACAAGAACCTCGTTTACCGTACAAGTTCAATATCACAGAAAGTGAAAAATGGATAAAGAACTTGTGGTACTTACGTACAATGCAGTATCACTCAGCAATGAAATCTATGTCATCAGGCCCGTAGCAGCATAATGAGTCGATTCAGGTACGATGATTCTAACTGAAATAAGTCACACAGAAAAAGAAACATCATAAGATATCACTAATACATGGAATGTAAACTTGGCTACACAGGAACTGAATTCCAAAACAGAACAGGGTCTCAAATTTAGAAAACCAACTTATGCTTGCTTAAGGGGAAAGGTGAGTTGGGTTGCTGCATAAAACCAGAGATTGAAATGAGCACAGATAAAGTTCCTTAAGCCAAATATGGAATAGACAAGAGCTACTCCTTGCTCAACAAAATGGTCTCAACACCGCATATTAAACGCCTAAGAATGTACCTGACTACTAAGTATCTTAAAACCTATGGATTGCTATGTCTCCGAAAGAGAATCAAGCATGTGTACAGGGGCATAAACGCAGCAGTGATAGGATTGGAGAGGTTCGGTGAGCAAATGAAGACCCTTTGAAGTCATATTGCATGGTACCCATTCCACGGGTTTCAACTACCCAGGTTTAAGGTATTCTTCCTTCAGCTAAAACATGCATGTGGAACCTAGAGTATGATCAACCATGTGATCGGGAGACGTGTTCAAATATGTCTCAGTTTTCGTACCCTGGTACTCGGGTGCAACATTCCAGACGCTTTACTAACACCCTCCCGACTTGGAGAGTCAGTCCCTTTAACCTCCTGTTTGGCCCAGTTTGCAATTTCTGCGGAAGATGAACAGGAATAGCGAGAACCAATGAGAGACTAGCTGGAGGTGTCTGGACGGGCAAATTTAACTCTCATTTCCCACCAGGAAGAGGAATTAACCAAAGGCTCAGCGTGCCGTGCCGGAACCAGATTAGGGCCTGAAGCCATCCTGCGGTGTTGCGGCCAGCTCAAAAGAAAGCGAGTTGAAGAAAGGAGCTCAGGGGCACTGTAATTCACAAACCTGCAGACTTATAAATGACAGCTATCGTCCAAAAATATACTGAAGTAAGGCTGCCAAGAGGACTTGAAAGCGGGGCAGAATTGCAGGAAACCGATTTCAGGAGGTAGACTGGAATTGCATTGAAAGCATAGGAAAAGAGGCAGAACGTCCACAATGATGCACTTGGCCAAAAAGGGCGTATGCGTTTTTTCCTGAATATATTCAGGAAAAAACGCATACGCCCTTTTTGGCCAACCAAGCAAGCTTGCAAAGGAAATCTGCACTACAATGAAGTCTCACTTCCCCCCGGTCAAAAGGGCCATCTGAAAAAAGTGCAAAATCCAGAAAGGCAGGACAGGCCATGGAGAACTGGGAGCCTTGTTATGCTGATGGGCGGGATGTAAATTGCCAACAGACACTCGGGAGAAGTGTATGGTGTTTCCTGAAACATCTAAAAAACAAAGCAACAGAGCCTAGGGCACTTCCACTTATGGTCCTATAGCTTAGGGAAATTAAAATCAAAAAGACACAGCCACCCCAAAGTTTGGGACGCCTCTGTTTACAAGAACCTCGTGTACAGTACAAGTTCAACATCGCAGAAAGTGAAAAATGGATAAAGAAGTTGTGGTATTTACTTACAAAGCAATATCACTCAGCAATGAAATCTATGTCATCAGGCCCTTAGCAGCACAATGAGTGGATTCAGGTATGATGATTCTAACTGAAATAAGTCACACAGAAAAAGAAACATCATAAGATATCAGTAATACACGGAATGTAAACTTGGCTACACAGGAACTGAATTACAGAACAGAACAGGGTCTCAAATTTAGAAAACCAACTTATGCTTGCTTAAGGGTAAAGGTGAGTTGGGGTGCTGCATAAAACCAGAGATTGAAATGAGCACAGATAAAGTTCCTTAAGCCAAATATGGAATAGACTAGAGCTACCTCTTGCTCAACGAAATGGACTCAACACCGCATATTAAATGCCTAAGAATGTACCTGACTAGTAAGTATCTTAAAACCTATGGATTGCTATGTCTCCGAAAGAGAATCAAGCATGTGTACAGGGGCATAAACGCAGCAGTGATAGGATTGGAGAGGTTCGGTGAGCAAATGAAGACCCTTTGAAGTCATATTGCATCGTACCCATTCCACGGGTTTCAACTACCCAGGTTTAAGGTATTCTTCCTTCAGCTAAAACATGCATGTGGAACCTAGAGTATGATCAACCATGTGATCGGGAGACGTGTTCAAATATGTCTCAGTTTTCGTACCCTGGTACTCGGGTGCAACATTCCAGACGCTTTACTAACACCCTCCCGACTTGGAGAGTCAGTCCCTTTAACCTCCTGTTTGGCCCAGTTTGCAATTTCTGCGGAAGATGAACAGGAATAGCGAGAACCAATGAGAGACTAGCTGGAGGTGTCTGGACGGGCAAATTTAACTCTCATTTCCCACCAGGAAGAGGAATTAACCAAAGGCTCAGCGTGCCGTGCCGGAACCAGATTAGGGCCTGAAGCCATCCTGCGGTGTTGCGGCCAGCTCAAAAGAAAGCGAGTTGAAGAAAGGAGCTCAGGGGCACTGTAATTCACAAACCTGCAGAGTTATAAATGACAGCTATCGTCCAAAAATATACTGAAGTAAGGCTGCCAAGAGGACTTGAAAGCGGGGCAGAATTGCAGGAAACCGATTTCAGGAGGTAGACTGGAATTGCATTGAAAGCATAGGAAAAGAGGCAGAACGTCCACAATGATGCACTTGGCCAAAAAGGGTGTATGCGTTTTTTCCTGAATATATTCAGGAAAAAACGCATACGCCCTTTTTGGCCAACCAAGCAAGCTTGCAAAGGAAATCTGCACTACAATGAAGTCTCACTTCCCCCCGGTCAAAAGGGCCATCTGAAAAAAGTGTAAAATCCAGAAAGGCAGGACAGGCCATGGAGAACTGGGAGCCTTGTTATGCTGATGGGCGGGATGTAAATTGCCAACAGACACTCGGGAGAAGTGTATGGTGTTTCCTGAAACATCTAAAAAACAAAGCAACAGAGCCTAGGGCACTTCCACTTATGGTCCTATAGCTTAGGGAAATTAAAATCAAAAAGACACAGCCACCCCAAAGTTTGGGACGCCTCTGTTTACAAGAACCTCGTGTACAGTACAAGTTCAACATCGCAGAAAGTGAAAAATGGATAAAGAAGTTGTGGTATTTACTTACAAAGCAATATCACTCAGCAATGAAATCTATGTCATCAGGCCCTTAGCAGCACAATGAGTGGATTCAGGTATGATGATTCTAACTGAAATAAGTCACACAGAAAAAGAAACATCATAAGATATCAGTAATACACGGAATGTAAACTTGGCTACACAGGAACTGAATTACAGAACAGAACAGGGTCTCAAATTTAGAAAACCAACTTATGCTTGCTTAAGGGGAAAGGTGAGTTGGGGTGCTGCATAAAACCAGAGATTGAAATGAGCACAGATAAAGTTCCTTAAGCCAAATATGGAATAGACAAGAGCTACTCCTTGCTCAACGAAATGGACTCAACACCGCATATTAAATGCCTAAGAATGTACCTGACTAGTAAGTATCTTAAAACCTATGGATTGCTATGTCTCCGAAAGAGAATCAAGCATGTGTACAGGGGCATAAACGCAGCAGTGATAGGATTGGAGAGGTTCGGTGAGCAAATGAAGACCCTTTGAAGTCATATTGCATGGTACCCATTCCACGGGTTTCAACTACCCGGTTTAAAGTATTCTTCCTTCAGCTAAAACATGCATGTGGAACCTAGAGTATGATCAACCATGTGATCGGGAGACGTGTTCAAATATGTCTCAGTTTTCGTACCCTGGTACTCGGGTGCAATATTCCAGACGCTTTACTAACACCCTCCCGACTTGGAGAGTCAGTCCCTTTAACCTCCTGTTTGGCCCAGTTTGCAATTTCTGCGGAAGATGAACAGGAATAGCGAGAACCAATGAGAGACTAGCTGGAGGTGTCTGGACGGGCAAATTTAACTCTCATTTCCCACCAGGAAGAGGAATTAACCAAAGGCTCAACGTGCCGTGCCGGAACCAGATTACGGCCTGAAGCCATCCTGCGGTGTTGCGGCCAGCTCAAAAGAAAGCAAGTTGAAGAAAGGAGCTCAGGGGCACTGTAATTCACAAACCTGCAGAGTTATAAATGACAGCTATCGTCCAAAAATATACTGAAGTAAGGCTGCCAAGAGGACTTGAAAGCGGGGCAGAATTGCAGGAAACCGATTTCAGGAGGTAGACTGGAATTGCATTGAAAGCATAGGAAAAGAGGCAGAACGTCCGCAATGATGCACTTGGCCAAAAAGGGCGTATGCGTTTTTTCCTGAATATATTCAGGAAAAAACGCATACACACTTTTTGGCCAACCAAGCAAGCTTGCAAAGGAAATCTGCACTACAATGAAGTCTCACTTCCCCCCGGTCAAAAGGGCCATCTGAAAAAAGTGTAAAATCCAGAAAGGCAGGACAGGCCATGGAGAACTGGGAGCCTTGTTATGCTGATGGGCGGGATGTAAATTGCCAACAGACACTCGGGAGAAGTGTATGGTGTTTCCTGAAACATCTAAAAAACAAAGCAACAGAGCCTAGGGCACTTCCACTTATGGTCCTATAGCTTAGGGAAATTAAAATCAAAAAGACACAGCCACCCCAAAGTTTGGGACGCCTCTGTTTACAAGAACCTCGTTTACCGTACAAGTTCAATATCACAGAAAGTGAAAAATGGATAAAGAACTTGTGGTACTTACGTACAATGCAGTATCACTCAGCAATGAAATCTATGTCATCAGGCCCGTAGCAGCATAATGAGTCGATTCAGGTACGATGATTCTAACTGAAATAAGTCACACAGAAAAAGAAACATCATAAGATATCACTAATACATGGAATGTAAACTTGGCTACACAGGAACTGAATTCCAAAACAGAACAGGGTCTCAAATTTAGAAAACCAACTTATGCTTGCTTAAGGGGAAAGGTGAGTTGGGTTGCTGAATAAAACCAGAGATTGAAATGAGCACAGATAAAGTTCCTTAAGCCAAATATGGAATAGACAAGAGCTACTCCTTGCTCAACAAAATGGTCTCAACACCGCATATTAAACGCCTAAGAATGTACCTGACTACTAAGTATCTTAAAACCTATGGATTGCTATGTCTCCGAAAGAGAATCAAGCATGTGTACAGGGGCATAAACACAGCAGTGATAGGATTGGAGAGGTTCGGTGAGCAAATGAAGACCCTTTGAAGTCATATTGCATGGTACCCATTCCACGGGTTTCAACTACCCAGGTTTAAGGTATTCTTCCTTCAGCTAAAACATGCATGTGGAACCTAGAGTATGATCAACCATGTGATCGGGAGACGTGTTCAAATCTGTCTCAGTTTTCGTACCCTGGTACTCGGGTGCAACATTCCAGACGCTTTACTAACACCCTCCCGACTTGGAGAGTCAGTCCCTTTAACCTCCTGTTTGGCCCAGTTTGCAATTTCTGCGGAAGATGAACAGGAATAGCGAGAACCAATGAGAGACTAGCTGGAGGTGTCTGGACGGGCAAATTTAACTCTCATTTCCCACCAGGAAGAGGAATTAACCAAAGGCTCAGCGTGCCGTGCCGGAACCAGATTAGGGCCTGAAGCCATCCTGCGGTGTTGCGGCCAGCTCAAAAGAAAGCGAGTTGAAGAAAGGAGCTCAGGGGCACTGTAATTCACAAACCTGCAGAGTTATAAATGACAGCTATCGTCCAAAAATATACTGAAGTAAGGCTGCCAAGAGGACTTGAAAGCGGGGCAGAATTGCAGGAAACCGATTTCAGGAGGTAGACTGGAATTGCATTGAAAGCATAGGAAAAGAGGCAGAACGTCCACAATGATGCACTTGGCCAAAAAGGGCGTATGCGTTTTTTCCTGAATATATTCAGGAAAAAACGCATACGCCCTTTTTGGCCAACCAAGCAAGCTTGCAAAGGAAATCTGCACTACAATGAAGTCTCACTTCCCCCCGGTCAAAAGGGCCATCTGAAAAAAGTGTAAAATCCAGAAAGGCAGGACAGGCCATGGAGAACTGGGAGCCTTGTTATGCTGATGGGCGGGATGTAAATTGCCAACAGACACTCGGGAGAAGTGTATGGTGTTTCCTGAAACATCTAAAAAACAAAGCAACAGAGCCTAGGGCACTTCCACTTATGGTCCTATAGCTTAGGGAAATTAAAATCAAAAAGACACAGCCACCCCAAAGTTTGGGACGCCTCTGTTTACAAGAACCTCGTGTACAGTACAAGTTCAACATCGCAGAAAGTGAAAAATGGATAAAGAAGTTGTGGTATTTACTTACAAAGCAATATCACTCAGCAATGAAATCTATGTCATCAGGCCCTTAGCAGCACAATGAGTGGATTCAGGTATGATGATTCTAACTGAAATAAGTCACACAGAAAAAGAAACATCATAAGATATCAGTAATACACGGAATGTAAACTTGGCTACACAGGAACTGAATTACAGAACAGAACAGGGTCTCAAATTTAGAAAACCAACTTATGCTTGCTTAAGGGGAAAGGTGAGTTGGGGTGCTGCATAAAACCAGAGATTGAAATGAGCACAGATAAAGTTCCTTAAGCCAAATATGGAATAGACTAGAGCTACCTCTTGCTCAACGAAATGGACTCAACACCGCATATTAAATGCCTAAGAATGTACCTGACTAGTAAGTATCTTAAAACCTATGGATTGCTATGTCTCCGAAAGAGAATCAAGCATGTGTACAGGGGCATAAACGCAGCAGTGATAGGATTGGAGAGGTTCGGTGAGCAAATGAAGACCCTTTGAAGTCATATTGCATGGTACCCATTCCACGGGTTTCAACTACCCAGGTTTAAGGTATTCTTCCTTCAGCTAAAACATGCATGTGGAACCTAGAGTATGATCAACCATGTGATCGGGAGACGTGTTCAAATATGTCTCAGTTTTCGTACCCTGGTACTCGGGTGCAACATTCCAGACGCTTTACTAACACCCTCCCGACTTGGAGAGTCAGTCCCTTTAACCTCCTGTTTGGCCCAGTTTGCAATTTCTGCGGAAGATGAACAGGAATAGTGAGAACCAATGAGAGACTAGCTGGAGGTGTCTGGACGGGCAAATTTAACTCTCATTTCCCACCAGGAAGAGGAATTAACCAAAGGCTCAGCGTGCCGTGCCGGAACCAGATTAGGGCCTGAAGCCATCCTGCGGTGTTGCGGCCAGCTCAAAAGAAAGCGAGTTGAAGAAAGGAGCTCAGGGGCACTGTAATTCACAAACCTGCAGAGTTATAAATGACAGCTATCGTCCAAAAATATACTGAAGTAAGGCTGCCAAGAGGACTTGAAAGCGGGGCAGAATTGCAGGAAACCGATTTCAGGAGGTAGACTGGAATTGCATTGAAAGCATAGGAAAAGAGGCAGAACGTCCACAATGATGCACTTGGCCAAAAAGGGCGTACGCGTTTTTTCCTGAATATATTCAGGAAAAAACGCGTACGCCCTTTTTGGCCAACCAAGCAAGCTTGCAAAGGAAATCTGCACTACAATGAAGTCTCACTTCCCCCCGGTCAAAAGGGCCATCTGAAAAAAGTGTAAAATCCAGAAAGGCAGGACAGGCCATGGAGAACTGGGAGCCTTGTTATGCTGATGGGCGGGATGTAAATTGCCAACAGACACTCAGGAGAAGTGTATGGTGTTTCCTGAAACATCTAAAAAACAAAGCAACAGAGCCTAGGGCACTTCCAATTATGGTCCTATAGCTTAGGGAAATTAAAATCAAAAAGACACAGCCACCCCAAAGTTTGGGACGCCTCTGTTTACAAGAACCTCGTTTACAGTACAAGTTCAACATCGCAGAAAGTGAAAAATGGATAAAGAAGTTGTGGTATTTCCTTACAAAGCAATATCACTCAGCAATGAAATCTATGTCATCAGGCCCTTAGCAGCACAATGAGTGGATTCAGGTATGATGATTCTAACTGAAATAAGTCACACAGAAAAAGAAACATCATAAGATATCAGTAATACACGGAATGTAAACTTGGCTACACAGGAACTGAATTACAGAACAGAACAGGGTCTCAAATTTAGAAAACCAACTTATGCTTGCTTAAGGGGAAAGGTGAGTTGGGGTGCTGCATAAAACCAGAGATTGAAATGAGCACAGATAAAGTTCCTTAAGCCAAATATGGAATAGACAAGAGCTACTCCTTGCTCAACGAAATGGACTCAACACCGCATATTAAACGCCTCAGAATGTACCTGACTAGTAAGTATCTTAAAACCTATGGATTGCTATGTCTCCGAAAGAGAATCAAGCATGTGTACAGGGGCATAAATGCAGCAGTGATAGGATTGGAGAGGTTCGGTGAGCAAATGAAGACCCTTTGAAGTCATATTGCATGGTACCCATTCCACGGGTTTCAACTACCCAGGTTTAAGGTATTCTTCCTTCAGCTAAAACATGCATGTGGAACCTAGAGTATGATCAACCATGTGATCGGGAGACGTGTTCAAATATGTCTCAGTTTTCGTACCCTGGTACTCGGGTGCAACATTCCAGACGCTTTACTAACACCCTCCCGACTTGGAGAGTCAGTCCCTTTAACCTCCTGTTTGGCCCAGTTTGCAATTTCTGCGGAAGATGAACAGGAATAGCGAGAACCAATGAGAGACTAGCTGGAGGTGTCTGGACGGGCAAATTTAACCCTCATTTCCCACCAGGAAGAGGAATTAACCAAAGGCTCAGACGTGCCGTGCCGGAACCAGATTAGGGCCTGAAGCCATCCTGCGGTGTTGCGGCCAGGTCACAAGAAAGCGAGTTGAAGAAAGGAGCTCAGGGGCACTGTAATTCACAAACCTGCAGAGTTATAAATGACAGCTATCGTCCAAAAATATACTGAAGTAAGGCTGCCAAGAGGACTTGAAAGCGGGGCAGAATTGCAGGAAACCGATTTCAGGAGGCAGACTGGAATTGCATTGAAAGCATAGGAAAAGAGGCAGAACGTCCACAATGATGCACTTGGCCAAAAAGGGCGTATGCGTTTTTTCCTGAATATATTCAGGAAAAAACGCATACGCCCTTTTTGGCCAACCAAGCAAGCTTGCAAAGGAAATCTGCACTACAATGAAGTCTCACTTCCCCCCGGTCAAAAGGGCCATCTGAAAAAAGTGTAAAATCCAGAAAGGCAGGACAGGCCATGGAGAACTGGGAGCCTTGTTATGCTGATGGGCGGGATGTAAATTGCCAACAGACACTCGGGAGAAGTGTATGGTGTTTCCTGAAACATCTAAAAAACAAAGCAACAGAGCCTAGGGCACTTCCACTTATGGTCCTATAGCTTAGGGAAATTAAAATCAAAAAGACACAGCCACCCCAAAGTTTGGGACGCCTCTGTTTACAAGAACCTCGTTTACAGTACAAGTTCAACATCGCAGAAAGTGAAAAATGGATAAAGAAGTTGTGGTATTTACTTACAAAGCAATATCACTCAGCAATGAAATCTATGTCATCAGGCCCTTAGCTGCACAATGAGTGGATTCAGGTATGATGATTCTAACTGAAATAAATCACACAGAAAAAGAAACATCATAAGATATCAGTAATACACGGAATGTAAACTTGGCTACACAGGAACTGAATTACAGAACAGAACAGGGTCTCAAATTTAGAAAACCAACTTATGCTTGCTTAAGGGGAAAGGTGAGTTGGGGTGCTGCATAAAACCAGAGATTGAAATGAGCACAGATAAAGTTCCTTAAGCCAAATATGGAATAGACAAGAGCTACTCCTTGCTCAACAAAATGGACTCAACACCGCATATTAAATGCCTAAGAATGTACCTGACTACTAAGTATCTTAAAACCTATGGATTGCTATGTCTCCGAAAGAGAATCAAGCATGTGTACAGGGGCATAAACGCAGCAGTGATAGGATTGGAGAGGTTCGGTGAGCAAATGAAGACCCTTTGAAGTCATATTGCATCGTACCCATTCCACGGGTTTCAACTACCCAGGTTTAAGGTATTCTTCCTTCAGCTAAAACATGCATGTGGAACCTAGAGTATGATCAGCCATGTGATTGGGAGACGTGTTCAAATATGTCTCAGTTTTCGTACCCTGGTACTCGGGTGCAACATTCCAGACGCTTTACTAACACCCTCCCGACTTGGAGAGTCAGTCCCTTTAACCTCCTGTTTGGCCCAGTTTGCAATTTCTGCGGAAGATGAACAGGAATAGCGAGAACCAATCAGAGACTAGCTGTAGGTGTCTCGATGGGCAAATTTAACTCTCATTTCCCACCAGGAAGAGGAATTAACCAAAGGCTCAGCGTGCCGTGCCGGAACCAGATTAGGGCCTGAAGCCATCCTGCGGTGTTGCGGCCAGCTCAAAAGAAAGCGAGTTGAAGAAAGGAGCTCAGGGGCACTGTAATTCACAAACCTGCAGAGTTATAAATGACAGCTATCGTCCAAAAATATACTGAAGTAAGGCTGCCAAGAGGACTTGAAAGCGGGGCAGAATTGCAGGAAACCGATTTCAGGAGGTAGACTGGAATTGCATTGAAAGCATAGGAAAAGAGGCAGAACGTCCACAATGATGCACTTGGCCAAAAAGGGCGTATGCGTTTTTTCCTGAATATATTCAGGAAAAAACGCATACGCCCTTTTTGGCCAACCAAGCAAGCTTGCAAAAGAAATCTGCACTACAATGAAGTCTCACTTCCCCCCGGTCAAAAGGGCCATCTGAAAAAAGTGTAAAATCCAGAAAGGCAGGACAGGCCATGGAGAACTGGGAGCCTTGTTATGCTGATGGGCGGGATGTAAATTGCCAACAGACACTCGGGAGAAGTGTATGGTGTTTCCTGAAACATCTAAAAAACAAAGCAACAGAGCCTAGGGCACTTCCACTTATGGTCCTATAGCTTAGGGAAATTAAAATCAAAAAGACACAGCCACCCCAAAGTTTGGGACGCCTCTGTTTACAAGAACCTCGTTTACCGTACAAGTTCAATATCACAGAAAGTGAAAAATGGATAAAGAACTTGTGGTACTTACGTACAATGCAGTATCACTCAGCAATGAAATCTATGTCATCAGGCCCGTAGCAGCATAATGAGTGGATTCAGGTACGATGATTCTAACTGAAATAAGTCACACAGAAAAAGAAACATCATAAGATATCACTAATACATGGAATGTAAACTTGGCTACACAGGAACTGAATTCCAAAACAGAACAGGGTCTCAAATTTAGAAAACCAACTTATGCTTGCTTAAGGGGAAAGGTGAGTTGGGGTGCTGCATAAAACCAGAGATTGAAATGAGCACAGATAAAGTTCCTTAAGCCAAATATGGAATAGACAAGAGCTACTCCTTGCTCAACGAAATGGACTCAACACCGCATGTTAAACGCCTAAGAATGTACCTGACTACTAAGTATCTTAAAACCTATGGATTGCTATGTCTCCAAAAGAGAATCAAGCGTGTGTACAGGGGCATAAACGCAGCAGTGATAGGATTGGAGAGGTTCGGTGAGCAAATGAAGACCCTTTGAAGTCATATTGCATGGTACCCATTACACGGGTCTCAACTCTCCAGGTTTAAGGGATTCTTCCTTCAGCTAAAACATGCATGTGGAACCCAGAGTATGATCAACCGTGTGAACGGGAGACGTGTTCAAATATGTCTCAGTTTTCCTCCCCTGGTACTCGGGTGCAACATTCCAGACGCTTTACTAACACTCTCCCCACTTGGAGAGTCAGCGCCTTTAACCTCCTGTTTGGCCCAGTTTGCAATTTCTGCGGAAGATGAACAGGAATAGCGAGAACCAATCAGAGACTAGCTGGAGGTGTCTGGACGGGCAAATTTAACTCTCATTTCCCACCAGGAAGAGGAAATAACCAAAGGCTCAGCGTGCCGTGCCGGAACCAGATTAGGGCCTGAAGCCATCCTGCGGTGTTGCGGCCAGGTCACAAGAAAGCGAGTTGAAGAAAGGAGTTCAGGGGCACTGTAATTCACAAACCTGCAGAGTTATAAATGACAGCTATCGTCCAAAAATATACTGAAGTAAGGCTGCCAAGAGGACTTGAAAGCGGGGCAGAATTGCAGGAAACCGATTAGAGGAGGTAGACTGGAATTGCATTGAAAGCATAGGAAAAGAGGCAGAACGTCCACCATGATGCAATTGACCAAAAAGGGAGTATGCGTTTTTTCCTGAATATATTCAGGAAAAAACGCATACGCCCTTTTTGGCCAACCAAGCAAGCTTGCAAAGGAAATCTGCACTACAATGAAGTCTCACTTCCCCCCGGTCAAAAGGGCCATCTGAAAAAAGTGTAAAATCCAGAAAGGCAGGACAGGCCATGGAGAACTGGGAGCCTTGTTATGCTGATGGGCGGGATGTAAATTGCCAACAGACACTCGGGAGAAGTGTATGGTGTTTCCTGAAACATCTAAAAAACAAAGCAACAGAGCCTAGGGCACTTCCACTTATGGTCCTATAGCTTAGGGAAATTAAAATCAAAAAGACACAGCCACCCCAAAGTTTGGGACGCCTCTGTTTACAAGAACCTCGTTTACCGTACAAGTTCAATATCACAGAAAGTGAAAAATGGATAAAGAACTTGTGGTACTTACGTACAATGCAGTATCACTCAGCAATGAAATCTATGTCATCAGGCCCGTAGCAGCATAATGAGTGGATTCAGGTACGATGATTCTAACTGAAATAAGTCACACAGAAAAAGAAACATCATAAGATATCACTAATACATGGAATGTAAACTTGGCTACACAGGAACTGAATTCCAAAACAGAACAGGGTCTCAAATTTAGAAAACCAACTTATGCTTGCTTAAGGGGAAAGGTGAGTTGGGGTGCTGCATAAAACCAGAGATTGAAATGAGCACAGATAAAGTTCCTTAAGCCAAATATGGAATAGACAAGAGCTACTCCTTGCTCAACGAAATGGACTCAACACCGCATGTTAAACGCCTAAGAATGTACCTGACTACTAAGTATCTTAAAACCTATGGATTGCTATGTCTCCAAAAGAGAATCAAGCGTGTGTACAGGGGCATAAACGCAGCAGTGATAGGATTGGAGAGGTTCGGTGAGCAAATGAAGACCCTTTGAAGTCATATTGCATGGTACCCATTACACGGGTCTCAACTCTCCAGGTTTAAGGGATTCTTCCTTCAGCTAAAACATGCATGTGGAACCCAGAGTATGATCAACCGTGTGAACGGGAGACGTGTTCAAATATGTCTCAGTTTTCCTCCCCTGGTACTCGGGTGCAACATTCCAGACGCTTTACTAACACTCTCCCCACTTGGAGAGTCAGCGCCTTTAACCTCCTGTTTGGCCCAGTTTGCAATTTCTGCGGAAGATGAACAGGAATAGCGAGAACCAATGAGAGACTAGCTGGAGGTGTCTGGACGGGCAAATTTAACTCTCATTTCCCACCAGGAAGAGGAAATAACCAAAGGCTCAGCGTGCCGTGCCGGAACCAGATTAGGGCCTGAAGCCATCCTGCGGTGTTGCGGCCAGGTCACAAGAAAGCGAGTTGAAGAAAGGAGTTCAGGGGCACTGTAATTCACAAACCTGCAGAGTTATAAATGACAGCTATCGTCCAAAAATATACTGAAGTAAGGCTGCCAAGAGGACTTGAAAGCGGGGCAGAATTGCAGGAAACCGATTAGAGGAGGTAGACTGGAATTGCATTGAAAGCATAGGAAAAGAGGCAGAACGTCCACCATGATGCAATTGACCAAAAAGGGAGTATGCGTTTTTTCCTGAATATATTCAGGAAAAAACGCATACGCCCTTTTTGGCCAACCAAGCAAGCTTGCAAAGAAAATCTGCACTACAATGAAGTCTCACTTCCCCCCGGTCAAAAGGGCCATCTGAAAAAAGTGTAAAATCCAGAAAGGCAGGACAGGCCATGGAGAACTGGGAGCCTTGTTATGCTGATGGGCGGGATGTAAATTGCCAACAGACACTCGGGAGAAGTGTATGGTGTTTCCTGAAACATCTAAAAAACAAAGCAACAGAGCCTAGGGCACTTCCACTTATGGTCCTATAGCTTAGGGAAATTAAAATAAAAAAGACACAGCCACCCCAAAGTTTGGGACGCCTCTGTTTACAAGAACCTCGTTTACCGTACAAGTTCAATATCACAGAAAGTGAAAAATGGATAAAGAACTTGTGGTACTTACGTACAATGCAGTATCACTCAGGAATGAAATCTATGTCATCAGGCCCGTAGCAGCATAATGAGTGGATTCAGGTACGATGATTCTAACTGAAATAAGTCACACAGAAAAAGAAACATCATAAGATATCACTAATACATGGAATGTAAACTTGGCTACACAGGAACTGAATTCCAAAACAGAACAGGGTCTCAAATTTAGAAAACCAACTTATGCTTGCTTAAGGGGAAAGGTGAGTTGGGGTGCTGCATAAAACCAGAGATTGAAATGAGCACAGATAAAGTTCCTTAAGCCAAATATGGAATAGACAAGAGCTACTCCTTGCTCAACGAAATGGACTCAACACCGCATGTTAAACGCCTAAGAATGTACCTGACTACTAAGTATCTTAAAACCTATGGATTGCTATGTCTCCAAAAGAGAATCAAGCGTGTGTACAGGGGCATAAACGCAGCAGTGATAGGATTGGAGAGGTTCGGTGAGCAAATGAAGACCCTTTGAAGTCATATTGCATGGTACCCATTACACGGGTCTCAACTCTCCAGGTTTAAGGGATTCTTCCTTCAGCTAAAACATGCATGTGGAACCCAGAGTATGATCAACCGTGTGAACGGGAGACGTGTTCAAATATGTCTCAGTTTTCCTCCCCTGGTACTCGGGTGCAACATTCCAGACGCTTTACTAACACTCTCCCCACTTGGAGAGTCAGCGCCTTTAACCTCCTGTTTGGCCCAGTTTGCAATTTCTGCGGAAGATGAACAGGAATAGCGAGAACCAATGAGAGACTAGCTGGAGGTGTCTGGACGGGCAAATTTAACTCTCATTTCCCACCAGGAAGAGGAAATAACCAAAGGCTCAGCGTGCCGTGCCGGAACCAGATTAGGGCCTGAAGCCATCCTGCGGTGTTGCGGCCAGGTCACAAGAAAGCGAGTTGAAGAAAGGAGTTCAGGGGCACTGTAATTCACAAACCTGCAGAGTTATAAATGACAGCTATCGTCCAAAAATATACTGAAGTAAGGCTGCCAAGAGGACTTGAAAGCGGGGCAGAATTGCAGGAAACCGATTAGAGGAGGTAGACTGGAATTGCATTGAAAGCATAGGAAAAGAGGCAGAACGTCCACCATGATGCAATTGACCAAAAAGGGAGTATGCGTTTTTTCCTGAATATATTCAGGAAAAAACGCATACGCCCTTTTTGGCCAACCAAGCAAGCTTGCAAAGAAAATCTGCACTACAATGAAGTCTCACTTCCCCCCGGTCAAAAGGGCCATCTGAAAAAAGTGTAAAATCCAGAAAGGCAGGACAGGCCATGGAGAACTGGGAGCCTTGTTATGCTGATGGGCGGGATGTAAATTGCCAACAGACACTCGGGAGAAGTGTATGGTGTTTCCTGAAACATCTAAAAAACAAAGCAACAGAGCCTAGGGCACTTCCACTTATGGTCCTATAGCTTAGGGAAATTAAAATCAAAAAGACACAGCCACCCCAAAGTTTGGGACGCCTCTGTTTACAAGAACCTCGTTTACCGTACAAGTTCAATATCACAGAAAGTGAAAAATGGATAAAGAACTTGTGGTACTTACGTACAATGCAGTATCACTCAGCAATGAAATCTATGTCATCAGGCCCGTAGCAGCATAATGAGTGGATTCAGGTACGATGATTCTAACTGAAATAAGTCACACAGAAAAAGAAACATCATAAGATATCACTAATACATGGAATGTAAACTTGGCTACACAGGAACTGAATTCCAAAACAGAACAGCGTCTCAAATTTAGAAAACCAACTTATGCTTGCTTAAGGGGAAAGGTGAGTTGGGGTGCTGCATAAAACCAGAGATTGAAATGAGCACAGATAAAGTTCCTTAAGCCAAATATGGAATAGACAAGAGCTACTCCTTGCTCAACGAAATGGACTCAACACCGCATGTTAAACGCCTAAGAATGTACCTGACTACTAAGTATCTTAAAACCTATGGATTGCTATGTCTCCAAAAGAGAATCAAGCGTGTGTACAGGGGCATAAACGCAGCAGTGATAGGATTGGAGAGGTTCGGTGAGCAAATGAAGACCCTTTGAAGTCATATTGCATGGTACCCATTACACGGGTCTCAACTCTCCAGGTTTAAGGGATTCTTCCTTCAGCTAAAACATGCATGTGGAACCCAGAGTATGATCAACCGTGTGAACGGGAGACGTGTTCAAATATGTCTCAGTTTTCCTCCCCTGGTACTCGGGTGCAACATTCCAGACGCTTTACTAACACTCTCCCCACTTGGAGAGTCAGCGCCTTTAACCTCCTGTTTGGCCCAGTTTGCAATTTCTGCGGAAGATGAACAGGAATAGCGAGAACCAATCAGAGACTAGCTGGAGGTGTCTGGACGGGCAAATTTAACTCTCATTTCCCACCAGGAAGAGGAAATAACCAAAGGCTCAGCGTGGCGTGCCGGAACCAGATTAGGGCCTGAAGCCATCCTGCGGTGTTGCGGCCAGGTCACAAGAAAGCGAGTTGAAGAAAGGAGTTCAGGGGCACTGTAATTCACAAACCTGCAGAGTTATAAATGACAGCTATCGTCCAAAAATATACTGAAGTAAGGCTGCCAAGAGGACTTGAAAGCGGGGCAGAATTGCAGGAAACCGATTAGAGGAGGTAGACTGGAATTGCATTGAAAGCATAGGAAAAGAGGCAGAACGTCCACCATGATGCAATTGACCAAAAAGGGAGTATGCGTTTTTTCCTGAATATATTCAGGAAAAAACGCATACGCCCTTTTTGGCCAACCAAGCAAGCTTGCAAAGAAAATCTGCACTACAATGAAGTCTCACTTCCCCCCGGTCAAAAGGGCCATCTGAAAAAAGTGTAAAATCCAGAAAGGCAGGACAGGCCATGGAGAACTGGGAGCCTTGTTATGCTGATGGGCGGGATGTAAATTGCCAACAGACACTCGGGAGAAGTGTATGGTGTTTCCTGAAACATCTAAAAA
The DNA here is from genome assembly GCF_039906515.1 of Pseudorca crassidens. NCBI lineage: Eukaryota > Metazoa > Chordata > Mammalia > Artiodactyla > Delphinidae > Pseudorca > Pseudorca crassidens. The sequence continues at coordinate 1,464,202 of NW_027136310.1, forward strand.
ACAAAGCAACAGAGCCTAGGGCACTTCCACTTATGGTCCTATAGCTTAGGGAAATTAAAATCAAAAAGACACAGCCACCCCAAAGTTTGGGACGCCTCTGTTTACAAGAACCTCGTTTACCGTACAAGTTCAATATCACAGAAAGTGAAAAATGGATAAAGAACTTGTGGTACTTACGTACAATGCAGTATCACTCAGCAATGAAATCTATGTCATCAGGCCCGTAGCAGCATAATGAGTGGATTCAGGTACGATGATTCTAACTGAAATAAGTCACACAGAAAAAGAAACATCATAAGATATCACTAATACATGGAATGTAAACTTGGCTACACAGGAACTGAATTCCAAAACAGAACAGGGTCTCAAATTTAGAAAACCAACTTATGCTTGCTTAAGGGGAAAGGTGAGTTGGGGTGCTGCATAAAACCAGAGATTGAAATGAGCACAGATAAAGTTCCTTAAGCCAAATATGGAATAGACAAGAGCTACTCCTTGCTCAACGAAATGGACTCAACACCGCATGTTAAACGCCTAAGAATGTACCTGACTACTAAGTATCTTAAAACCTATGGATTGCTATGTCTCCAAAAGAGAATCAAGCGTGTGTACAGGGGCATAAACGCAGCAGTGATAGGATTGGAGAGGTTCGGTGAGCAAATGAAGACCCTTTGAAGTCATATTGCATGGTACCCATTACACGGGTCTCAACTCTCCAGGTTTAAGGGATTCTTCCTTCAGCTAAAACATGCATGTGGAACCCAGAGTATGATCAACCGTGTGAACGGGAGACGTGTTCAAATATGTCTCAGTTTTCCTCCCCTGGTACTCGGGTGCAACATTCCAGACGCTTTACTAACACTCTCCCCACTTGGAGAGTCAGCGCCTTTAACCTCCTGTTTGGCCCAGTTTGCAATTTCTGCGGAAGATGAACAGGAATAGCGAGAACCAATCAGAGACTAGCTGGAGGTGTCTGGACGGGCAAATTTAACTCTCATTTCCCACCAGGAAGAGGAAATAACCAAAGGCTCAGCGTGCCGTGCCGGAACCAGATTAGGGCCTGAAGCCATCCTGCGGTGTTGCGGCCAGGTCACAAGAAAGCGAGTTGAAGAAAGGAGTTCAGGGGCACTGTAATTCACAAACCTGCAGAGTTATAAATGACAGCTATCGTCCAAAAATATACTGAAGTAAGGCTGCCAAGAGGACTTGAAAGCGGGGCAGAATTGCAGGAAACCGATTAGAGGAGGTAGACTGGAATTGCATTGAAAGCATAGGAAAAGAGGCAGAACGTCCACCATGATGCAATTGACCTAAAAGGGAGTATGCGTTTTTTCCTGAATATATTCAGGAAAAAACGCATACGCCCTTTTTGGCCAACCAAGCAAGCTTGCAAAGAAAATCTGCACTACAATGAAGTCTCACTTCCCCCCGGTCAAAAGGGCCATCTGAAAAAAGTGTAAAATCCAGAAAGGCAGGACAGGCCATGGAGAACTGGGAGCCTTGTTATGCTGATGGGCGGGATGTAAATTGCCAACAGACACTCGGGAGAAGTGTATGGTGTTTCCTGAAACATCTAAAAAACAAAGCAACAGAGCCTAGGGCACTTCCACTTATGGTCCTATAGCTTAGGGAAATTAAAATCAAAAAGACACAGCCACCCCAAAGTTTGGGACGCCTCTGTTTACAAGAACCTCGTTTACCGTACAAGTTCAATATCACAGAAAGTGAAAAATGGATAAAGAACTTGTGGTACTTACGTACAATGCAGTATCACTCAGCAATGAAATCTATGTCATCAGGCCCGTAGCAGCATAATGAGTGGATTCAGGTACGATGATTCTAACTGAAATAAGTCACACAGAAAAAGAAACATCATAAGATATCACTAATACATGGAATGTAAACTTGGCTACACAGGAACTGAATTCCAAAACAGAACAGGGTCTCAAATTTAGAAAACCAACTTATGCTTGCTTAAGGGGAAAGGTGAGTTGGGGTGCTGCATAAAACCAGAGATTGAAATGAGCACAGATAAAGTTCCTTAAGCCAAATATGGAATAGACAAGAGCTACTCCTTGCTCAACGAAATGGACTCAACACCGCATGTTAAACGCCTAAGAATGTACCTGACTACTAAGTATCTTAAAACCTATGGATTGCTATGTCTCCAAAAGAGAATCAAGCGTGTGTACAGGGGCATAAACGCAGCAGTGATAGGATTGGAGAGGTTCGGTGAGCAAATGAAGACCCTTTGAAGTCATATTGCATGGTACCCATTACACGGGTCTCAACTCTCCAGGTTTAAGGGATTCTTCCTTCAGCTAAAACATGCATGTGGAACCCAGAGTATGATCAACCGTGTGAACGGGAGACGTGTTCAAATATGTCTCAGTTTTCCTCCCCTGGTACTCGGGTGCAACATTCCAGACGCTTTACTAACACTCTCCCCACTTGGAGAGTCAGCGCCTTTAACCTCCTGTTTGGCCCAGTTTGCAATTTCTGCGGAAGATGAACAGGAATAGCGAGAACCAATCAGAGACTAGCTGGAGGTGTCTGGACGGGCAAATTTAACTCTCATTTCCCACCAGGAAGAGGAAATAACCAAAGGCTCAGCGTGGCGTGCCGGAACCAGATTAGGGCCTGAAGCCATCCTGCGGTGTTGCGGCCAGGTCACAAGAAAGCGAGTTGAAGAAAGGAGTTCAGGGGCACTGTAATTCACAAACCTGCAGAGTTATAAATGACAGCTATCGTCCAAAAATATACTGAAGTAAGGCTGCCAAGAGGACTTGAAAGCGGGGCAGAATTGCAGGAAACCGATTAGAGGAGGTAGACTGGAATTGCATTGAAAGCATAGGAAAAGAGGCAGAACGTCCACCATGATGCAATTGACCAAAAAGGGAGAATGCGTTTTTTCCTGAATATATTCAGGAAAAAACGCATACGCCCTTTTTGGCCAACCAAGCAAGCTTGCAAAGAAAATCTGCACTACAATGAAGTCTCACTTCCCCCCGGTCAAAAGGGCCATCTGAAAAAAGTGTAAAATCCAGAAAGGCAGGACAGGCCATGGAGAACTGGGAGCCTTGTTATGCTGATGGGCGGGATGTAAATTGCCAACAGACACTCGGGAGAAGTGTATGGTGTTTCCTGAAACATCTAAAAAACAAAGCAACAGAGCCTAGGGCACTTCCACTTATGGTCCTATAGCTTAGGGAAATTAAAATCAAAAAGACACAGCCACCCCAAAGTTTGGGACGCCTCTGTTTACAAGAACCTCGTTTACCGTACAAGTTCAATATCACAGAAAGTGAAAAATGGATAAAGAACTTGTGGTACTTACGTACAATGCAGTATCACTCAGCAATGAAATCTATGTCATCAGGCCCTGAGCAGCACAATGAGTGGATTCAGGTATGATGATTCTAACTGAAATAAGTCACACAGAAAAAGAAACATCATAAGATATCAGTAATACACGGAATGTAAACTTGGCTACACAGGAACTGAATTACAGAAGAGAACAGGGTCTGAAATTTGGAAAACAAACTTATGCTTGCTTAAGGGGAAAGGTGAGTTGGGGTGCTGCATAAAACCAGAGATTGAAATGAGCACAGATAAAGTTCCTTAAGCCAAATATGGAATAGACAAGAGCTACTCCTTGCTCAACGAAATGGACTCAGCACCGCATATTAAACGCCTAAGAATGTACCTGACTGGTAATTATCTTAAAACCTATGGATTGCTATGTCTCTGAAAGAGAATCAAGCATGTGTACAGAGGCATAAACGCAGCAGTGATAGGATTGGAGAGGTTCGGTGAGCAAATGAAGACCCTCTGAAGTCATATTGCATGGTACCCATTCCACGGGTTTCAACTACCCAGGTTTAAGGTATTCTTCCTTCAGCTAAAACATGCATGTGGAACCTAGAGTATGATCAACCATGTGATCGGGAGACGTGTTCAAATATGTCTCAGTTTTCGTACCCTGGTACTCGGGTGCAACATTCCAGACGCTTTACTAACACCCTCCCGACTTGGAGAGTCAGTCCCTTTAACCTCCTGTTTGGCCCAGTTTGCAATTTCTGCGGAAGATGAACAGGAATAGCGAGAACCAATGAGAGACTAGCTGGAGGTGTCTGGACGGGCAAATTTAACCCTCATTTCCCACCAGGAAGAGGAATTAACCAAAGGCTCAGACGTGCCGTGCCGGAACCAGATTAGGGCCTGAAGCCATCCTGCGGTGTTGCGGCCAGCTCAAAAGAAAGCGAGTTGAAGAAAGGAGCTCAGGGGCACTGTAATTCACAAACCTGCAGAGTTATAAATGACAGCTATCGTCCAAAAATATACTGAAGTAAGGCTGCCAAGAGGACTTGAAAGCGGGGCAGAATTGCAGGAAACCGATTTCAGGAGGCAGACTGGAATTGCATTGAAAGCATAGGAAAAGAGGCAGAACGTCCACCATGATGCACTTGGCCAAACAGGGCGTATGCGTTTTTTCCTGAATATATTCAGGAAAAAACGCATACGCCCTGTTTGGCCAACCAAGCAAGCTTGCAAAGGAAATCTGCACTACAATGAAGTCTCACTTCCCCCCGGTCAAAAGGGCCATCTGAAAAAAGTGTAAAATCCAGAAAGGCAGGACAGGCCATGGAGAACTGGGAGCCTTGTTATGCTGATGGGCGGGATGTAAATTGCCAACAGACACTCGGGAGAAGTGTATGGTGTTTCCTGAAACATCTAAAAAACAAAGCAACAGAGCCTAGGGCACTTCCACTTATGGTCCTATAGCTTAGGGAAATTAAAATCAAAAAGACACAGCCACCCCAAAGTTTGGGACGCCTCTGTTTACAAGAACCTCGTTTACAGTACAAGTTCAACATCGCAGAAAGTGAAAAATGGATAAAGAAGTTGTGGTATTTACTTACAAAGCAATATCACTCAGCAATGAAATCTATGTCATCAGGCCCTTAGCAGGACAATGAGTGGATTCAGGTATGATGATTCTAACTGAAATAAATCACACAGAAAAAGAAACATCATAAGATATCAGTAATACACGGAATGTAAACTTGGCTACACAGGAACTGAATTACAGAACAGAACAGGGTCTCAAATTTAGAAAACCAACTTATGCTTGCTTAAGGGGAAAGGTGAGTTGGGGTGCTGCATAAAACCAGAGATTGAAATGAGCACAGATAAAGTTCCTTAAGCCAAATATGGAATAGACAAGAGCTACTCCTTGCTCAACAAAATGGACTCAACACCGCATATTAAATGCCTAAGAATGTACCTGACTACTAAGTATCTTAAAACCTATGGATTGCTATGTCTCCGAAAGAGAATCAAGCATGTGTACAGGGGCATAAACGCAGCAGTGATAGGATTGGAGAGGTTCGGTGAGCAAATGAAGACCCTTTGAAGTCATATTGCATCGTACCCATTCTACGGGTTTCAACTACCCAGGTTTAAGGTATTCTTCCTTCAGCTAAAACATGCATGTGGAAGCTAGAGTATGATCAGCCATGTGATCGGGAGACGTGTTCAAATATGTCTCAGTTTTCGTACCCTGGTACTCGGGTGCAACATTCCAGACGCTTTACTAACACCCTCCCGACTTGGAGAGTCAGTCCCTTTAACCTCCTGTTTGGCCCAGTTTGCAATTTCTGCGGAAGATGAACAGGAATAGCGAGAACCAATGAGAGACTAGCTGTAGGTGTCTCGATGGGCAAATTTAACTCTCATTTCCCACCAGGAAGAGGAATTAACCAAAGGCTCAGCGTGCCGTGCCGGAACCAGATTAGGGCCTGAAGCCATCCTGCGGTGTTGCGGCCAGCTCAAAAGAAAGCGAGTTGAAGAAAGGAGCTCAGGGGCACTGTAATTCACAAACCTGCAGAGTTATAAATGACAGCTATCGTCCAAAAATATACTGAAGTAAGGCTGCCAAGAGGACTTGAAAGCGGGGCAGAATTGCAGGAAACCGATTTCAGGAGGCAGACTGGAATTGCATTGAAAGCATAGGAAAAGAGGCAGAACGTCCACCATGATGCACTTGGCCAAACAGGGCGTATGCGTTTTTTCCTGAATATATTCAGGAAAAAACGCATACGCCCTTTTTGGCCAACCAAGCAAGCTTGCAAAGGAAATCTGCACTACAATGAAGTCTCACTTCCCCCCGGTCAAAAGGGCCATCTGAAAAAAGTGTAAAATCCAGAAAGGCAGGACAGGCCATGGAGAACTGGGAGCCTTGTTATGCTGATGGGCGGGATGTAAATTGCCAACAGACACTCGGGAGAAGTGTATGGTGTTTCCTGAAACATCTAAAAAACAAAGCAACAGAGCCTAGGGCACTTCCACTTATGGTCCTATAGCTTAGGGAAATTAAAATCAAAAAGACACAGCCACCCCAAAGTTTGGGACGCCTCTGTTTACAAGAACCTCGTTTACAGTACAAGTTCAACATCGCAGAAAGTGAAAAATGGATAAAGAAGTTGTGGTATTTACTTACAAAGCAATATCACTCAGCAATGAAATCTATGTCATCAGGCCCTTAGCAGGACAATGAGTGGATTCAGGTATGATGATTCTAACTGAAATAAATCACACAGAAAAAGAAACATCATAAGATATCAGTAATACACGGAATGTAAACTTGGCTACACAGGAACTGAATTACAGAACAGAACAGGGTCTCAAATTTAGAAAACCAACTTATGCTTGCTTAAGGGGAAAGGTGAGTTGGGGTGCTGCATAAAACCAGAGATTAAAATGAGCACAGATAAAGTTCCTTAAGCCAAATATGGAATAGACAAGAGCTACTCCTTGCTCAACAAAATGGACTCAACACCGCATATTAAATGCCTAAGAATGTACCTGACTACTAAGTATCTTAAAACCTATGGATTGCTATGTCTCCGAAAGAGAATCAAGCATGTGTACAGGGGCATAAACGCAGCAGTGATAGGATTGGAGAGGTTCGGTGAGCAAATGAAGACCCTTTGAAGTCATATTGCATCGTACCCATTCTACGGGTTTCAACTACCCAGGTTTAAGGTATTCTTCCTTCAGCTAAAACATGCATGTGGAAGCTAGAGTATGATCAGCCATGTGATCGGGAGACGTGTTCAAATATGTCTCAGTTTTCGTACCCTGGTACTCGGGTGCAACATTCCAGACGCTTTACTAACACCCTCCCGACTTGGAGAGTCAGTCCCTTTAACCTCCTGTTTGGCCCAGTTTGCAATTTCTGCGGAAGATGAACAGGAATAGCGAGAACCAATGAGAGACTAGCTGTAGGTGTCTCGATGGGCAAATTTAACTCTCATTTCCCACCAGGAAGAGGAATTAACCAAAGGCTCAGCGTGCCGTGCCGGAACAAGATTAGGGCCTGAAGCCATCCTGCGGTGTTGCGGCCAGCTCAAAAGAAAGCGAGTTGAAGAAAGGAGCTCAGGGGCACTGTAATTCACAAACCTGCAGAGTTATAAATGACAGCTATCGTCCAAAAATATACTGAAGTAAGGCTGCCAAGAGGACTTGAAAGCGGGGCAGAATTGCAGGAAACCGATTTCAGGAGGTAGACTGGAATTGCATTGAAAGCATAGGAAAAGAGGCAGAACGTCCACAATGATGCACTTGGCCAAAAAGGGCGTATGCGTTTTTTCCTGAATATATTCAGGAAAAAACGCATACGCCCTTTTTGGCCAACCAAGCAAGCTTGCAAAGGAAATCTGCACTACAATGAAGTCTCACTTCCCCCCAGTCAAAAGGGCCATCTGAAAAAAGTGTAAAATCCAGAAAGGCAGGACAGGCCATGGAGAACTGGGAGCCTTGTTATGCTGATGGGCGGGATGTAAATTGCCAACAGACACTCGGGAGAAGTGTATGGTGTTTCCTGAAACATCTAAAAAACAAAGCAACAGAGCCTAGGGCACTTCCACTTATGGTCCTATAGCTTAGGGAAATTAAAATCAAAAAGACACAGCCACCCCAAAGTTTGGGACGCCTCTGTTTACAAGAACCTCGTTTACCGTACAAGTTCAATATCACAGAAAGTGAAAAATGGATAAAGAACTTGTGGTACTTACGTACAATGCAGTATCACTCAGCAATGAAATCTATGTCATCAGGCCCGTAGCAGCATAATGAGTGGATTCAGGTACGATGATTCTAACTGAAATAAGTCACACAGAAAAAGAAACATCATAAGATATCACTAATACATGGAATGTAAACTTGGCTACACAGGAACTGAATTCCAAAACAGAACAGGGTCTCAAATTTAGAAAACCAACTTATGCTTGCTTAAGGGGAAAGGTGAGTTGGGGTGTTGCATAAAACCAGAGATTGAAATGAGCACAGATAAAGTTCCTTAAGCCAAATATGGAATAGACAAGAGCTACTCCTTGCTCAACGAAATGGACTCAACACCGCATATTAAATGCCTAAGAATGTACCTGACTAGTAAGTATCTTAAAACCTATGGATTGCTATGTCTCCGAAAGAGAATCAAGCATGTGTACAGGGGCATAAACGCAGCAGTGATAGGATTGGAGAGGTTCGGTGAGCAAATGAAGACCCTTTGAAGTCATATTGCATGGTACCCATTCCACGGGTTTCAACTACCCAGGTTTAAGGTATTCTTCCTTCAGCTAAAACATGCATGTGGAAGCTAGAGTATGATCAGCCATGTGATCGGGAGACGTGTTCAAATATGTCTCAGTTTTCGTACCCTGGTACTCGGGTGCAACATTCCAGACGCTTTACTAACACCCTCCCGACTTGGAGAGTCAGTCCCTTTAACCTCCTGTTTGGCCCAGTTTGCAATTTCTGCGGAAGATGAACAGGAATAGCGAGAACCAATGAGAGACTAGCTGTAGGTGTCTCGATGGGCAAATTTAACTCTCATTTCCCACCAGGAAGAGGAATTAACCAAAGGCTCAGCGTGCCGTGCCGGAACCAGATTAGGGCCTGAAGCCATCCTGCGGTGTTGCGGCCAGCTCAAAAGAAAGCGAGTTGAAGAAAGGAGCTCAGGGGCACTGTAATTCACAAACCTGCAGAGTTATAAATGACAGCTATCGTCCAAAAATATACTGAAGTAAGGCTGCCAAGAGGACTTGAAAGCGGGGCAGAATTGCAGGAAACCGATTTCAGGAGGTAGACTGGAATTGCATTGAAAGCATAGGAAAAGAGGCAGAACGTCCACAATGATGCACTTGGCCAAAAAGGGCGTATGCGTTTTTTCCTGAATATATTCAGGAAAAAACGCATACGCCCTTTTTGGCCAACCAAGCAAGCTTGCAAAGGAAATCTGCACTACAATGAAGTCTCACTTCCCCCCGGTCAAAAGGGCCATCTGAAAAAAGTGTAAAATCCAGAAAGGCAGGACAGGCCATGGAGAACTGGGAGCCTTGTTATGCTCATGGGCGGGATGTAAATTGCCAACAGACACTCGGGAGAAGTGTATGGTGTTTCCTGAAACATCTAAAAAACAAAGCAACAGAGCCTAGGGCACTTCCACTTATGGTCCTATAGCTTAGGGAAATTAAAATCAAAAAGACACAGCCACCCCAAAGTTTGGGACGCCTCTGTTTACAAGAACCTCGTTTACCGTACAAGTTCAATATCACAGAAAGTGAAAAATGGATAAAGAACTTGTGGTACTTACGTACAATGCAGTATCACTCAGCAATGAAATCTATGTCATCAGGCCCGTAGCAGCATAATGAGTGGATTCAGGTACGATGATTCTAACTGAAATAAGTCACACAGAAAAAGAAACATCATAAGATATCACTAATACATGGAATGTAAACTTGGCTACACAGGAACTGAATTCCAAAACAGAACAGGGTCTCAAATTTAGAAAACCAACTTATGCTTGCTTAAGGGGAAAGGTGAGTTGGGGTGTTGCATAAAACCAGAGATTGAAATGAGCACAGATAAAGTTCCTTAAGCCAAATATGGAATAGACAAGAGCTACTCCTTGCTCAACGAAATGGACTCAACACCGCATATTAAATGCCTAAGAATGTACCTGACTAGTAAGTATCTTAAAACCTATGGATTGCTATGTCTCCGAAAGAGAATCAAGCATGTGTACAGGGGCATAAACGCAGCAGTGATAGGATTGGAGAGGTTCGGTGAGCAAATGAAGACCCTTTGAAGTCATATTGCATGGTACCCATTCCACGGGTTTCAACTACCCAGGTTTAAGGTATTCTTCCTTCAGCTAAAACATGCATGTGGAAGCTAGAGTATGATCAGCCATGTGATCGGGAGACGTGTTCAAATATGTCTCAGTTTTCGTACCCTGGTACTCGGGTGCAACATTCCAGACGCTTTACTAACACCCTCCCGACTTGGAGAGTCAGTCCCTTTAACCTCCTGTTTGGCCCAGTTTGCAATTTCTGCGGAAGATGAACAGGAATAGCGAGAACCAATGAGAGACTAGCTGTAGGTGTCTCGATGGGCAAATTTAACTCTCATTTCCCACCAGGAAGAGGAATTAACCAAAGGCTCAGCGTGCCGTGCCGGAACCAGATTAGGGCCTGAAGCCATCCTGCGGTGTTGCGGCCAGCTCAAAAGAAAGCGAGTTGAAGAAAGGAGCTCAGGGGCACTGTAATTCACAAACCTGCAGAGTTATAAATGACAGCTATCGTCCAAAAATATACTGAAGTAAGGCTGCCAAGAGGACTTGAAAGCGGGGCAGAATTGCAGGAAACCGATTTCAGGAGGTAGACTGGAATTGCATTGAAAGCATAGGAAAAGAGGCAGAACGTCCACAATGATGCACTTGGCCAAAAAGGGCGTATGCGTTTTTTCCTGAATATATTCAGGAAAAAACGCATACGCCCTTTTTGGCCAACCAAGCAAGCTTGCAAAGGAAATCTGCACTACAATGAAGTCTCACTTCCCCCCGGTCAAAAGGGCCATCTGAAAAAAGTGTAAAATCCAGAAAGGCAGGACAGGCCATGGAGAACTGGGAGCCTTGTTATGCTGATGGGCGGGATGTAAATTGCCAACAGACACTCGGGAGAAGTGTATGGTGTTTCCTGAAACATCTAAAAAACAAAGCAACAGAGCCTAGGGCACTTCCACTTATGGTCCTATAGCTTAGGGAAATTAAAATCAAAAAGACACAGCCACCCCAAAGTTTGGGACGCCTCTGTTTACAAGAACCTCATGTACAGTACAAGTTCAACATCGCAGAAAGTGAAAAATGGATAAAGAAGTTGTGGTATTTACTTACAAAGCAATATCACTCAGCAATGAAATCTATGTCATCAGGCCCTTAGCAGCACAATGAGTGGATTCAGGTATGATGATTCTAACTGAAATAAGTCACACAGAAAAAGAAACATCATAAGATATCAGTAATACACGGAATGTAAACTTGGCTACACAGGAACTGTATTACAGAACAGAACAGGGTCTCAAATTTAGAAAACCAACTTATGCTTGCTTAAGGGGAAAGGTGAGTTGGGGTGCTGCATAAAACCAGAGATTGAAATGAGCACAGATAAAGTTCCTTAAGCCAAATATGGAATAGACAAGAGCTACTCCTTGCTCAACGAAATGGACTCAACACCCCATATTAAACGCCTAAGAATGTACCTGACTAGTAAGTATCTTAAAACCTATGGATTGCTATGTCTCCAAAAGAGAATCAAGCATGTGTACAGGGGCATAAACGCAGCAGTGATAGGATTGGAGAGGTTCGGTGAGCAAATGAAGACCCTTTGAAGTCATATTGCATGGTACCCATTCCACGGGTTTCAACTACCCAGGTTTAAGGTATTCTTCCTTCAGGAAAAACATGCATGTGGAACCTAGAGTCTGATCAACCATGTGATCGGGAGACGTGTTCAAATATGTCTCAGTTTTCGTACCCTGGTACTCGGGTGCAACATTCCAGACGCTTTACTAACACCCTCCCGACTTGGAGAGTCAGTCCCTTTAACCTCCTGTTTGGCCCAGTTTGCAATTTCTGCGGAAGATGAACAGGAATAGCGAGAACCAATGAGAGACTAGCTGGAGGTGTCTGGACGGGCAAATTTAACTCTCATTTCCCACCAGGAAGAGGAATTAACCAAAGGCTCAGCGTGCCGTGCCGGAACCAGATTAGGGCCTGAAGCCATCCTGCGGTGTTGCGGCCAGCTCAAAAGAAAGCGAGTTGAAGAAAGGAGCTCAGGGGCACTGTAATTCACAAACCTGCAGAGTTATAAATGACAGCTATCGTCCAAAAATATACTGAAGTAAGGCTGCCAAGAGAACTTGAAAGCGGGGCAGAATTGCAGGAAACCGATTTCAGGAGGTAGACTGGAATTGCATTGAAAGCATAGGAAAAGAGGCAGAACGTCCACAATGATGCACTTGGCCAAAAAGGGCGTATGCGTTTTTTCCTGAATATATTCAGGAAAAAACGCATACGCCCTTTTTGGCCAACCAAGCAAGCTTGCAAAGGAAATCTGCACTACAATGAAGTCTCACTTCCCCCCGGTCAAAAGGGCCATCTGAAAAAAGTGTAAAATCCAGAAAGGCAGGACAGGCCATGGAGAACTGGGAGCCTTGTTATGCTGATGGGCGGGATGTAAATTGCCAACAGACACTCGGGAGAAGTGTATGGTGTTTCCTGAAACATCTAAAACACAAAGCAACAGAGCCTAGGGCACTTCCACTTATGGTCCTATAGCTTAGGGAAATTAAAATCAAAAAGACACAGCCACCCCAAAGTTTGGGACGCCTCTGTTTACAAGAACCTCGTTTACAGTACAAGTTCAACATCGCAGAAAGTGAAAAATGGATAAAGAAGTTGTGGTATTTACTTACAAAGCAAAATCACTCAGCAATGAAATCTATGTCATCAGGCCCTTAGCAGCACAATGAGTGGATTCAGGTATGATGATTCTAACTGAAATAAGTCACACAGAAAAAGAAACATCATAAGATATCAGTAATACACGGAATGTAAACTTGGCTACACAGGAACTGAATTACAGAACAGAACAGGGTCTCAAATTTAGAAAACCAACTTATGCTTGCTTAAGGGTAAAGGTGAGTTGGGGTGCTGCATAAAACCAGAGATTGAAATGAGCACAGATAAAGTTCCTTAAGCCAAATATGGAATAGACAAGAGCTACTCCTTGCTCAACGAAATGGACTCAACACCGCATATTAAACGCCTAAGAATGTACCTGACTAGTAAGTATCTTAAAACCTATGGATTGCTATGTCTCCGAAAGAGAATCAAGCATGTGTACAGGGGCATAAACGCAGCAGTGATAGGATTGGAGAGGTTCGGTGAGCAAATGAAGACCCTTTGAAGTCATATTGCATGGTACCCATTCCACGGGTTTCAACTACCCAGGTTTAAGGTATTCTTCCTTCAGCTAAAACATGCATGTGGAACCTAGAGTATGATCAACCATGTGATCGGGAGACGTGTTCAAATATGTCTCAGTTTTCGTACCCTGGTACTCGGGTGCAACATTCCAGACGCTTTACTAACACCCTCCCGACTTGGTGATTCAGTCCCTTTAACCTCCTGTTTGGCCCAGTTTGCAATTTCTGCGGAAGATGAACAGGAATAGCGAGAACCAATGAGAGACTAGCTGGAGGTGTCTGGACGGGCAAATTTAACTCTCATTTCCCACCAGGAAGAGGAATTAACCAAAGGCTCAGCGTGCCGTGCCGGAACCAGATTAGGGCCTGAAGCCATCCTGCGGTGTTGCGGCCAGCTCAAAAGAAAGCGAGTTGAAGAAAGGAGCTCAGGGGCACTGTAATTCACAAACCTGCAGAGTTATAAATGACAGCTATCGTCCAAAAATATACTGAAGTAAGGCTGCCAAGAGGACTTGAAAGCGGGGCAGAATTGCAGGAAACCGATTTCAGGAGGTAGACTGGAATTGCATTGAAAGCATAGGAAAAGAGGCAGAACGTCCACAATGATGCACTTGGCCAAAAAGGGCGTATGCGTTTTTTCCTGAATATATTCAGGAAAAAACGCATACGCCCTTTTTGGCCAACCAAGCAAGCTTGCAAAGGAAATCTGCACTACAATGAAGTCTCACTTCCCCCCGGTCAAAAGGGCCATCTGAAAAAAGTGTAAAATCCAGAAAGGCAGGACAGGCCATGGAGAACTGGGAGCCTTGTTATGCTGATGGGCGGGATGTAAATTGCCAACAGACACTCGGGAGAAGTGTATGGTGTTTCCTGAAACATCTAAAACACAAAGCAACAGAGCCTAGGGCACTTCCACTTATGGTCCTATAGCTTAGGGAAATTAAAATCAAAAAGACACAGCCACCCCAAAGTTTGGGACGCCTCTGTTTACAAGAACCTCGTTTACAGTACAAGTTCAACATCGCAGAAAATGAAAAATGGATAAAGAAGTTGTGGTATTTACTTACAAAGCAAAATCACTCAGCAATGAAATCTATGTCATCAGGCCCTTAGCAGCACAATGAGTGGATTCAGGTATGATGATTCTAACTGAAATAAGTCACACAGAAAAAGAAACATCATAAGATATCAGTAATACACGGAATGTAAACTTGGCTACACAGGAACTGAATTACAGAACAGAACAGGGTCTCAAATTTAGAAAACCAACTTATGCTTGCTTAAGGGTAAAGGTGAGTTGGGGTGCTGCATAAAACCAGAGATTGAAATGAGCACAGATAAAGTTCCTTAAGCCAAATATGGAATAGACAAGAGCTACTCCTTGCTCAATGAAATGGACTCAACACCCCATATTAAACGCCTAAGAATGTACCTGACTAGTAAGTATCTTAAAACCTATGGATTGCTATGTCTCCGAAAGAGAATCAAGCATGTGTACAGGGGCATAAACGCAGCAGTGATAGGATTGGAGAGGTTCGGTGAGCAAATGAAGACCCTTTGAAGTCATATTGCATGGTACCCATTCCACGGGTTTCAACTACCCAGGTTTAAGGTATTCCTCCTTCAGCTAAAACATGCATGTGGAACCCAGAGTATGATCAACCATGTGATCGGGAAACGTGTTCAAATATGTCTCAGTTTTCGTACCCTGGTACTCGGGTGCAACATTCCAGACGCTTTACTAACACTCTCCCCACTTGGAGATTCAGCGCCTTTAACCTCCTGTTTGGCCGAGTTTGCAATTTCTGCGGAAGATGAACAGGAATAGCGAGAACCAATGAGAGACTAGCTGGAGGTGTCTGGACGGGCAAATTGAACTCTCATTTCCCACCAGGAAGAGGAAATAACCAAAGGCTCAGCGTGCCGTGCCGGAACCAGATTAGGGCCTGAAGCCATCCTGCGGTGTTGCGGCCAGCTCAAAAGAAAGCGAGTTGAAGAAAGGAGCTCAGGGGCACTGTAATTCACAAACCTGCAGAGTTATAAATGACAGCTATCGTCCAAAAATATACTGAAGTAAGGCTGCCAAGAGGACTTCAAAGCGGGGCAGAATTGCAGGAAACCGATTTCAGGAGGTAGACTGGAATTGCATTGAAAGCATAGGAAAAGAGGCAGAACGTCCACCATGATGCACTTGGCCAAAAAGGGCGTATGCGTTTTTTCCTGAATATATTCAGGAAAAAACGCATACGCCCTTTTTGGCCAACCAAGCAAGCTTGCAAAGGAAATCTGCACTACAATGAAGTCTCACTTCCCCCCGGTCAAAAGGGCCATCTGAAAAATGTGTAAAATCCAGAAAGGCAGGACAGGCCATGGAGAACTGGGAGCCTTGTTATGCTGATGGGCGGGATGTAAATTGCCAACAGACACTCGGGAGAAGTGTATGGTGTTTCCTGAAACATCTAAAAAACAAAGCAACAGAGCCTAGGGCACTTCCACTTATGGTCCTATAGCTTAGGGAAATTAAAATCAAAAAGACACAGCCACCCCAAAGTTTGGGACGCCTCTGTTTACAAGAACCTCGTTTACCGTACAAGTTCAATATCACAGAAAGTGAAAAATTGATACAGAACTTGTGGTAATTACGTACAATGTAGTATCACTCAGCAATGAAATCTATGTCATCAGGCCCGTAGAAGAATAATGATTGGATTCAGGTACGATGATTCTAACTGAAATAAGTCACACCGAAAAAGAAACATCATAAGATATCAGTAATACACGGAATGTAAACTTGGCTACACAGGAACTGAATTCCAAAACAGAACAGGGTCTCAAATTTAGAAAACCAACTTATGCTTGCTTAAGGGGAAAGGTGAGTTGGGGTGCTGCATAAAACCAGACATTGAAATGAGCACAGATAAAATTCCTTAAGCCAAATATGGAATAGACAAGAGCTACTCCTTGCTCAACGAAATGGACTCAACACCCCATATTAAACGCCTCAGAATGTACCTGACTAGTAAGTATCTTAAAACCTATGGATTGCTATGTCTCCAAAAGAGAATGAAGCGTGTGTACAGGGGCATAAACGCAGCAGTGATAGGATTGGAGAGGTTCGGTGAGCAAATGAAGACCCTTTGAAGTCATATTTCATGGTACCCATTACAAGGGATTCAACTCTCCAGGTTTAAGGTATTCTTCCTTCAGCTAAAACATGCATGTGGAACCTAGTGTATGATCAGCCATGTGATCGGGAGATGTGTTCAAATATCTCTCAGTTTTCATACCCTGGTACTCGGGTGCAACATTCCAGACGCTTTACTAACACTCTCCCCACTTGGAGAGTGAGCGCCTTTAACCTCCTGTTTGGCCCAGTTTGCAATTTCTGCGGAAGATGAACAGGAATAGGGAGAACCAATGAGAGACTAGCTGGAGGTGTCTGGACGGGCAAATTTAACTCTCATTTCCCACCAGGAAGAGGAAATAACCAAAGGCTCAGCGTGTCGTGCCGGAACCAGATTAGGGCCTGAAGCCATCCTGCGGTGTTGCGGCCAGCTCAAAAGAAAGCGAGTTGAAGAAAGGAGCTCAGGGGCACTGTAATTCACAAACCTGCAGAGTTATAAATGACAGCTATCGTCCAAAAATATACTGAAGTAAGGCTGCCAAGAGGACTTGAAAGCGGGGCAGAATTGCAGGAAACCGATTTCAGGAGGTAGACTGGAATTGCATTGAAAGCATAGGAAAAGAGGCAGAACGTCCACAATGATGCACTTGGCCAAAAAGGGCATATGCGTTTTTTCCTGAATATATTCAGGAAAAAACGCATACGCCCTTTTTGGCCAACCAAGCAAGCTTGCAAAGGAAATCTGCACTACAATGAAGTCTCACTTCCCCGCGGTCAAAAGGGCCATTTGAAAAAAGTGTAAAATCCAGAAAGGCAGGACAGGCCATGGAGAACTGGGAGCCTTGTTATGCTGATGGGCGGGATGTAAATTGCCAACAGACACTCGGGAGAAGTGTATGGTGTTTCTTGAAACATCTAAAACACAAAGCAACAGAGCCTAGGGCACTTCCACTTATGGTCCTATAGCTTAGGGAAATTAAAATCAAAAAGACACAGCCACCCAAAGTTTGGGACGCCTCTGTTTACAAGAACCTCGTTTACAGTACAAGTACAACATCGCAGACAGTGAAAAATGGATAAAGAAGTTGTGGTATTTACTTACAAAGCAATATCACTCAGCAATGAAATCTATGTCATCAGGCCCATAGCAGCATAATGAGCGGATTCAGGTACGATGATTCTAACTGAAACAAGTCACACAGAAAAAGAAACATCATAAGATATCAGTAATACACGGAATGTAAACTTGGCTACACAGGAACTGAATTACAAAACAGAACACGGTCTCAAATTTAGAAAAGCAACTTATGCTTGCTTAAGGGGAAAGGGGAGTTGGGGTGCTGCATAAAACCAGAGATTGAAATGAGCACAGATAATTTTCCTTAAGCCAAATATGGAGTAGACAAGAGCTACACCTTGCTCAACGAAACGGACTCAACACCCCATATTAGACGCCTAGGAATGTACCTGACTAGTAAATACCTTAAATCCTAGGTATTGCTATGTCTCCAAAAGAGAATCAAGCGTGTGTACAGGGGTATAAACGCAGAAGTGATAGGATGGGAGAGGTTTGGTGAGCAAATAAAGACACTTTGAAGTCATATTGCATGGTACCCCTTCCACGGGTCTCAACTCTCCAGGTTTAAGGTATTCTTCCTTCAGCTAAAACATGCATGTGGAACACAGAGTATGATCAACCCTGTGAACGGGAGACGTGTTCAAATATGTCTCAGTTTTCCTCCCCTGGTATTCTGGTGCAACATTCCAGACGCTTTACTAACACTCTCCCCCCTTGGAGAGTCAGCGCCTTTAACCTCCTGTTTGGCCCAGTTTGCAATTTCTGTGGAAGATGAACAGGAATAGGGAGAACCAATGAGAGACTAGCTGGAGGTGTCTGGAAGGGCAAATTTTACTCTCATTTCCCACCAGGAAGAGGAAATAACCAAAGGCTCAGCATGCCGTGCCGGAACCAGATTAGGGCCTGAAGCCATCCTGCGGTGTTGCGGCCAGCTCAAAAGAAAGCGAGTTGAAGAAAGGAGCTCAGGGGCACTGTAATTCACAAACCTGCAGACTTATAAATGACAGCTATCGTCCAAAAATATACTGAAGTAAGGCTGCCAAGAGGACTTGAAAGCGGGGCAGAATTGCAGGAAACCGATTTCAGGAGGTAGACTGGAATTGCATTGAAAGCATAGGAAAAGAGGCAGAACGTCCACAATGATGCACTTGGCCAAAAAGGGCGTATGCGTTTTTTCCTGAATATATTCAGGAAAAAACGCATACGCCCTTTTTGGCCAACCAAGCAAGCTTGCAAAGGAAATCTGCACTACAATGAAGACTCACTTCCCCCCGGTAAAAAGGGCCATCTGAAAAAAGTGTAAAATCCAGAAAGGCAGGACAGGCCATGGAGAACTGGGAGCCTTGTTATGCTGATGGGCGGGATGTAAATTGCCAACAGACACTCGGGAGAAGTGTATGGTGTTTCCTGAAACATCTAAAAAACAAAGCAACAGAGCCTAGGGCACTTCCACTTATAGTCCTATAGCTTAGGGAAATTAAAATCAAAAAGACACAGCCACCCCAAAGTTTGGGACGCCTCTGTTTACAAGAACCTCGTTTACCATACAAGTTCAATATCACAGAAAGTGAAAAATGGATACAGAACTAGTGGTACTTACGTACAATGCAGTATCACTCAGCAATGAAATCTATGTCATCAGGCCCATAGCAGCATAATGAGTGGATTCAGGTACGTTGATTCTAACTGAAATAAGTCACACCGAAAAAGAAACATCATAAGATATCAGTAATACACGGAATGTAAACTTGGCTACACAGGAACTGAATTCCAAAACAGAACAGGGTCTCAAATTTAGAAAACCAACTTATGCTTGCTTAAGGGGAAAGGTGAGTTGGGGTGCTGCATAAAACCAGACATTGAAATGAGCACAGATAAAATTCCTTAAGCCAAATATGGAATAGACAAGAGCTACTCCTTGCTCAACGAAATGGACTCAACACCCCATATTAAACGCCTAGGAATGTACCTGACTAGTAAGTATCTTAAAACCTATGGATTGCTATGTCTCCAAAAGAGAATGAAGCGTGTGTACAGGGGCATAAACGCAGCAGTGATAGGATTGGAGAGGTTCGGTGAGCAAATGAAGACCCTTTGAAGTCATATTGCATGGTACCCATTACACGGGTCTCAACTCTCCAGGTTTAAGGTATTCTTCCTTCAGCTAAAACATGCATGTGGAACCCAGAGTATGATCAACCATGTGAACGGGAGACGTGTTCAAATATGTCTCAGTTTTCCTCCCCTGGTACTCGGGTGCAACATTCCAGATGCTTTACTAACACTCTCCCCACTTGGAGAGTCAGCGCCTTTAACCTCCTGTTTGGCCCAGTTTGCAATTTCTGCGGAAGATGAAAAGGAATAGGGAGAACCAATGAGAGACTAGCTGGAGGTGTCTGGACGGGCAAATTTAACTCTCATTTCCCACCAGGAAGAGGAAATAACCAAAGGCTCAGCGTGCCGTGCCGGAACCAGATTAGGGCCTGAAGCCATCCTGCGGTGTTGCGGCCAGCTCAAAAGAAAGCGAGTTGAAGAAAGGAGCTCAGGGGCACTGTAATTCACAAACCTGCAGACTTATAAATGACAGCTATCGTCCAAAA
This sequence comes from Pseudorca crassidens, assembly GCF_039906515.1. Classification (NCBI taxonomy): domain Eukaryota; kingdom Metazoa; phylum Chordata; class Mammalia; order Artiodactyla; family Delphinidae; genus Pseudorca; species Pseudorca crassidens. Next base: position 1,484,339 of record NW_027136310.1, read on the forward strand.
ATATACTGAAGTAAGGCTGCCAAGAGGACTTGAAAGCGGGGCAGAATTGCAGGAAACCGATTTCAGGAGGTAGACTGGAATTGCATTGAAAATATAGGAAAAGAGGCAGAACGTCCACAATGATGCACTTGGCCAAAAAGGGCGTATGTGTTTTTTCCTGAATATATTCAGGAAAAGACGCATACGCACTTTTTGGCCAACCAAGCAAGCTTGCAAAGGAAATCTGCACTACATTGAAGTCTCACTTCCCCCCGGTCAAAAGGGCCATCTGAAAAAAGTGTAATATCCAGAAAGGCAGGACAGGCCATGGAGAACTGGGAGCCTTGTTATGCTGATGGGCGGGATGTAAATTGCCAACAGACACTCGGGAGAAGTGTATGGTGTTTCCTGAAACATCTAAAAAACAAAGCAACAGAGCCTAGGGCACTTCCACTTATGGTCCTATAGCTTAGGGAAATTAAAATCAAAAAGACACAGCCACCCCAAAGTTTGGGACGCCTCTGTTTACAAGAACCTCGTTTACCGTACAAGTTCAATATCACAGAAAGTGAAAAATGGATAAAGAACTTGTGGTACTTACGTACAATGCAGTAACACTCAGCAATGAAATCTATGTCATCAGGCCCGTAGCAGCACAATGAGTGGATTCAGGTATGATGATTCTAACTGAAATAAGTCACACAGAAAAAGAAACATCATAAGATATCAGTAATACACGGAATGTAAACTTGGCTACACAGGAACTGAATTACAGAACAGAACAGGGTCTCAAATTTAGAAAACCAACTTATGCTTGCTTAAGGGGAAAGGTGAGTTGGGGTGCTGCATAAAACCAGAGATTGAAATGAGCACAGATAAAGTTCCTTAAGCCAAATACGGAATAGAAAAGAGCTACTCCTTGCTCAATGAAATGGACTCAACACCGCATATTAAACGCCTAAGAATGTACCTGACTACTAAGTATCTTAAAACCTATGGATTGCTATGTCTCCAAAAGAGAATCAAGCATGTGTACAGGGGCATAAACGCAGCAGTGATAGGATTGGAGAGGTTCGGTGAGCAAATGAAGACCCTTTGAAGTCATATTGCATGGTACCCATTCCATGGGTTTCAAGTACCCAGGTTTAAGGTATTCTTCCTTCAGCTAAAACATGCATGTGGAACCTAGAGTATGATCAACCATGTGATCGGGAGACGTGTTCAAATATGTCTCAGTTTTCGTACCCTGGTACTCGGGTGCAACATTCCAGACGCTTTACTAAAACTCTCCCGACTTGGAGAGTCAGCGCCTTTAACCTCTTGTTTGGCCCAGTTTGCAATTTCTGCGGAAGATGAACAGGAATAGGGAGAACCAATGAGAGACTAGCTGGAGGTGTCTGGACGGGCAAATTTAACTCTCATTTCCCACCAGGAAGAGGAATTAACCAAAGGTTCAGCGTGCCGTGCCGGACCCATATTAGGGCCTGAAGCCATACTGCAGTGTTGCGGCCAGGTCACAAGAAAGCGAGTTGAAGAAAGGAGCTCAGGGGCACTGTAATTCACAAACCTGCAGAGTTATAAATGACAGCTATCGTCCAAAAATATACTGAAGTAAGGCTGCCAAGAGGACTTGAAAGCGGGGCAGAATTGCAGGAAACCGATTTCAGGAGGTAGACTGGAATTGCATTGAAAGCATAGGAAAAGAGGCAGAACGTCCACCATGATGCACTTGGCCAAAAAGGGCGTATGCGTTTTTTCCTGAATATATTCAGGAAAAAACGCATACGCCCTTTTTGGCCAACCAAGCAAGCTTGCAAAGGAAATCTGCACTACAATGAAGTCTCACTTCCCCCCGGTCAAAAGGGCCATCTGAAAAATGTGTAAAATCCAGAAAGGCAGGACAGGCCATGGAGAACTGGGAGCCTTGTTATGCTGATGGGCGGGATGTAAATTGCCAACAGCCACTCGGGAGAAGTGTATGGTGTTTCCTGAAACATCTAAAACACAAAGCAACAGAGCCTAGGGCACTTCCACTTATGGTCCTATAGCTTAGGGAAATTAAAATCAAAAAGACACAGCCACCCCAAAGTTTGGGACGCCTCTGTTTACAAGAACCTCGTTTACCGTACAAGTTCAATATCACAGAAAGTGAAAAATGGATACAGAACTTGTGGTAATTACGTACAATGTAGTATCACTCAGCAATGAAATCTATGTCATCAGGCCCGTAGAAGCATAATGATTGGATTCAGGTACGATGATTCTAACTGAAATAAGTCACACTGAAAAAGAAACATCATAAGATATCAGTAATACACGGAATGTAAACTTGGCTACACAGGAACTGAATTCCAAAACAGAACAGGGTCTCAAATTTAGAAAACCAACTTATGCTTGCTTAAGGGGAAAGGTGAGTTGGGGTGCTGCATAAAACCAGACATTGAAATGAGCACAGATAAAATTCCTTAAGCCAAATATGGAATAGACAAGAGCTACTCCTTGCTCAACGAAATGGACTCAACACCCCATATTAAATGCCTAAGAATGTACCTGACTAGTAAGTATCTTAAAACCTATGGATTGCTATGTCTCCAAAAGAGAATGAAGCGTGTGTACAGGGGCTTAAACGCAGCAGTGATAGGATTGGAGAGGTTCGGTGAGCAAATGAAGACCCTTTGAAGTCATATTGCATGGTACCCATTCCATGGGTTTCAAGTACCCAGGTTTAAGGTATTCTTCCTTCAGCTAAAACATGCATGTGGAACCTAGAGTATGATCAACCATGTGATCGGGAGACGTGTTCAAATATGTCTCAGTTTTCGTACCCTGGTACTCGGGTGCAACATTCCAGACGCTTTACTAAAACTCTCCCGACTTGGAGAGTCAGCGCCTTTAACCTCTTGTTTGGCCCAGTTTGCAATTTCTGCGGAAGATGAACAGGAATAGGGAGAACCAATGAGAGACTAGCTGGAGGTGTCTGGAAGGGCAAATTTAACTCTCATTTCCCACCAGGAAGAGGAAATAACCAAAGGCTCAGCATGCCGTGCCGGAACCAGATTAGGGCCTGAAGCCATCCTGCGGTGTTGCGGCCAGCTCAAAAGAAAGCGAGTTGAAGAAAGGAGCTCAGGGGCACTGTAATTCACAAACCTGCAGACTTATAAATGACAGCTATCGTCCAAAAATATACTGAAGTAAGGCTGCCAAGAGGACTTGAAAGCGGGGCAGAATTGCAGGAAACCGATTTCAGGAGGTAGACTGGAATTGCATTGAAAGCATAGGAAAAGAGGCAGAACGTCCACAATGATGCACTTGGCCAAAAAGGGCGTATGCGTTTTTTCCTGAATATATTCAGGAAAAAACGCATACGCCCTTTTTGGCCAACCAAGCAAGCTTGCAAAGGAAATCTGCACTACAATGAAGTCTCACTTCCCCGCGGTCAAAAGGGCCATCTGAAAAAAGTGTAAAATCCAGAAAGGCAGGACAGGCCATGGAGAACTGGGAGCCTTGTTATGCTGATGGGCGGGATGTAAATTGCCAACAGACACTTGGGAGAAGTGTATGGTGTTTCCTGAAACATCTAAAACACAAAGCAACAGAGCCTAGGGCACTTCCACTTATGGTCCTATAGCTTAGGGAAATTAAAATCAAAAAGACACAGCCACCCCAAAGTTTGGGACGCCTCTGTTTACAAGAACCTCGTTTACCATACAAGTTCAATATCACAGAAAGTGAAAAATGGATACAGAACTTGTGGTACTTACGTACAATGCAGTATCACTCAGCAATGAAATCTATGTCATCAGGCCCATAGCAGCATAATGAGTGGATTCAGGTACGATGATTCTAACTGAAATAAGTCACACAGAAAAAGAAACATCATAAGATATCAGTAATACACTGAATGTAAACTTGGCTACACAGGAACTGAATTCCAAAACAGAACAGGGTCTCAAATTTAGAAAACCAACTTATGCTTGCTTAAGGGGAAAGGTGAGTTGGGGTGCTGCATAAAACCAGACATTGAAATGAGCACAGATAAAATTCCTTAAGCCAAATATGGAATAGACAAGAGCTACTCCTTGCTCAACGAAATGGACTCAACACCCCATATTAAATGCCTAAGAATGTACCTGACTAGTAAGTATCTTAAAACCTATGGATTGCTATGTCTCCAAAAGAGAATGAAGCGTGTGTACAGGGGCTTAAACGCAGCAGTGATAGGATTGGAGAGGTTCGGTGAGCAAATGAAGACCCTTTGAAGTCATATTGCATGGTACCCATTCCATGGGTTTCAAGTACCCAGGTTTAAGGTATTCTTCCTTCAGCTAAAACATGCATGTGGAACCTAGAGTATGATCAACTATGTGATCGGGAGACGTGTTCAAATATGTCTCAGTTTTCGTACCCTGGTACTCGGGTGCAACATTCCAGACGCTTTACTAAAACTCTCCCGACTTGGAGAGTCAGCGCCTTTAACCTCTTGTTTGGCCCAGTTTGCAATTTCTGCGGAAGATGAACAGGAATAGGGAGAACCAATGAGAGACTAGCTGGAGGTGTCTGGACGGGCAAATTTAACTCTCATTTCCCACCAGGAAGAGGAATTAACCAAAGGTTCAGCGTGCCGTGCCGGACCCAGATTAGGGCCTGAAGACATCCTGTGGTGTTGCGGCTAGGTCACAAGAAAGCGAGTTGAAGAAAGGAGCTCAGGGGCACTGTAATTCACAAACCTGCAGACTTATAAATGACAGCTATCGTCCAAAAATATACTGAAGTAAGGCTGCCAAGAGGACTTGAAAGCGGGGCAGAATTGCAGGAAACCGATTTCAGGAGGTAGACTGGAATTGCATTGAAAATATAGGAAAAGAGGCAGAACGTCCACAATGATGCACTTGGCCAAAAAGGGCGTATGCGTTTTTTCCTGAATATATTCAGGAAAAAACGCATACGCCCTTTTTGGCCAACCAAGCAAGCTTGCAAAGGAAATCTTCACTACAATGAAGACTCACTTCCCCCCGGTAAAAAGGGCCATCTGAAAAAAGTGTAAAATCCAGAAAGGCAGGACAGGCCATGGAGAACTGGGAGCCTTGTTATGCTGATGGGCGGGATGTAAATTGCCAACAGACACTCGGGAGAAGTGTATGGTGTTTCCTGAAACATCTAAAAAACAAAGCAACAGAGCCTAGGGCACTTCCACTTATAGTCCTATAGCTTAGGGAAATTAAAATCAAAAAGACACAGCCACCCCAAAGTTTGGGACGCCTCTGTTTACAAGAACCTCGTTTACCATACAAGTTCAATATCACAGAAAGTGAAAAATGGATACAGAACTAGTGGTACTTACGTACAATGCAGTATCACTCAGCAATGAAATCTATGTCATCAGGCCCATAGCAGCATAATGAGTGGATTCAGGTACGATGATTCTAACTGAAATAAGTCACACCGAAAAAGAAACATCATAAGATATCAGTAATACACGGAATGTAAACTTGGCTACACAGGAACTGAATTCCAAAACAGAACAGGGTCTCAAATTTAGAAAACCAACTTATGCTTGCTTAAGGGGAAAGGTGAGTTGGGGTGCTGCATAAAACCAGACATTGAAATGAGCACAGATAAAATTCCTTAAGCCAAATATGGAATAGACAAGAGCTACTCCTTGCTCAACGAAATGGACTCAACACCCCATATTAAACGCCTAGGAATGTACCTGACTAGTAAGTATCTTAAAACCTATGGATTGCTATGTCTCCAAAAGAGAATGAAGCGTGTGTACAGGGGCATAAACGCAGCAGTGATAGGATTGGAGAGGTTCGGTGAGCAAATGAAGACCCTTTGAAGTCATATTGCATGGTACCCATTGCACGGGTCTCAACTCTCCAGGTTTAAGGTATTCTTCCTTCAGCTAAAACATGCATGTGGAACCCAGAGTATGATCAACCGTGTGAACGGGAGACGTGTTCAAATATGTCTCAGTTTTCCTCCCCTGGTACTCGGGTGCAACATTCCAGATGCTTTACTAACACTCTCCCCACTTGGAGAGTCAGCGCCTTTAACCTCCTGTTTGGCCCAGTTTGCAATTTCTGCGGAAGATGAAAAGGAATAGGGAGAACCAATGAGAGACTAGCTGGAGGTGTCTGGACGGGCAAATTTAACTCTCATTTCCCACCAGGAAGAGGAAATAACCAAAGGCTCAGCGTGCCGTGCCGGAACCAGATTAGGGCCTGAAGCCATCCTGCGGTGTTGCGGCCAGCTCAAAAGAAAGCGAGTTGAAGAAAGGAGCTCAGGGGCACTGTAATTCACAAACCTGCAGACTTATAAATGACAGCTATCGTCCAAAAATATACTGAAGTAAGGCTGCCAAGAGGACTTGAAAGCGGGGCAGAATTGCAGGAAACCGATTTCAGGAGGTAGACTGGAATTGCATTGAAAATATAGGAAAAGAGGCAGAACGTCCACAATGATGCACTTGGCCAAAAAGGGCGTATGTGTTTTTTCCTGAATATATTCAGGAAAAGACGCATACGCACTTTTTGGCCAACCAAGCAAGCTTGCAAAGGAAATCTGCACTACATTGAAGTCTCACTTCCCCCCGGTCAAAAGGGCCATCTGAAAAAAGTGTAATATCCAGAAAGGCAGGACAGGCCATGGAGAACTGGGAGCCTTGTTATGCTGATGGGCGGGATGTAAATTGCCAACAGACACTCGGGAGAAGTGTATGGTGTTTCCTGAAACATCTAAAAAACAAAGCAACAGAGCCTAGGGCACTTCCACTTATGGTCCTATAGCTTAGGGAAATTAAAATCAAAAAGACACAGCCACCCCAAAGTTTGGGACGCCTCTGTTTACAAGAACCTCGTTTACCGTACAAGTTCAATATCACAGAAAGTGAAAAATGGATAAAGAACTTGTGGTACTTACGTACAATGCAGTAACACTCAGCAATGAAATCTATGTCATCAGGCCCGTAGCAGCACAATGAGTGGATTCAGGTATGATGATTCTAACTGAAATAAGTCACACAGAAAAAGAAACATCATAAGATATCAGTAATACACGGAATGTAAACTTGGCTACACAGGAACTGAATTACAGAACAGAACAGGGTCTCAAATTTAGAAAACCAACTTATGCTTGCTTAAGGGGAAAGGTGAGTTGGGGTGCTGCATAAAACCAGAGATTGAAATGAGCACAGATAAAGTTCCTTAAGCCAAATACGGAATAGAAAAGAGCTACTCCTTGCTCAATGAAATGGACTCAACACCGCATATTAAACGCCTAAGAATGTACCTGACTACTAAGTATCTTAAAACCTATGGATTGCTATGTCTCCAAAAGAGAATCAAGCATGTGTACAGGGGCATAAACGCAGCAGTGATAGGATTGGAGAGGTTCGGTGAGCAAATGAAGACCCTTTGAAGTCATATTGCATGGTACCCATTCCATGGGTTTCAAGTACCCAGGTTTAAGGTATTCTTCCTTCAGCTAAAACATGCATGTGGAACCTAGAGTATGATCAACCATGTGATCGGGAGACGTGTTCAAATATGTCTCAGTTTTCGTACCCTGGTACTCGGGTGCAACATTCCAGATGCTTTACTAAAACTCTCCCGACTTGGAGAGTCAGCGCCTTTAACCTCTTGTTTGGCCCAGTTTGCAATTTCTGCGGAAGATGAACAGGAATAGGGAGAACCAATGAGAGACTAGCTGGAGGTGTCTGGACGGGCAAATTTAACTCTCATTTCCCACCAGGAAGAGGAATTAACCAAAGGTTCAGCGTGCCGTGCCGGACCCATATTAGGGCCTGAAGCCATACTGCAGTGTTGCGGCCAGGTCACAAGAAAGCGAGTTGAAGAAAGGAGCTCAGGGGCACTGTAATTCACAAACCTGCAGAGTTATAAATGACAGCTATCGTCCAAAAATATACTGAAGTAAGGCTGCCAAGAGGACTTGAAAGCGGGGCAGAATTGCAGGAAACCGATTTCAGGAGGTAGACTGGAATTGCATTGAAAGCATAGGAAAAGAGGCAGAACGTCCACCATGATGCACTTGGCCAAAAAGGGCGTATGCGTTTTTTCCTGAATATATTCAGGAAAAAACGCATACGCCCTTTTTGGCCAACCAAGCAAGCTTGCAAAGGAAATCTGCACTACAATGAAGTCTCACTTCCCCCCGGTCAAAAGGGCCATCTGAAAAATGTGTAAAATCCAGAAAGGCAGGACAGGCCATGGAGAACTGGGAGCCTTGTTATGCTGATGGGCGGGATGTAAATTGCCAACAGCCACTCGGGAGAAGTGTATGGTGTTTCCTGAAACATCTAAAACACAAAGCAACAGAGCCTAGGGCACTTCCACTTATGGTCCTATAGCTTAGGGAAATTAAAATCAAAAAGACACAGCCACCCCAAAGTTTGGGACGCCTCTGTTTACAAGAACCTCGTTTACCGTACAAGTTCAATATCACAGAAAGTGAAAAATGGATACAGAACTTGTGGTAATTACGTACAATGTAGTATCACTCAGCAATGAAATCTATGTCATCAGGCCCGTAGAAGCATAATGATTGGATTCAGGTACGATGATTCTAACTGAAATAAGTCACACCGAAAAAGAAACATCATAAGATATCAGTAATACACGGAATGTAAACTTGGCTACACAGGAACTGAATTCCAAAACAGAACAGGGTCTCAAATTTAGAAAACCAACTTATGCTTGCTTAAGGGGAAAGGTGAGTTGGGGTGCTGCATAAAACCAGACATTGAAATGAGCACAGATAAAATTCCTTAAGCCAAATATGGAATAGAAAAGAGCTACTCCTTGCTCAACGAAATGGACTCAACACCCCATATTAAATGCCTAAGAATGTACCTGACTAGTAAGTATCTTAAAACCTATGGATTGCTATGTCTCCAAAAGAGAATGAAGCGTGTGTACAGGGGCTTAAACGCAGCAGTGATAGGATTGGAGAGGTTCGGTGAGCAAATGAAGACCCTTTGAAGTCATATTGCATGGTACCCATTACACGGGTCTCAACTCTCCAGGTTTAAGGTATTCTTCCTTCAGCTAAAACATGCATGTGGAACCCAGAGTATGATCAACCTTGTGAACGGGAGACGTGTTCAAATATGTCTCAGTTTTCCTCCCCTGGTACTCAGGTGCAACATTCCAGATGCTTTACTAACACTCTCCCCACTTGGAGAGTCAGCGCCTTTAACCTCCTGTTTGGCCCAGTGTGCAATTTCTGCGGAAGATGAAAAGGAATAGGAAGAACCAATGAGAGACTAGCTGGAGGTGTCTGGACGGGCAAATTTAACTCTCATTTCCCACCAGGAAGAGGAAATAACCAAAGGCTCAGCGTGCCGTGCCGGAACCAGATTAGGGCCTGAAGCCATCCTGCGGTGTTGCGGCCAGCTCAAAAGAAAGCGAGTTGAAGAAAGGAGCTCAGGGGCACTGTAATTCACAAACCTGCAGACTTATAAATGACAGCTATCGTCCAAAAATATACCGAAGTAAGGCTGCCAAGAGGACTTGAAAGCGGGGCAGAATTGCAGGAAACCGATTTCAGGAGGTAGACTGGAATTGCATTGAAAGCATAGGAAAAGAGGCAGAACGTCCACAATGATGCACTTGGCCAAAAAGGGCGTATGTGTTTTTTCCTGAATATATTCAGGAAAAGACGCATACGCACTTTTTGGCCAACCAAGCAAGCTTGCAAAGGAAATCTGCACTACATTGAAGTCTCACTTCCCCCCGGTCAAAAGGGCCATCTGAAAAAAGTGTAATATCCAGAAAGGCAGGACAGGCCATGGAGAACTGGGAGCCTTGTTATGCTGATGGGCGGGATGTAAATTGCCAACAGACACTCGGGAGAAGTGTATGGTGTTTCCTGAAACATCTAAAAAACAAAGCAACAGAGCCTAGGGCACTTCCACTTATGGTCCTATAGCTTAGGGAAATTAAAATCAAAAAGACACAGCCACCCCAAAGTTTGGGACGCCTCTGTTTACAAGAACCTCGTTTACCGTACAAGTTCAATATCACAGAAAGTGAAAAATGGATAAAGAACTTGTGGTACTTACGTACAATGCAGTAACACTCAGCAATGAAATCTATGTCATCAGGCCCTTAGCAGCACAATGAGTGGATTCAGGTATGATGATTCTAACTGATATAAGTCACACAGAAAAAGAAACATCATAAGATATCAGTAATACACGGAATGTAAACTTGGCTACACAGAAACTGAATTACAGAACAGAACAGGGTCTCAAATTTAGAAAACCAACTTATGCTTGCTTAAGGGGAAAGGTGAGTTGGGGTGCTGCATAAAACCAGAGATTGAAATGAGCACAGATAAAGTTCCTTAAGCCAAATACGGAATAGAAAAGAGCTACTCCTTGCTCAACGAAATGGACTCAACACCGCATATTAAACGCCTAAGAATGTACCTGACTACTAAGTATCTTAAAACCTATGGATTGCTATGTCTCCGAAAGAGAATCAAGCATGTGTACAGGGGCATAAACGCAGCAGTGATAGGATTGGAGAGGTTCGGTGAGCAAATGAAGACCCTTTGAAGTCATATTGCATGGTACCCATTCCATGGGTTTCAAGTACCCAGGTTTAAGGTATTCTTCCTTCAGCTAAAACATGCATGTGGAACCTAGAGTATGATCAACCATGTGATCGGGAGACGTGTTCAAATATGTCTCAGTTTTCGTACCCTGGTACTCGGGTGCAACATTCCAGACGCTTTACTAAAACTCTCCCGACTTGGAGAGTCAGCGCCTTTAACCTCTTGTTTGGCCCAGTTTGCAATTTCTGCGGAAGATGAACAGGAATAGGGAGAACCAATGAGAGACTAGCTGGAGGTGTCTGGACGGGCAAATTTAACTCTCATTTCCCACCAGGAAGAGGAATTAACCAAAGGTTCAGCGTGCCGTGCCGGACCCAGATTAGGGCCTGAAGACATCCTGTGGTGTTGCGGCTAGCTCACAAGAAAGCGAGTTGAAGAAAGGAGCTCAGGGGCACTGTAATTCACAAACCTGCAGACTTATAAATGACAGCTATCGTCCAAAAATATACTGAAGTAAGGCTGCCAAGAGGACTTGAAAGCGGGGCAGAATTGCAGGAAACCGATTTCAGGAGGTAGACTGGAATTGCATTGAAAGCATAGGAAAAGAGGCAGAACGTCCACAATGATGCACTTGGCCAAAAAGGGCGTATGCGTTTTTTCCTGAATATATTCAGGAAAAAACGCATACGCCCTTTTTGGCCAACCAAGCAAGCTTGCAAAGGAAATCTGCACTACAATGAAGACTCACTTCCCCCCGGTAAAAAGGGCCATCTGAAAAAAGTGTAAAATCCAGAAAGGCAGGACAGGCCATGGAGAACTGGGAGCCTTGTTATGCTGATGGGCGGGATGTAAATTGCCAACAGACACTCGGGAGAAGTGTATGGTGTTTCCTGAAACATCTAAAAAACAAAGCAACAGAGCCTAGGGCACTTCCACTTATGGTCCTATAGCTTAGGGAAATTAAAATCAAAAAGACACAGCCACCCCAAAGTTTGGGACGCCTCTGTTTACAAGAACTTCGTTTACCATACAAGTTCAATATCACAGAAAGTGAAAAATGGATACAGAACTTGTGGTACTTACGTACAATGCAGTATCACTCAGCAATGAAATCTATGTCATCAGGCCCATAGCAGCATAATGAGTGGATTCAGGTACGATGATTCTAACTGAAATAAGTCACACCGAAAAAGAAACATCATAAGATATCAGTAATACACGGAATGTAAACTTGGCTACACAGGAACTGAATTCCAAAACAGAACAGGGTCTCAAATTTAGAAAACCAACTTATGCTTGCTTAAGGGGAAAGGTGAGTTGGGGTGCTGCATAAAACCAGAGATTGAAATGAGCACAGATAAAGTTCCTTAAGCCAAATATGGAATAGACAAGAGCTACTCCTTGCTCAACGAAATGGACTCAACACCCCATATTAAACGCCTAGGAATGTACCTGACTAGTAAGTATCTTAAAACCTATGGATTGCTATGTCTCCAAAAGAGAATGAAGCGTGTGTACAGGGGCATAAACGCAGCAGTGATAGGATTGGAGAGGTTCGGTGAGCAAATGAAGACCCTTTGAAGTCATATTGCATGGTACCCATTACACGGGTCTCAACTCTCCAGGTTTAAGGTATTCTTCCTTCAGCTAAAACATGCATGTGGAACCCAGAGTATGATCAACCGTGTGAACGGGAGACGTGTTCAAATATGTCTCAGTTTTCCTCCCCTGGTACTCGGGTGCAACATTCCAGATGCTTTACTAACACTCTCCCCACTTGGAGAGTCAGCGCCTTTAACCTCCTGTTTGGCCCAGTTTGCAATTTCTGCGGAAGATGAAAAGGAATAGGAAGAACCAATGAGAGACTAGCTGGAGGTGTCTGGACGGGCAAATTTAACTCTCATTTCCCACCAGGAAGAGGAAATAACCAAAGGCTCAGCGTGCCGTGCCGGAACCAGATTAGGGCCTGAAGCCATCCTGCGGTGTTGCGGCCAGCTCAAAAGAAAGCGAGTTGAAGAAAGGAGCTCAGGGGCACTGTAATTCACAAACCTGCAGACTTATAAATGACAGCTATCGTCCAAAAATATACTGAAGTAAGGCTGCCAAGAGGACTTGAAAGCGGGGCAGAATTGCAGGAAACCGATTTCAGGAGGTAGACTGGAATTGCATTGAAAGCATAGGAAAAGAGGCAGAACGTCCACAATGATGCACTTGGCCAAAAAGGGCGTATGTGTTTTTTCCTGAATATATTCAGGAAAAGACGCATACGCACTTTTTGGCCAACCAAGCAAGCTTGCAAAGGAAATCTGCACTACATTGAAGTCTCACTTCCCCCCGGTCAAAAGGGCCATCTGAAAAAAGTGTAATATCCAGAAAGGCAGGACAGGCCATGGAGAACTGGGAGCCTTGTTATGCTGATGGGCGGGATGTAAATTGCCAACAGACACTCGGGAGAAGTGTATGGTGTTTCCTGAAACATCTAAAAAACAAAGCAACAGAGCCTAGGGCACTTCCACTTATGGTCCTATAGCTTAGGGAAATTAAAATCAAAAAGACACAGCCACCCCAAAGTTTGGGACGCCTCTGTTTACAAGAACCTCGTTTACCGTACAAGTTCAATATCACAGAAAGTGAAAAATGGATAAAGAACTTGTGGTACTTACGTACAATGCAGTAACACTCAGCAATGAAATCTATGTCATCAGGCCCTTAGCAGCACAATGAGTGGATTCAGGTATGATGATTCTAACTGATATAAGTCACACAGAAAAAGAAACATCATAAGATATCAGTAATACACGGAATGTAAACTTGGCTACACAGAAACTGAATTACAGAACAGAACAGGGTCTCAAATTTAGAAAACCAACTTATGCTTGCTTAAGGGGAAAGGTGAGTTGGGGTGCTGCATAAAACCAGAGATTGAAATGAGCACAGATAAAGTTCCTTAAGCCAAATACGGAATAGAAAAGAGCTACTCCTTGCTCAACGAAATGGACTCAACACCGCATATTAAACGCCTAAGAATGTACCTGACTACTAAGTATCTTAAAACCTATGGATTGCTATGTCTCCGAAAGAGAATCAAGCATGTGTACAGGGGCATAAACGCAGCAGTGATAGGATTGGAGAGGTTCGGTGAGCAAATGAAGACCCTTTGAAGTCATATTGCATGGTACCCATTCCATGGGTTTCAAGTACCCAGGTTTAAGGTATTCTTCCTTCAGCTAAAACATGCATGTGGAACCTAGAGTATGATCAACCATGTGATCGGGAGACGTGTTCAAATATGTCTCAGTTTTCGTACCCTGGTACTCGGGTGCAACATTCCAGACGCTTTACTAAAACTCTCCCGACTTGGAGAGTCAGCGCCTTTAACCTCTTGTTTGGCCCAGTTTGCAATTTCTGCGGAAGATGAACAGGAATAGGGAGAACCAATGAGAGACTAGCTGGAGGTGTCTGGACGGGCAAATTTAACTCTCATTTCCCACCAGGAAGAGGAATTAACCAAAGGTTCAGCGTGCCGTGCCGGACCCAGATTAGGGCCTGAAGACATCCTGTGGTGTTGCGGCTAGCTCACAAGAAAGCGAGTTGAAGAAAGGAGCTCAGGGGCACTGTAATTCACAAACCTGCAGACTTATAAATGACAGCTATCGTCCAAAAATATACTGAAGTAAGGCTGCCAAGAGGACTTGAAAGCGGGGCAGAATTGCAGGAAACCGATTTCAGGAGGTAGACTGGAATTGCATTGAAAGCATAGGAAAAGAGGCAGAACGTCCACAATGATGCACTTGGCCAAAAAGGGCGTATGCGTTTTTTCCTGAATATATTCAGGAAAAAACGCATACGCCCTTTTTGGCCAACCAAGCAAGCTTGCAAAGGAAATCTGCACTACAATGAAGACTCACTTCCCCCCGGTCAAAAGGGCCATCTGAAAAAAGTGTAAAATCCAGAAAGGCAGGACAGGCCATGGAGAACTGGGAGCCTTGTTATGCTGATGGGCGGGATGTAAATTGCCAACAGACACTCGGGAGAAGTGTATGGTGTTTCCTGAAACATCTAAAAAACAAAGCAACAGAGCCTAGGGCACTTCCACTTATGGTCCTATAGCTTAGGGAAATTAAAATCAAAAAGACACAGCCACCCCAAAGTTTGGGACGCCTCTGTTTACAAGAACCTCGTTTACCATACAAGTTCAATATCACAGAAAGTGAAAAATGGATACAGAACTTGTGGTACTTACGTACAATGCAGTATCACTCAGCAATGAAATCTATGTCATCAGGCCCATAGCAGCATAATGAGTGGATTCAGGTACGATGATTCTAACTGAAATAAGTCACACCGAAAAAGAAACATCATAAGATATCAGTAATACACGGAATGTAAACTTGGCTACACAGGAACTGAATTCCAAAACAGAACAGGGTCTCAAATTTAGAAAACCAACTTATGCTTGCTTAAGGGGAAAGGTGAGTTGGGGTGCTGCATAAAACCAGACATTGAAATGAGCACAGATAAAATTCCTTAAGCCAAATATGGAATAGACAAGAGCTACTCCTTGCTCAACGAAATGGACTCAACACCCCATATTAAACGCCTAGGAATGTACCTGACTAGTAAGTATCTTAAAACCTATGGATTGCTATGTCTCCAAAAGAGAATGAAGCGTGTGTACAGGGGCATAAACGCAGCAGTGATAGGATTGGAGAGGTTCGGTGAGCAAATGAAGACCCTTTGAAGTCATATTGCATGGTACCCATTACACGGGTCTCAACTCTCCAGGTTTAAGGTATTCTTCCTTCAGCTAAAACATGCATGTGGAACCCAGAGTATGATCAACCTTGTGAACGGGAGACGTGTTCAAATATGTCTCAGTTTTCCTCCCCTGGTACTCGGGTGCAACATTCCAGATGCTTTACTAACACTCTCCCCACTTGGAGAGTCAGCGCCTTTAACCTCCTGTTTGGCCCAGTTTGCAATTTCTGCGGAAGATGAAAAGGAATAGGAAGAACCAATGAGAGACTAGCTGGAGGTGTCTGGACGGGCAAATTTAACTCTCATTTCCCACCAGGAAGAGGAAATAACCAAAGGCTCAGCGTGCCGTGCCGGAACCAGATTAGGGCCTGAAGCCATCCTGCGGTGTTGCGGCCAGCTCAAAAGAAAGCGAGTTGAAGAAAGGAGCTCAGGGGCACTGTAATTCACAAACCTGCAGACTTATAAATGACAGCTATCGTCCAAAAATATACCGAAGTAAGGCTGCCAAGAGGACTTGAAAGCGGGGCAGAATTGCAGGAAACCGATTTCAGGAGGTAGACTGGAATTGCATTGAAAATATAGGAAAAGAGGCAGAACGTCCACAATGATGCACTTGGCCAAAAAGGGCGTATGTGTTTTTTCCTGAATATATTCAGGAAAAGACGCATACGCACTTTTTGGCCAACCAAGCAAGCTTGCAAAGGAAATCTGCACTACATTGAAGTCTCACTTCCCCCCGGTCAAAAGGGCCATCTGAAAAAAGTGTAATATCCAGAAAGGCAGGACAGGCCATGGAGAACTGGGAGCCTTGTTATGCTGATGGGCGGGATGTAAATTGCCAACAGACACTCGGGAGAAGTGTATGGTGTTTCCTGAAACATCTAAAAAACAAAGCAACAGAGCCTAGGGCACTTCCACTTATGGTCCTATAGCTTAGGGAAATTAAAATCAAAAAGACACAGCCACCCCAAAGTTTGGGACGCCTCTGTTTACAAGAACCTCGTTTACCGTACAAGTTCAATATCACAGAAAGTGAAAAATGGATAAAGAACTTGTGGTACTTACGTACAATGCAGTAACACTCAGCAATGAAATCTATGTCATCAGGCCCTTAGCAGCACAATGAGTGGATTCAGGTATGATGATTCTAACTGATATAAGTCACACAGAAAAAGAAACATCATAAGATATCAGTAATACACGGAATGTAAACTTGGCTACACAGAAACTGAATTACAGAACAGAACAGGGTCTCAAATTTAGAAAACCAACTTATGCTTGCTTAAGGGGAAAGGTGAGTTGGGGTGCTGCATAAAACCAGAGATTGAAATGAGCACAGATAAAGTTCCTTAAGCCAAATACGGAATAGAAAAGAGCTACTCCTTGCTCAACGAAATGGACTCAACACCGCATATTAAACGCCTAAGAATGTACCTGACTACTAAGTATCTTAAAACCTATGGATTGCTATGTCTCCGAAAGAGAATCAAGCATGTGTACAGGGGCATAAACGCAGCAGTGATAGGATTGGAGAGGTTCGGTGAGCAAATGAAGACCCTTTGAAGTCATATTGCATGGTACCCATTCCATGGGTTTCAAGTACCCAGGTTTAAGGTATTCTTCCTTCAGCTAAAACATGCATGTGGAACCTAGAGTATGATCAACCATGTGATCGGGAGACGTGTTCAAATATGTCTCAGTTTTCGTACCCTGGTACTCGGGTGCAACATTCCAGACGCTTTACTAAAACTCTCCCGACTTGGAGAGTCAGCGCCTTTAACCTCTTGTTTGGCCCAGTTTGCAATTTCTGCGGAAGATGAACAGGAATAGGGAGAACCAATGAGAGACTAGCTGGAGGTGTCTGGACGGGCAAATTTAACTCTCATTTCCCACCAGGAAGAGGAATTAACCAAAGGTTCAGCGTGCCGTGCCGGACCCAGATTAGGGCCTGAAGACATCCTGTGGTGTTGCGGCTAGCTCACAAGAAAGCGAGTTGAAGAAAGGAGCTCAGGGGCACTGTAATTCACAAACCTGCAGACTTATAAATGACAGCTATCGTCCAAAAATATACTGAAGTAAGGCTGCCAAGAGGACTTGAAAGCGGGGCAGAATTGCAGGAAACCGATTTCAGGAGGTAGACTGGAATTGCATTGAAAGCATAGGGAAAGAGGCAGAACGTCCACAATGATGCACTTGGCCAAAAAGGGCGTATGCGTTTTTTCCTGAATATATTCAGGAAAAAACGCATACGCCCTTTTTGGCCAACCAAGCAAGCTTGCAAAGGAAATCTGCACTACAATGAAGACTCACTTCCCCCCGGTAAAAAGGGCCATCTGAAAAAAGTGTAAAATCCAGAAAGGCAGGACAGGCCATGGAGAACTGGGAGCCTTGTTATGCTGATGGGCGGGATGTAAATTGCCAACAGACACTCGGGAGAAGTGTATGGTGTTTCCTGAAACATCTAAAAAACAAAGCAACAGAGCCTAGGGCACTTCCACTTATGGTCCTATAGCTTAGGGAAATTAAAATCAAAAAGACACAGCCACCCCAAAGTTTGGGACGCCTCTGTTTACAAGAACCTCGTTTACCATACAAGTTCAATATCACAGAAAGTGAAAAATGGATACAGAACTTGTGGTACTTACGTACAATGCAGTATCACTCAGCAATGAAATCTATGTCATCAGGCCCATAGCAGCATAATGAGTGGATTCAGGTACGATGATTCTAACTGAAATAAGTCACACCGAAAAAGAAACATCATAAGATATCAGTAATACACGGAATGTAAACTTGGCTACACAGGAACTGAATTCCAAAACAGAACAGGGTCTCAAATTTAGAAAACCAACTTATGCTTGCTTAAGGGGAAAGGTGAGTTGGGGTGCTGCATAAAACCAGACATTGAAATGAGCACAGATAAAATTCCTTAAGCCAAATATGGAATAGACAAGAGCTACTCCTTGCTCAACGAAATGGACTCAACACCCCATATTAAACGCCTAGGAATGTACCTGACTAGTAAGTATCTTAAAACCTATGGATTGCTATGTCTCCAAAAGAGAATGAAGCGTGTGTACAGGGGCATAAACGCAGCAGTGATAGGATTGGAGAGGTTCGGTGAGCAAATGAAGACCCTTTGAAGTCATATTGCATGGTACCCATTACACGGGTCTCAACTCTCCAGGTTTAAGGTATTCTTCCTTCAGCTAAAACATGCATGTGGAACCCAGAGTATGATCAACCGTGTGAACGGGAGACGTGTTCAAATATGTCTCAGTTTTCCTCCCCTGGTACTCGGGTGCAACATTCCAGATGCTTTACTAACACTCTCCCCACTTGGAGAGTCAGCGCCTTTAACCTCCTGTTTGGCCCAGTTTGCAATTTCTGCGGAAGATGAAAAGGAATAGGAAGAACCAATGAGAGACTAGCTGGAGGTGTCTGGATGGGCAAATTTAACTCTCATTTCCCACCAGGAAGAGGAAATAACCAAAGGCTCAGCGTGCCGTGCCGGAACCAGATTAGGGCCTGAAGCCATCCTGCGGTGTTGCGGCCAGCTCAAAAGAAAGCGAGTTGAAGAAAGGAGCTCAGGGGCACTGTAATTCACAAACCTGCAGACTTATAAATGACAGCTATCGTCCAAAAATATACTGAAGTAAGGCTGCCAAGAGGACTTGAAAGCGGGGCAGAATTGCAGGAAACCGATTTCAGGAGGTAGACTGGAATTGCATTGAAAGCATAGGAAAAGAGGCAGAACGTCCACAATGATGCACTTGGCCAAAAAGGGCGTATGTGTTTTTTCCTGAATATATTCAGGAAAAGACGCATACGCACTTTTTGGCCAACCAAGCAAGCTTGCAAAGGAAATCTGCACTACATTGAAGTCTCACTTCCCCCCGGTCAAAAGGGCCATCTGAAAAAAGTGTAATATCCAGAAAGGCAGGACAGGCCATGGAGAACTGGGAGCCTTGTTATGCTGATGGGCGGGATGTAAATTGCCAACAGACACTCGGGAGAAGTGTATGGTGTTTCCTGAAACATCTAAAAAACAAAGCAACAGAGCCTAGGGCACTTCCACTTATGGTCCTATAGCTTAGGGAAATTAAAATCAAAAAGACACAGCCACCCCAAAGTTTGGGACGCCTCTGTTTACAAGAACCTCGTTTACCGTACAAGTTCAATATCACAGAAAGTGAAAAATGGATAAAGAACTTGTGGTACTTACGTACAATGCAGTAACACTCAGCAATGAAATCTATGTCATCAGGCCCTTAGCAGCACAATGAGTGGATTCAGGTATGATGATTCTAACTGATATAAGTCACACAGAAAAAGAAACATCATAAGATATCAGTAATACACGGAATGTAAACTTGGCTACACAGAAACTGAATTACAGAACAGAACAGGGTCTCAAATTTAGAAAACCAACTTATGCTTGCTTAAGGGGAAAGGTGAGTTGGGGTGCTGCATAAAACCAGAGATTGAAATGAGCACAGATAAAGTTCCTTAAGCCAAATACGGAATAGACAAGAGCTACTCCTTGCTCAACGAAATGGACTCAACACCGCATATTAAACGCCTAAGAATGTACCTGACTACTAAGTATCTTAAAACCTATGGATTGCTATGTCTCCGAAAGAGAATCAAGCATGTGTACAGGGGCATAAACGCAGCAGTGATAGGATTGGAGAGGTTCGGTGAGCAAATGAAGACCCTTTGAAGTCATATTGCATGGTACCCATTCCATGGGTTTCAAGTACCCAGGTTTAAGGTATTCTTCCTTCAGCTAAAACATGCATGTGGAACCTAGAGTATGATCAACCATGTGATCGGGAGACGTGTTCAAATCTGTCTCAGTTTTCGTACCCTGGTACTCGGGTGCAACATTCCAGACGCTTTACTAAAACTCTCCCGACTTGGAGAGTCAGCGCCTTTAACCTCTTGTTTGGCCCAGTTTGCAATTTCTGCGGAAGATGAACAGGAATAGGGAGAACCAATGAGAGACTAGCTGGAGGTGTCTGGACGGGCAAATTTAACTCTCATTTCCCACCAGGAAGAGGAATTAACCAAAGGTTCAGCGTGCCGTGCCGGACCCAGATTAGGGCCTGAAGACATCCTGTGGTGTTGCGGCTAGCTCACAAGAAAGCGAGTTGAAGAAAGGAGCTCAGGGGCACTGTAATTCACAAACCTGCAGACTTATAAATGACAGCTATCGTCCAAAAATATACTGAAGTAAGGCTGCCAAGAGGACTTGAAAGCGGGGCAGAATTGCAGGAAACCGATTTCAGGAGGTAGACTGGAATTGCATTGAAAGCATAGGAAAAGAGGCAGAACGTCCACAATGATGCACTTGGCCAAAAAGGGCGTATGCGTTTTTTCCTGAATATATTCAGGAAAAAACGCATACGCCCTTTTTGGCCAACCAAGCAAGCTTGCAAAGGAAATCTGCACTACAATGAAGACTCACTTCCCCCCGGTCAAAAGGGCCATCTGAAAAAAGTGTAAAATCCAGAAAGGCAGGACAGGCCATGGAGAACTGGGAGCCTTGTTATGCTGATGGGCGGGATGTAAATTGCCAACAGACACTCGGGAGAAGTGTATGGTGTTTCCTGAAACATCTAAAAAACAAAGCAACAGAGCCTAGGGCACTTCCACTTATGGTCCTATAGCTTAGGGAAATTAAAATCAAAAAGACACAGCCACCCCAAAGTTTGGGACGCCTCTGTTTACAAGAACCTCGTTTACCATACAAGTTCAATATCACAGAAAGTGAAAAATGGATACAGAACTTGTGGTACTTACGTACAATGCAGTATCACTCAGCAATGAAATCTATGTCATCAGGCCCATAGCAGCATAATGAGTGGATTCAGGTACGATGATTCTAACTGAAATAAGTCACACCGAAAAAGAAACATCATAAGATATCAGTAATACACGGAATGTAAACTTGGCTACACAGGAACTGAATTCCAAAACAGAACAGGGTCTCAAATTTAGAAAACCAACTTATGCTTGCTTAAGGGGAAAGGTGAGTTGGGGTGCTGCATAAAACCAGACATTGAAATGAGCACAGATAAAATTCCTTAAGCCAAATATGGAATAGACAAGAGCTACTCCTTGCTCAACGAAATGGACTCAACACCCCATATTAAACGCCTAGGAATGTACCTGACTAGTAAGTATCTTAAAACCTATGGATTGCTATGTCTCCAAAAGAGAATGAAGCGTGTGTACAGGGGCATAAACGCAGCAGTGATAGGATTGGAGAGGTTCGGTGAGCAAATGAAGACCCTTTGAAGTCATATTGCATGGTACCCATTACACGGGTCTCAACTCTCCAGGTTTAAGGTATTCTTCCTTCAGCTAAAACATGCATGTGGAACCCAGAGTATGATCAACCGTGTGAACGGGAGACGTGTTCAAATATGTCTCAGTTTTCCTCCCCTGGTACTCGGGTGCAACATTCCAGATGCTTTACTAACACTCTCCCCACTTGGAGAGTCAGCGCCTTTAACCTCCTGTTTGGCCCAGTTTGCAATTTCTGCGGAAGATGAAAAGGAATAGGAAGAACCAATGAGAGACTAGCTGGAGGTGTCTGGACGGGCAAATTTAACTCTCATTTCCCACCAGGAAGAGGAAATAACCAAAGGCTCAGCGTGCCGTGCCGGAACCAGATTAGGGCCTGAAGCCATCCTGCGGTGTTGCGGCCAGGTCACAAGAAAGCGAGTTGAAGAAAGGAGCTCAGGGGCACTGTAATTCACAAACCTGCAGACTTATAAATGACAGCTATCGTCCAAAAATATACTGAAGTAAGGCTGCCAAGAGGACTTGAAAGCGGGGCAGAATTGCAGGAAACCGATTTCAGGAGGTAGACTGGAATTGCATTGAAAATATAGGAAAAGAGGCAGAACGTCCACAATGATGCACTTGGCCAAAAAGGGCGTATGTGTTTTTTCCTGAATATATTCAGGAAAAGACGCATACGCACTTTTTGGCCAACCAAGCAAGCTTGCAAAGGAAATCTGCACTACATTGAAGTCTCACTTCCCCCCGGTCAAAAGGGCCATCTGAAAAAAGTGTAATATCCAGAAAGGCAGGACAGGCCATGGAGAACTGGGAGCCTTGTTATGCTGATGGGCGGGATGTAAATTGCCAACAGACACTCGGGAGAAGTGTATGGTGTTTCCTGAAACATCTAAAAAACAAAGCAACAGAGCCTAGGGCACTTCCACTTATGGTCCTATAGCTTAGGGAAATTAAAATCAAAAAGACACAGCCACCCCAAAGTTTGGGACGCCTCTGTTTACAAGAACCTCGTTTACCGTACAAGTTCAATATCACAGAAAGTGAAAAATGGATAAAGAACTTGTGGTACTTACGTACAATGCAGTAACACTCAGCAATGAAATCTATGTCATCAGGCCCTTAGCAGCACAATGAGTGGATTCAGGTATGATGATTCTAACTGAAATAAGTCACACAGAAAAAGAAACATCATAAGATATCAGTAATACACGGAATGTAAACTTGGCTACACAGAAACTGAATTACAGAACAGAACAGGGTCTCAAATTTAGAAAACCAACTTATGCTTGCTTAAGGGGAAAGGTGAGTTGGGGTGCTGCATAAAACCAGAGATTGAAATGAGCACAGATAAAGTTCCTTAAGCCAAATACGGAATAGAAAAGAGCTACTCCTTGCTCAACGAAATGGACTCAACACCGCATATTAAACGCCTAAGAATGTACCTGACTAGTAAGTATCTTAAAACCTATGGATTGCTATGTCTCCGAAAGAGAATCAAGCATGTGTACAGGGGCATAAACGCAGCAGTGATAGGATTGGAGAGGTTCGGTGAGCAAATGAAGACCCTTTGAAGTCATATTGCATGGTACCCATTCCATGGGTTTCAAGTACCCAGGTTTAAGGTATTCTTCCTTCAGCTAAAACATGCATGTGGAACCTAGAGTATGATCAACCATGTGATCGGGAGACGTGTTCAAATATGTCTCAGTTTTCGTACCCTGGTACTCGGGTGCAACATTCCAGACGCTTTACTAAAACTCTCCCGACTTGGAGAGTCAGCGCCTTTAACCTCTTGTTTGGCCCAGTTTGCAATTTCTGCGGAAGATGAACAGGAATAGGGAGAACCAATGAGAGACTAGCTGGAGGTGTCTGGACGGGCAAATTTAACTCTCATTTCCCACCAGGAAGAGGAATTAACCAAAGGTTCAGCGTGCCGTGCCGGACCCATATTAGGGCCTGAAGCCATAGTGCAGTGTTGCGGCCAGGTCACAAGAAAGCGAGTTGAAGAAAGGAGCTCAGGGGCACTGTAATTCACAAACCTGCAGAGTTATAAATGACAGCTATCGTCCAAAAATATACTGAAGTAAGGCTGCCAAGAGGACTTGAAAGCGGGGCAGAATTGCAGGAAAGTGATTTCAGGAGGTAGACTGGAATTGCATTGAAAGCATAGGAAAAGAGGCAGAACGTCCACAATGATGCACTTGGCCAAAAAGGGCGTATGCGTTTTTTCCTGAATATATTCAGGAAAAAACGCATACGCCCTTTTTGGCCAACCAAGCAAGCTTGCAAAGGAAATCTGCACTACAATGAAGACTCACTTCCCCCCGGTCAAAAGGGCCATCTGAAAAAAGTGTAAAATCCAGAAAGGCAGGACAGGCCATGGAGAACTGGGAGCCTTGTTATGCTGATGGGCGGGATGTAAATTTCCAACAGCCACTTGGGAGAAGTGTATGTTGTTTCCTGAAACATCTAAAAACCAAAGCAACAGAGCCTAGGGCACTTCCACTTATGGTCCTATAGCTTAGGGAAATTAAAATCAAAGAGACACAGCCACCGCAAAGTTTGGGACGCCTCTGTTTACAAGAACCTCGTTTACAGTACAAGTTCAACATCGCAGAAAGTGAAAAATGGATAAAGAAGTTGTGGTATTTACTTACAAAGCAATATCACTCAGCAATGAAATCTATGTCATCAGGCCCTTAGCAGCACAATGAGTGGATTCAGGTATGATGATTCTAACTGAAATAAGTCACACAGGAAAAGAAACATCATAAGATATCAGTAATACACGGAATGTAAACTTGGCTACACAGGAACTGAATTCCAAAACAGAACAGGGTCTCAAATTTAGAAAACCAACTTATGCTTGCTTAAGGGTAAAGGTGATTTGGGGTGCTGCATAAAACCAGCGATTGAAATGAGCACAGATAAAGTTCCTTAAGCCAAATATGGAATAGACAAGAGCTACTCCTTGCTCAACGAAATGGACTCAACATCCCATATTAAACGCCTAAGAATGTACCTGACTAGTAAGTATCTTAAAACCTATGGATTGCTATGTCTCCAAAAGAGGATCAAGCGTGTGTAAAGGGGCATAAAAGCAGCAGTGATAGGATTGGAGAGGTTCGGTGAGCAAATGAAGACCCTTTGAAGTCATATTGCATGGTACCCATTACACGGGTCTCAACTCTCCATGTTTAAGGTATTCTTCCTTCAGCTAAAACATGCATGTGGAACCCAGAGTATGATCAACCGTGTGAACGGGAGACGTGTTCAAATATGTCTCAGTTTTCCTCCCCTGGTACTCGGGTGCAACATTCCAGACGCTTTACTAACACTCTCCCGACTTGGAGAGTCAGCGCCTTTAACCTCCTGTTTGGCCCAGTTTGCAATTTCTGCGGAAGATGAACAGGAATAGGGAGAACCAATGAGAGACGAGCTGGAGGTGTCTGGACGGGCAAATTTAACTCTCATTTCCCACCAGGAAGAGGAATTAACCAAAGGTTCAGCGTGCCGTGCCGGAACCAGATTAGGGCCTGAAGACATCCTGTGGTGTTGCGGCCAGCTCACAAGAAAGCGAGTTGAAGAAAGGAGCTCAGGGACACTGTAATTCACAAACATGCAGTGTTATAAATGACAGCTATCGTCCAAAAATATACTGAAGTAAGGCTGCCAAGAGGACTTGAAAGCGGGGCAGAATTGCAGGAAACCGATTTCAGGAGGTAGACTGGAATTGCATTGAAAGCATAGGAAAAGAGGCAGAACGTCCACAATGATGCACTTGGCCAAAAAGGGCGTATGCGTTTTTTCCTGAATATATTCAGGAAAAAACGCATACGCCCTTTTTGGCCAAGCAATCAAGCTTGCAAAGGAAATCTGCACTACAATGAAGACTCACTTCCCCCTGGTCAAAAGGGCCATCTGAAAAAAGTGTAAAATCCAGAAAGGCAGGACAGGCCATGGAGAACTTGGAGCCTTGTTATGCTGATGGGCGGGATGTAAATTGCCAAGAGACACTCGGGAGAAGTGTATGGTGTTTCCTGAAACATCTAAAAAACAAAGCAACAGAGCCTAGGGCACTTCCACTTATGGTCCTATAGCTTAGGGAAATTAAAATCAAAAAGACACAGCCACCCCAAAATTTGGGACGCCTCTGTTTACAAGAACCTCGTTAACCGTACAAGTTCAATATCACAGAAAGTGAAAAATGGATAAAGAACTTGTGGTACTTACGTACAATGCAGTATCACTCAGCAATGAAATCTATGTCATCAGGCCCGTAGCAGCATAATGAGTGGATTCAGGTACGATGATTCTAACTGAAATAAGACACACAGAAAAAGAAACATCATAAGATATCACTAATACACGGAATGTAAACTTGGCTACACAGGAACTGAATTACAGAACAGAACAGGGTCTCAAATTTAGAACACCAACTTATGCTTGCTTAAGGGGAAAGGTGAGTTGGGGTGCTGCATAAAACCAGAGATTGAAATGAACACAGATAAAGTTCCTTAAGCCAAATATGGAATAGACAAGAGCTACTCCTTGCTCAACGAAATGGACTCAACACCCCATATTAAACGCCTAAGAATGTACCTGACTAGTAAGTATCTTAAAACCTATGGATTGCTATGTCTCCAAAAGAGAATCAAGCATGTGTACAGGGGCATAAACGCAGCAGTGATAGGATTGGAGAGGTTCAGTGAGCAAAAGAAGACCCTTTGAAGTCATATTGCATGGTACCAATTCCACGGGTCTCAACTCTCCAGGTTTAAGGTATTCTTCCTTCAGCTAAAACATGCATGTGGAACCCAGAGTATGATCAACCATGTGAACGGGAAACATGTTCAAATATGTCTCAGTTTTCCTCCCCTGGTACTCGGGTGCAACATTCCAGACGCTTTACTAACACCCTCCCGACTTGGAGAGTCAGTCCCTTTAACCTCCTGTTTGGCCCAGTTTGCAATTTCTGCGGAAGATGAACAGGAATAGCGAGAACCAATGAGAGACTAGCTGGAGGTGTCTGGACGGGCAAATTTAACTCTCATTTCCCACCAGGAAGAGGAATTAACCAAAGGCTCAGCGTGCCGTGCCGGAACCAGATTAGGGCCTGAAGCCATCCTGCGGTGTTGCGGCCAGCTCAAAAGAAAGCGAGTTGAAGAAAGGAGCTCAGGGGCACTGTAATTCACAAACCTGCAGAGTTATAAATGACAGCTATCGTCCAAAAATATACTGAAGTAAGGCTGCCAAGAGGACTTGAAAGCGGGGCAGAATTGCAGGAAACCGATTTCAGGAGGTAGACTGGAATTGCATTGAAAGCATAGGAAAAGAGGCAGAACGTCCACAATGATGCACTTGGCCAAAAAGGGCGTAGGCGTTTTTTCCTGAACATATTCAGGAAGAAACGCATACGCCCTTTTTGGCCAACCAAGCAAGCTTGCAAAGGAAATCTGCACTACAATGAAGTCTCACTTCCCCCCGGTCAAAAGGGCCATCTGAAAAAAGTGTAAAATCCAGAAAGTCAGGACAGGCCATGGAGAACTGGGAGCCTTGTTATGCTGATGGGCGGGATGTAAATTGCCAACAGACACTCGGGAGAAGTGTATGGTGTTTCCTGAAACATCTAAAAAACAAAGCAACAGAGCCTAGGGCACTTCCACTTATGGTCCTATAGCTTAGGGAAATTAAAATCAAAAAGACACAGCCACCCCAAAGTTTGGGACGCCTCTGTTTACAAGAACCTCGTTTACCGTACAAGTTCAACATCGCAGAAAGTGAAAAATGGATAAAGAAGTTGTGGTATTTACTTACAAAGCAATATCACTCAGCAATGAAATCTATGTCATCAGGCCCTTAGCAGCACAATGAGTGGATTCAGGTATGATGATTCTAACTGAAATAAGTCACACAGAAAAAGAAACATCATAAGATATCACTAATACACGGAATGTAAACTTGGCTACACAGGAACTGAATTCCAAAACAGAACAGGGTCTCAAATTTAGAAAACCAACTTATGCTTGCTTAAGCGTAAAGGTGATTTGGGGTGCTGCATAAAACCAGCGATTGAAATGAGCACAGATAAAGTTCCTTAAGCCAAATATGTAATAGACAAGAGCTACTCCTTGCTCAACGAAATGGACTCAACATCCCATATTAAACGCCTAAGAATGTACCTGACTAGTAAGTATCTTAAAACCTATGGATTGCTATGTCTCCAAAAGAGAATCAAGCGTGTGTACAGGGGCATAAACGCAGCAGTGATAGGATTGGAGAGGTTCGGTGAGCAAATGAAGACCCTTTGAAGTCATATTGCATGGTACCCATTACACGGGTCTCAACTCTCCAGGTTTAAGGTATTCTTCCTTCAGCTAAAACATGCATGTGGAACCCAGAGTATGATCAACCGTGTGAAAGGGAGACGTGTTCAAATATGTCTCAGTTTTCCTCCCCTGGTACTCGGGTGTAACATTCCATACGCTTTACTAACACTCTCCCCACTTGGAGAGTCAGCGCCTTTAACCTCCTGTTTGGCCCAGTTTGCAATTTCTGCGGAAGATGAACAGGAATAGGGAGAACCAATGAGAGACTAGCTGGAGGTGTCTGGACGGGCAAATTTAACTCTCATTTCCCACCAGGAAGAGGAAATAACCAAAGGCTCAGCGTGCCGTGCCGGAACCAGATTAGGGCCTGAAGCCATCCTGCGGTGTTGCGACCAGCTCAAAAGAAAGCGAGTTGAAGAAAGGAGCTCAGGGGCACTGTAATTCAGAAACCTGCAGACTTATAAATGACAGCTATCGTCCAAAAATATACTGAAGTAAGGCTGCCAAGAGGACTTGAAAGCAGGGCAGAATTGCAGGAAACCGATTTCAGGAGGTAGACTGGAATTGCATTGAAAGCATAGGAAAAGAGGCAGAACGTCCACAATGATGCACTTGGCCAAAAAGGGCGTAGGCGTTTTTTCCTGAATATATTCAGGAAAAAACGCCTACGCCCTTTTTGGCCAACCAAGCAAGCTTGCAAAGGAAATCTGCACTACAATGAAGTCTCACTTCCCCCCGGTCAAAAGGGCCATCTGAAAAAAGTGTAAAATCCAGAAAGGCAGGACAGGCCATGGAGAACTGGGAGCCTTGTTATGCTGATGGGCGGGATGTAAATTGCCAACAGACACTCGGGAGAAGTGTATGGTGTTTCCTGAAACATCTAAAAAACAAAGCAACAGAGCCTAGGGCACTTCCACTTATGGTCCTATAGCTTAGGGAAATTAAAATCAAAAAGACACAGCCACCCCAAAGTTTGGGACGCCTCTGTTTACAAGAACCTCGTTTACCGTACAAGTTCAACATCGCAGAAAGTGAAAAATGGATAAAGAAGTTGTGGTATTTACTTACAAAGCAATATCACTCAGCAATGAAATCTATGTCATCAGGCCCTTAGCAGCACAATGAGTGGATTCAGGTATGATGATTCTAACTGAAATAAGTCACACAGAAAAAGAAACATCATAAGATATCACTAATACACGGAATGTAAACTTGGCTACACAGGAACTGAATTCCAAAACAGAACAGGGTCTCAAATTTAGAAAACCAACTTATGCTTGCTTAAGCGTAAAGGTGATTTGGGGTGCTGCATAAAACCAGCGATTGAAATGAGCACAGATAAAGTTCCTTAAGCCAAATATGTAATAGACAAGAGCTACTCCTTGCTCAACGAAATGGACTCAACATCCCATATTAAACGCCTAAGAATGTACCTGACTAGTAAGTATCTTAAAACCTATGGATTGCTATGTCTCCAAAAGAGAATCAAGCGTGTGTACAGGGGCATAAACGCAGCAGTGATAGGATTGGAGAGGTTCGGTGAGCAAATGAAGACCCTTTGAAGTCATATTGCATGGTACCCATTACACGGGTCTCAACTCTCCAGGTTTAAGGTATTCTTCCTTCAGCTAAAACATGCATGTGGAACCCAGAGTATGATCAACCGTGTGAAAGGGAGACGTGTTCAAATATGTCTCAGTTTTCCTCCCCTGGTACTCGGGTGTAACATTCCATACGCTTTACTAACACTCTCCCCACTTGGAGAGTCAGCGCCTTTAACCTCCTGTTTGGCCCAGTTTGCAATTTCTGCGGAAGATGAACAGGAATAGGGAGAACCAATGAGAGACTAGCTGGAGGTGTCTGGACGGGCAAATTTAACTCTCATTTCCCACCAGGAAGAGGAAATAACCAAAGGCTCAGCGTGCCGTGCCGGAACCAGATTAGGGCCTGAAGCCATCTTGCGGTGTTGCGACCAGCTCAAAAGAAAGCGAGTTGAAGAAAGGAGCTCAGGGGCACTGTAATTCAGAAACCTGCAGACTTATAAATGACAGCTATCGTCCAAAAATATACTGAAGTAAGGCTGCCAAGAGGACTTGAAAGCAGGGCAGAATTGCAGGAAACTGATTTCAGGAGGTAGACTGGAATTGCAATGAAAGCATAGGAAAAGAGGCAGAACGTCCACAATGATGCACTTGGCCAAAAAGGGCGTAGGCGTTTTTTCCTGAATATATTCAGGAAAAAACGCATACGCCCTTTTTGGCCAACCAAGCAAGCTTGCAAAGGAAATCTGCACTACAATGAAGTCTCACTTCCCCCCGGTCAAAAGGGCCATCTGAAAAAAGTGTAAAATCCAGAAAGGCAGGACAGGCCATGGAGAACTGGGAGCCTTGTTATGCTGATGGGCGGGATGTAAATTGCCAACAGACACTCGGGAGAAGTGTATGGTGTTTCCTGAAACATCTAAAAAACAAAGCAACAGAGCCTAGGGCACTTCCACTTATGGTCCTATAGCTTAGGGAAATTAAAATCAAAAAGACACAGCCACCCCAAAGTTTGGGACGCCTCTGTTTACAAGAACCTCGTTTACCGTACAAGTTCAATATCGCAGAAAGTGAAAAATGGATAAAGAACTTGTGGTACATACGTACAATGCAGTATCACTCAGCAATGAAATCTATGTCATCAGGCCCGTAGCAGCATAATGAGTGGATTCAGGTACGATGATTCTAACTGAAATAAGTCACACAGAAAAAGAAACATCATAAGATATCACTAATATACGGAATGTAAACTTGGCTACACAGGAACTGAATTCCAAAACAGAACAGGGTCTCAAATTTAGAAAACCAACTTATGCTTGCTTAAGGGTAAAGGTGAGTTGGGGTGCTGCATAAAACCAGAGATTGAAATGAGCACAGATAAAGTTCCTTAAGCCAAATATGGAATAGACAAGAGCTACTCCTTGCTCAACGAAATGGACTCAACACCCAATATTAAACGCCTAAGAATGTACCTGACAAGTAAGTATCTTAAAACCTATGGATTGCTATGTCTCCAAAAGAGAATCAAGCGTGTGTACAGGGCCATAAACGCAGCAGTGATAGGATTGGAGAGGTTCGGTGAGCAAATGAAGACCCTTTGAAGTCATATTGCATGGCACCCATTACACGGGTCTCAACTCTCCAGGTTTAAGGGATTCTTCCTTCAGCTAAAACATGCATGTGGAACCCAGAGTATGATCAACCGTGTGAACGGGAGACGTGTTCAAATATGTCTCAGTTTTCCTCCTCCTGTACTCGGGTGCAACATTCCAGATGCTTTACTAACACTCTCCCGACTTGGGGAGTCAATCCCTTTAACCTCCTGTTTGGCCCAGTTTGCAATTTCTGCGGAAGATGAACAGGAATAGCGAGAACCAATGAGAGACTAGCTGGAGGTGTCTGGACGGGCAAATTTAACTCTCATTTCCCACCAGGAAGAGGAATTAACCAAAGGCTCAGCATGCCGTGCCGGAACCAGATTAGGGCCTGAAGCCATCCTGCGGTGTTGCGGCCAGGTCACAAGAAAGCGAGTTGAAGAAAGGAGCTCAGGGGCACTGTAATTCACAAAACTGCAGAGTTATAAATGACAGCTATCGTCCAAAAATATACTGAAGTAAGGCTGCCAAGAGGACTTGAAAGCGGGGCAGAATTGCAGGAAACCGATTTCAGGAGGTAGACTGGAATTGCATTGAAAGCATAGGAAAAGAGGCAGAACGTCCACAATGATGCACTTGGCCAAAAAGGGCGTAGGCGTTTTTTCCTGAACATATTCAGGAAGAAACGCATACGCCCTTTTTGGCCAACCAAGCAAGCTTGCAAAGGAAATCTGCACTACAATGAAGTCTCACTTCCCCCCGGTCAAAAGGGCCATCTGAAAAAAGTGTAAAATCCAGAAAGGCAGGACAGGCCATGGAGAACTGGGAGCCTTGTTATGCTGATGGGCGGGATGTAAATTGCCAACAGACACTTGGGAGAAGTGTATGGTGTTTCCTGAAACATCTAAAAAACAAAGCAACAGAGCCTAGGGCACTTCCACTTATGGTCCTATAGCTTAGGGAAATTAAAATCAAAAAGACACAGCCACCCCAAAGTTTGGGACGGCTCTGTTTACAAGAACCACGTTTACGGTACAAGTTCAACATCGCAGAAAGTGAAAAATGGATAAAGAAGTTGTGGTATTTACTTACAAAGCAATATCACTCAGCAATGAAATCTATGTCATCAGGCCCTTAGCAGCACAATGAGTGGATTCAGGTATGATGATTCTAACTGAAATAAGTCACACAGAAAAAGAAACATCATAAGATATCAGTAATACACGGAATGTAAACTTGGCTACACAGGAACTGAATTACAAAACAGAACAGGGTCTCAAATTTAGAAAACCAACTTATTCTTGCTTAATGGGAAAGGTGAGTTGGGGTGCTGCATAAAACCAGAGATTGAAATGAGCACAGATAAAGTTACTTAAGCCAAATATGGAATAGACAAGAGCTACTCCTTGCTCAACGAAATGGACTCAACACCCCATATTAAATGCCTAAGAATGTACCTGACTAGTAATTATCTTAAAACCTATGGATTGCTATGTCTCCGAAAGGGAATCAAGCGTGTGTACAGGGGCATAAATGCAGCAGTGATAGGATTGGAGAGGTTTGGTGAGCAAATGAAGACCCTTTGAAATCATATTGCATGGTACTCATTCCACGGGTCTCAACTCTCCAGGTTTCAGGGATTCTTCCTTCAGCTAAAACATGCATGTGGAACCCAGAGTATGATCAACCATGTGATCGGGAGACGTGTTCAAATATGTCTCAGTTTTCATCCCCTGGTACTCGGGTGCAACATTCCAGACGCTTTACTAACACTCTCCCGACTTGGAGAGTCAGTGCCTTTAACCTCCTGTTTGGCCCTGTTTTCAATTTCAGTGGAAGATGAAGAGGAATAGGGAGAACCAATGAGAGACAAGCTGGAGGTTTCTGGACGGGCAAATTTAACTCTCATTTCCCACCAAGGACAGGAATTAACCAAAGGCTCAGCGTGCCGTGCTGGAACCAGATTAGGGCCTGAAGCCATCCTGCGGTGTTGCGGCCAGCTCACAAGAAAGCGAGATGAAGAACGGAGCTCAGGGGCACAGGAATTCACAAACCTGCAGAGTTATAAATGACAGCAATCGTCCAAAAATATACTGAAGTAAGGCTGCCAAGAGGACTTGAAAGCGGGGCAGAATTGCAGGAAACCGATTTCAGGAGGTAGACTGGAATTGCATTGAAAACATAGGAAAAGAGGCAGAACGTCCACAATGATGCACTTGGCCAAAAAGGGCGTATGCGTTTTTTCCTGAATATATTCAGGAAAAAACGCATACGCACTTTTTGGCCAACCAATCAAGCTTGCAAAGGAAATCTGCACTACAATGAAGACTCACTTCCCCCTGGTCAAAAGGGCCATCTGAAAAAAGTGTAAAATCCAGAAAGGCAGGACAGGCCATGGAGAACTTGGAGCCTTGTTATGCTGATGGGCGGGATGTAAATTGCCAACAGACACTCGGGAGAAGTGTATGGTGTTTCCTGAAACATCTAAAAAACAAAGCAACAGAGCCTAGGGCACTTCCACTTATGGTCCTATAGCTTAGGGAAATTAAAATCAAAAAGACACAGCCACCCCAAAGTTTGGGACGCCTCTGTTTACAAGAACCTCGTTTACCGTACAAGTTCAATATCACAGAAAGTGAAATATGGATACAGAACTTGTGGTACATACGTACAATGCAGTATCACTCAGCAATGAAATCTATGTCATCAGGCCCGTAGCAGCATAATGAGTGGATTCAGGTACGATGATTCTAACTGAAATAAGTCAAACCAAAAAAGAAACATCATAAGATATGAGTAATACACGGAATGTAAACTTGGCTACACAGGAACTGAATTCCAAAACAGAACAGGGTCTCAAATTGAGAAAACCAACTTATGCTTGCTTATGGGGAAAGGTGATTTGGGGTCCTGCATAAAACCAGACATTGAAATGAGCACAGATAAAGTTCCTTAAGCCAAATATGGAATAGACAAGAGCTACTCCTTGCTCAACGAAATGGACTCAACACCCCATATTAAACGCCTAAGAATGTACCTGACTAGTAAGTATCTTAAAACCTATGGATTGCTATATCTCCAAAAGAGAATCAAGCGTGTGTACAGGGGCATAAACGCAGCAGTGATAGGATTGGAGAGGTTCGGTGAGCAAATGAAGACCCTTTGAAGTCATATTGCATGGTACCCATTACACGGGTCTCAACTCTCCAGGTTTAAGGTATTCTTCCTTCAGCTAAAACATGCATGTGGAACCCAGAGTATGATCAACCGTGTGAACGGGAGACGTGTTCAAATATGTCTCAGTTTTCGTACCCTGGTACTCGGGTGCAACATTCCAGACGCTTTACTAACACTCTCCCGACTTGGGGAGTCAGTCCCTTTAACCTCCTGTTTGGCCCAGTTTGCAATTTCTGCGGAAGATGAACAGGAATAGCGAGAACCAATGAGAGACTAGCTGGAGGTGTCTGGACGGGCAAATTGAACTCTCATTTCCCACCAGGAAGAGGAATTAACCAAAGGCTCAGCGTGCCGTGCCGGAAACAGATTAGGGCCTGAAGCCATCCTGCGGTGTTGCGGCCAGGTCACAAGAAAGCGAGTTGAAGAAAGGAGCTCAGGGGCACTGTAATTCACAAACCTGCAGAGTTATAAATGACAGCTATCGTCCAAAAATATACTGAAGTAAGGCTGCCAAGAGGACTTGAAAGCGGGGCAGAATTGCAGGAAACCGATTTCAGGAGGTAGACTGGAATTGCATTGAAAGCATAGGAAAAGAGGCAGAAAGTCCACAATGATGCACTTGGCCAAAAAGGGCGTAGGCGTTTTTTCCTGAACATATTCAGGAAAAAACGCATACGCCCTTTTTGGCCAACCAAGCAAGCTTGCAAAGGAAATCTGCACTACAATGAAGTCTCACTTCCCCCCGGTCAAAAGGGCCATCTGAAAAAAGTGTAAAATCCAGAAAGGCAGGACAGGCCATGGAGAACTGGGAGCCTTGTTATGCTGATGGGCGGGATGTAAATTGCCAACAGACACTTGGGAGAAGTGTATGGTGTTTCCTGAAACATCTAAAAAACAAAGCAACAGAGCCTAGGGCACTTCCACTTATGGTCCTATAGCTTAGGGAAATTAAAATCAAAAAGACACAGCCACCCCAAAGTTTGGGACGGCTCTGTTTACAAGAACGTCGTTTACGGTACAAGTTCAATATCGCAAAGTGCGAAAAATGGATAAAGAAGTTGTGGTACTTACGTACAATGCAATATCACTCAGCAATTAAATCTCTGTCTTCAGACACGTAGAAGCATGATGAGTGGATTCAGGTATGATGATTTTATCTGAAATAAGTCACACAGAAAAAGAAACATCATAAGATATCAGTAATACACGGAATGTAAACTTGGCTACACAGGAACTGAATTCCAAAACAGAACAGGGTCTCAAATTTAGAAAACCAACTTATGCTTGCTTAAGGGGAAAGGTTAGTTGGGGTGCTGCATAAAACCAGAGATTGAAATGAGCACAGATAAAGTTCCTTAATCAAATATGTAATAGACAAGAGCTACTCCTTGCTCAACGAAATGGACTCAACACCCCATATTAAACGCCTAAGAATGTACCTGACTAGCAAGTATCTTAAAATCTATGGATTGCTATGTCTCTGAAAGAGAATCAAGCATGTGTAGAGGGGCATAAACGCAGCAGTGATAGGATTGGAGAGGTTCGGTGAGCAAATGAAGACCCTTTGAAGTCACATTGCATGGTACCCATTCCACGGGTCTCAACTCTCCAGGTTTAAGGGATTCTTCCTTCAGCTAAAACATGCATGTGGAACCCAGAGTATGATCAACCATGTGATCGGGAGACGTGTTCAAATATGTCTCAGTTTTCGTCCCCTGGTACTCGGGTGCAACATTCCAGACGCTTTACTAACACTCTCCCGACTTGGAGAGTCAGTATCTTTATTCTCCTGTTTGGCCCAGTTTGCAATTTCTGTGGAAGATGAACAGGAATAGGGAGAACCAATGAGAGACAAGCTGGAGGTTTCTGGACGGGCAAATTTAACTCTCATTTCCCACCAAGGACAGGAATTAACCAAAGGCTCAGCGTGCCGTGCTGGAACCAGATTAGGGCCTGAAGCAATCCTGCGGTGTTGCGGCCAGCTCACAAGAAAGCGAGATGAAGAACGGAGCTCAGGGGCACAGGAATTCACAAACCTGCAGAGTTATAAATGACAGCTATCGTCCAAAAATATACTGAAGTAAGGCTGCCAAGAGGACTTGAAAGCGGGGCAGAATTGCAGGAACCCGATTTCAGGAGGTAGACTGGAATTGCATTTTAAGCATAGGAAAAGAGGCAGAACGTCCACAATGATGCACTTGGCCAAAAAGGGCGTATGCGTTTTTTCCTGAATCAGGAAAAAACGCATACGCACTTTTTGGCCAACCAAGCAAGCTTGCAAAGGAAATCTGCACTACAATGAAGTCTCACTTCCCCCCCGGTCAAAAGGGCCATCTGAGAAAAGTGTAAAATCCAGAAAGGCAGGACAGGCCATGGAGAACTGGGAGCCTTGTTATGCTGATGGGCGGGATGTAAATTGCCAACAGACACTCGGGAGAAGTGTATGGTGTTTCCTGAAACATCTAAAAAACAAAGCAACAGAGCCTAGGGCACTTCCATTTATGGTCCTATAGCTTAGGGAAATTAAAATCAAAAAGACACAGCCACCCCACAGTTTGGGACAGCTCTGTTTACAAGAACCTCGTTTACCGTACAAGTTCAATATCGCAGAAAGTGAAAAATGGATAAAGAAGTTGTGGTACTTATGTACAATGCAAAATCACTCAGCCATGAAATCTATGTCATCAGGCCCGTAGCAGCATAATGAGTGGATTCAGGTATGATGATTCTAACTGAAATATGTCACACAGAAAAAGAAACATCATAAGATATCACTAATACACGGAATGTGAACTTGGCTACACATGAACTGAATTACAAAACAGAACAGGGTCTCAAGTTTAGAAAACCAACTTATGCTTCCTTAAGGGGGAAAGTGAGTTGGGGTGCTGCATAAAACCAGAGTTTGAAATTAGCACAGATACCATTCAATAAGCCCAATATGTAATAGACAAGACCTACCCCTTGCTCAACAAAATGGACTCAACAATGAGGTATCACCTCACACCTGATAGAATGGGCATCATGAGAAAATCTACAAACAAAAATGCTGGAAAGGGTGTGGAGAAAAGGAACCCTCTTCCACTATTGTTGGGAATATAAATTGATACAGTCACTACGGAGAACAATATGGAGTTTCTTAAGAAACTAACAATAGAATTACCATATGATACAGCAATCCCAGTACTGGACATATACCCAGACAAAACCATAAATCAAAACGAGACATTCACCGCAATGTTCATTGCATCACTATTTACAATATCGAGGTAATGGAAGCAACCTAAATGCCCACAGACAGACGAATGCATAAAGCTGTGGTACATATATAAAATGGAATATTACTAAGCCATGAAAAGGAATGAAATTGGGTCATTTGTAGAGACGTCGATGGATCTAGAGACTGTCATACAGAGTGAAGTAAGTCAGAAAGAGAAAAACAAATCTTGTATATTCATGCATATATGTGGAACCTAGAAAAACTGTACAGATTAACCATTTTGCAAGGCATAAATAGAGCAACAGATGTAGACAACAAATGTATGGACAACAAGGGGGGAAAGCTGTTGGGGGGGTGGTGGTGGGAGGAGTTGAGAGACTGGGATTGGCATGTATACATTTATATGTATAAAATAGATAACCAATAAGAACCTGCTGTATAAAAATATAAAATAAAATTCAAAATTAAAAAGAAATAAAATTTAAAAAATAAAACAGAAAAAACAATTATTCCCTTCACATACATGTATTTATATGAATAAATTATTTCCATGCTTATATCTGTAAATACAAAAAAGAGGAATAAAATCTACCTTGAACCAAAAACGAAAAAGAGAAAAAAAAACACAGAACCCACCAGTTCCACAGAGGAAAACCGTATCAGGGCACTTGCTCCAGTTGTAAACAATTCTGAAGTTGGCCAGTGGTGGGGAATCGTCTCCCATTCAGCCAGCAGCCCCCACGCAACAAGCGTCCTCATTGCAAAGCTGGGGCACCGTGCCGAGGCATCTGTGAGTAAACGGGAGGTGAGCCCCAGGCCAGTTGCTGCTGAACTATTCCCACCCGTCCCAGGTAAAACACCTGAATATATACAAGGACTTGAAAGCCTAGAGGAAGGGCCATAGAGCCACACGAGTGACAGCATGCCGGCCGACTTGGTGCCTGCAGGCCAGCCAGGATGGTCCTGGCCCTGGGTGCTCTTCTGGAAGATTTCCATTTCCCTGACTGAGATACCCGTCCTGTCCCTGCCCCCACTGCTTTTTTCCTTCCTCACCTCTGCCCAGGGAGAAATTCCAGCAGCAGGTATGGGTGACACATCCTCTTCTTTAGCAGGTGGCAGCCTGGCAACTGCTGCAGAAAGTCCAGCAGAGCCCCACTCACACTGGGCCACCCACAAAGCCGTGGCCTCTCACTCCCTCCCACCAGCCCAGCCCCGAGACTGCTGACAGGGCAGAGAAAATGGCGTCAGGCATGGCTGCAGGGGCTCTTGCTGCCTGGAGTGGTATTTATGTTGATCTCAACCCAGGCACACCTGGGGAGGGCTGGCCCGCACGGTAAGGCTGCCCAGGTCAGCCAATCATCACCCCTCAGGGGCTCACAGTTGCAGAAAATGGAACTTGCTGAACCGGCCAGGTCCAAGGAACAGGTGTGGGCTCCTGAGAGTCAGGATAGACAAGGGGCTGCAGCTTTGGCTTGTTTTCTAATCATTTTATCTGGCCCATGAGTGGGAGACAACTTCAAGAAAACCCTCTCCTTATGAGAGGAACCCAGGAGTCAGGGAGAGGAGGGGTGGGTGGTGGTTGGAGACAGAGGCCTGGTGCCCCGGGTGCAGTGGAAGTCTCTGGAAGACCAGGTGGAGGGAGGCCGCACAGAGTGATGCCCAGGGTCACAGACCTGTGGCAGCTGCTGTTTGTTAGTTCAAGTCCTGCTCTGAGGTGCTCTGTGCCAGCTCTGAGCGACAGGTGAGCTGGGGGTGCTCTGCAATGAGGGCTATGTGCACGGTTCCTGTGTGCCCAGCCCTGCCATGGTACCTGCAAGGGTAGCTCTGTATCCTGGGAAGGGCCTGACCACGAGAGCCCCGTGGGCTGGGGTGGGGGTGGGGTACCTGCCCAGGTGAGCTCCATATTCTGGGATTGGTCTGACCACGAGAGCCCCATGGGCTGCTGGGGACCTGGTAAAGGATGTCAGGACAGTCAGTGAAGCCACCGAGGATATACCTCCAGTTGCTCCTAATTCCTACACCCTGCTGGTCATTCTACCAACCACCAGGACATGGTATTCTGTATTAGTCTTCAATGATGCCTTCTTTTGTATTCCATTAGTCCCAGAGTCACAAGAAATTTTGGCTTGTGAGTGGCAGGA
This sequence comes from Pseudorca crassidens, assembly GCF_039906515.1. Taxonomy (NCBI): domain Eukaryota; kingdom Metazoa; phylum Chordata; class Mammalia; order Artiodactyla; family Delphinidae; genus Pseudorca; species Pseudorca crassidens. Next base: position 1,523,969 of record NW_027136310.1, read on the forward strand.
CTCAACATACAACTAAAACAATACTTCCGGGCCGTCTTGCCCCAAGGGTGCAAAAATTCCCACACCATCTTTGGGGAAAGCTTAGCTAAAGACCTAAAAGTTCTACCTCTGGAAAAGGAAACCCTCCTTCAGTACGCAGACGACATTCTGATCGCCAGCCCTACTAAGGAGGCCTCTGAACTACCAAGACAATAAAGGATAGAAGTTGTCCAAGAAAAAGCTCAAATATCACAGACTGCGGTGACCTGCCTGGGCTTCATTCTCACAGAAGGTCGGAGAAGACCATCCCAGGAAAGGGAAGAAACCATTTGCAGCCTTACCCCTTTCTAAAACTAGAAGACAGCTTAGGGGTTCCTGGGGAGGCCAGGGTTTGCTGCTTCTGGATCCCTAACTACAGTCTACTAGCTGGGCCTCTATATGAAACACTGAAAGGAAAAGATGATGATCCTTTTGAATAGAATCCAGAAGTGGCCTTTCAAGAATGGAAAGAGCAGTCAATTCAGACCCTTGCCCTGGAACTCCCTAATTTAGCTAAACCCTTTGACCTTTCCATTCCCGGTGAAAGGTGAATCGCCATTGGAGAATTAGTGCAAAAACTGGGACCACTTGAAATGGAACAATGCAAGAATGCCATCCAGGTAGGATAAACTACGGTCACCAAGGGGCTTGGCCCACTGCCGCATCTGGCCAAGATACTGGTGGTATCTAAAAACCTGGAAATCAGCAGCCCAAAAGGCCACCTCCTTCCTAAGGGAAAAGGACCCCACGTGGTGATCCTAACCACCAACGATGCCCTGAAGTTGCAGGGTTCGCTCCGTGGGCACACCGACCTCGAGTGAGGAGGCCCTCCAACTCCAACATCCAGAGAGATAACCGGGGGCAACAGGGCACCATGACGACTCGTGTGAACATCACTTGACCTGGAGTTTCTCTCATAAAACAATAAGAGTGTGTCCCAAAAGAGTAGACTACTGCTTGCAGGACTTACTGCACCCAGAGGGGAGCTAATAATCTTGGCGGGGGAACCGTATATCACACTGTCACCATAGAAAAGCCTACAGACACCGTGATGATGGTGGCCAATAAGACCGGCTGGACTCCTGTTTACTTCAAAAGGCTGTTGACTCAGTGGTCATCATGGTCCTTGATCACCACTGACCCTGGACTGTCTGGGAGTTGAGCGGGCAGGGCTCTGACACCTGGTGCTGTTTGTACGTTAATTCAGGGGCCTAATTGAAGAAAGCGCAGACTACTGGTCAGAGCATCTAGGCTGGCAGAAACGGTCAGCCTAAGGTGGCCGAACAAATGTGGGGCGGGGTGAAACCGGCCCCCACAGCGTCTCTGCACATCTCTTTCCTGGACCCTTAAAGGTCATTAGAATCTATAACACTTCCAATGCTGGTGCTCAGGTGGACGAGCAGGGAGGCAGGGGGCCTGGGGACAATCAACGTCACCTGGAGGCTGCTGGGGAGAAGCTCTGACCCTCGCCCCCGGGTATTAGGGCTCCCAACTCAGCACTCAGCAGTTACAGAAGAAGTGTCTGCACCCTCAGCACTCCAAGAATGAGGAACGGGACAAAAGGCAGAGGAGGGGTTTGTCCCCAGCAAAGCCCATTAAAAATCCCTGGGAGATAAAAATAGAATCTGGGCAATAAAGTCAAGTCTAACCTTTTTTATCCTTTGTGCTTTGTCTAATTTCACGTGCTCCTAGGGTCCCGCATGCAGAGGTTCCACACCCGGCACTTCAGACCAGATTTCCTAGTGCAGAATGGCTGGGTCGACACCTCAGCTCCTGGGGCCCAGTGCAGACTCCGCGATATAGAGCCTGAGCTGCAGCCAACCTGGCCCTCGAGAGCTCCGCCCCCTCCCTCCCACTGACTCTGACAGGATCTCTACACAGCAGCCCAGCCCACAGCCCACGGGGTAGTGCATGCTCTCACCTCTCCATTCTCTGATCAAAATATAAAGTTTCCTTTGCTTGTGAACCAAACTCAGTCTCGATCTGTTGGCCCCAATGACACTGGGCAGGGGGACACTTGTTGGGGTCCACTCTGGAGGATCAGTAACAGAAATTGAGACTATTGTAACCTCAATGAACAGATGTGTGAGCCAAACTGTAGTTAACATAGAACAGTGTATAAGGCTCGGGTAAAATAAGATGTTTCTAACACTTCCATTTGATATTTCCATCACTTTATTATAAGCAAGTTCAGTGAAAAGGTTTGTCTTATTTGTCAGGTCAATATTAGAGAAACGAAGTGATTTCTTTCCAAGGATGTACATCTAATAATCTTGGTTAAAGCTTCAATCTTGTTTTCAATGCTTTTCCATTGAAAATGATACCTCTCTTTCAGCTCCCCCATTTCTGAGAAGTATAAAATCTTATAATTTATTATTACCAAAGGGGAAAGGTGGGAGGAGGGATAAATTAACAGTTTGGGATTAACACATACACACTGCTATGTATAAAATAGATCATCAACAAGGAACTACTGTATAGCACAGGGAACTACACTCAACATTTTGCAATAACCTATAAGGGGAAATAATCTGAAAAAGAATAGATATTTTTATTGACATCATCTATCAATGACAGTTAAAGTGTAACCTAAGGGAAGCTGGTGGTGAGTGCTTCTGACCCTGAAGACTTCAATCATCTAAAGTTTGGACTCTGCCTACTTCCCAAGGCCCTTAATGAACATATGTGTAGCCGTAGCTTAAAAAATTCCCCAGTTTGGGTTTCGGGGAGACACTGATTTTGAAAAAGCCCTGGTGTTCTCCTTACATGAATGGGACTCTTCCTACTGCTAAAACATGTCTGTCACACCCAGAGGATGGTATACCGTCTGATCGGGAAGAGTTTGGAAAAGGCATCTCCTCTCCTCATCTCCTGGTGTTCGGGTTCACCCCTCCAGCGTCTTTACTAACAGTCTCCCCACTTGGAGATGTCAGCACTGTCAACATCCTGTTGCGTACAGTTTGGAATTTGTCCAGAGGATGAAGCGGAAGGATGAGGAACAATGAGAGACAAGTCCTAGGTGTTCAGACAGGCACATGTCACTCTAATTTCCAATCAGGAAGACGAATTGACCAAAGGCTAGGGTTGCCCATGGAAACAGTATAGGGCTTGAGGAAATCCCGCTGCTTTGTGGCCAGTTCCCATAAACACAAGTTGAACAATGGAACTCAGGGGCAGTAAAATTCACAAAACTGCAGAGTTGAAAATATCCATCACTGAAAAATGTCTTGAGGAAAGTCAGAGAAAAGGACTTGTAAGCAAGGGAGAATGGCAGGAAAGGGATTTGAGGAGGTAGAAAAGACTTGCCATTAAGCACAAGAAAAGGAGCTGAACATTGCCAACATTGCAGTTGGCCAAAAAGGGTGTATGCGTTTTTTTCTGTATATATTCAAGAAAAGGGCATACACTTTTTTAGCCAACCAAACAGGTGGGCACTGGAAGTCAATACTACAAAAGATATCACTTCGCATCAGTCAGAAGAGCCATCCTCATAAAGCGTAAACAACAGAAATGCAGGACAGGGCAAGGAGAAGAGGGAGCCCTGTGAGACTTATAGTGGAAATGTATATTGCCAACGGCCATTCTGGAGAAGTGTATTGTGTTTACTAAAGCATCTAAAAAATGAGCTACAGAGCATAGGGCACTTGCACTCATGGGCGTATATCTTGAGAAAAACAAAAATCGAGAGGACACAGGCACCCCAATGTTTACCCCCTCTCTGTTTAAAAGATCCTCAACTAGGATATAACTTAAATGTCTCTGGAGGGAAAAAATGGGTAGAGATGTGGTACTTAGGTAGAGTGGAATATTATTCAGCCTGGAAATCAATGAAATATGGCCAGTTGTAACAACTCCGGAGGAGTTACGTATGATCTTTCTAAGTGACAGAATTCAAAAAGAAAAAGACACATATCATAAGATATCACTTAAAGGTGGAATCCAAAATGGCTACACATGAAATAAATTACAAAACAAAAACATAGTCAAATATGTAGAAAACACGCATAAGGCTGCTAAACGGGAAAGGTGGGGAGGGGTGAGGCATCACCCAGGAGGTTGAAATTAGCAAAGATACCATTCCAAATACCAAACTGATAATCAACAAGGCCTACACGGTAGCTAAAAGAACTGCACTCAGCACACTCAAGTCACCGGAAAAGAATATATACGACTGGTAAGAATCTGAAAAAGAATTTACTGATGTCTCTCTGTACGTGAATCAAGTGGATGTACAGCAGCAAGAAACAGAGCTTTGAAAATCAGCTGTAACCAATATAGTAATAAATTGAAAAAAATAAACGACAGAGAGACAGAGAAAACCTCTTACAACTTTTCCTCAGGGCCGGTGATGCAACATGGATTGAACACATCTAGACCCACAGCAGGATGAGACATAAGGCTGGAAACTGTTTGCGCTAAGAGAAATGTGAGGTTGGGTGAGGAAATGCACACCCTTTAAAGTAATACTACCTGGTACCCATTCAATGGGTCCCAAATCTGCAGGTTCAAGGGATCTTCCTACAGCTAAAACATGCATGGAAAACCCAGAGGACTGTACACCATGTGATCGGGAGATGTGTCTAAAATGCAGCTCATTTATCCTCTCCTGGTGCTCCTGTTCACCATTCCAGCCACGTTACTTAGAATCTCCCCACTTGGAGAATCAGCACATTTCAACTTCTGTTTCACACATTTTGCAAATTGTGAGGAGGATGAACAGGGAACCAATGAGAGAATAGTTGTAGGGGTTTGGACGGGCACATATCACTCTAATTTCCCATTAAGAATAAGAATTGAAAAAAGGCTCAGCCCGCCTCGCCCGAGCCAAAATAGGGCCTGAAGCAATCCTGCGGGTTTGAGGCCAGCTCACAAAAGAGCAACTTAAAAAATGGAGCTCAGGGTCACTGCAATTCACAAACCTGCAGAGTTATAAATGAAAACTAACGTCCAAAAATATGTTGAGGTAAGGCAAAGAAGAGGATCTGAATGCAAGACAGAATTGCAAGAAACAGATTTCAAGAGATAGATTGGACTCGTCTTTAAAGCACATGAAAAGCGGCAGAATTTCGACAATGATGCAGTTGGCCCAAAAGGGCGTATGCGTTTTTTCCTGATTATACCCAGGAAAAAACGCATACGCACTTTATAGGCAACGAAGCAAGCAAGCAATGCAAATGTGCACAACAAAGAAGTCTCATTTCCCACTGGTCAAAAGGGCCATCCTAAAAAATTGTAAAAACCAGAAATGCAGGACAGGCCATGGAGAACAGGGAGCCTTTATACGCTGATGGGCAGTGTGTGAACTGCCGAGAGCCACTCTGGAGAAGTGTATGGTGGTTCCTAAATCATCTAAAAAACAGAGCTACAGAGCATAGGACACTTCCAATCATGGGAGTATATCTAGGGAAATCTAAAAATTAACAAGACACAAGCACACCACAGTTTAGGGCTACTCTGTTTACAAGAACCTCAACTTCAGTATACCTTAAATATCCCAGGAAAGAGAACAATGGATAAAGAAGATGTGGTACTTATGTACAATGGAATATCTCTTCACCATGAAATCAATGTAATAAGGCTAGTAGAAGGATAAAGAGTGGATTTAGGTCCGATAATACTACTTGAAATAAGTCAAACAGAAAAAGAAACATATCATAAGATATCACTTATAGAGGGAGGGTAAATATGGCTGCACAAGAAATGAATTACAGAACAGAACAGTGTCTCACGTTTAGAAAACACACTTATTTCAGCTTAAGGGGAAAGGAGAGGTGGGGGGATGCATAAAACCAGAGTTTGAAATTAGCACAGATACCGTTCAATAAACCAAATAGATATTAGCCAAGATCTACACCTTGCTCAATGAACTGGCCTCAACACACCCTATACACCGCAGAGAAATATATCTGAGTAATAAGAATCTTAAAACCCATGTATTGATATATCTCCATAAGGGAATCAAGTGTGTGCAGAGTGGCACAAACACAGCAGTGAAAATGAGCTAAACCCCATTATAGAAATAAATTTTAAAAACAAAACGCAGAAACAATGAAAGAGAGAAAAATTCTTACAAAATTCGCTCAGGGGCTGTGATGCAACCTGGATTGACCACATATAAACCCACAGCTGGATAAGACATAAGGCTGGACACTTGGGGCTGAGAGGATTGATGAGCTTTGGTGAGCAACTGCCAAAAGTTTAATGCAATACTTCATGCTACTCATTCCAAGGGTCCCAACACTCCAGGTTGAAGGGAATCTTCCTACAGCTAAACCATGCTTGGGAAACCCAGCGACTGGTATACCATATGATCGGGAAAGGTTTCTAAAACGCACCTCATTTTTCCTCTCCTGGGGCTCCGGATCGACATTCCAGCTGCTTTACCAAAAATATCCCCACATGGAGAGTCAATGCCTTTAAGTTCTGGTATCGCACAGTCTGCAGTTAGTGCGGAGGATGAATGGGAATAGGGGGAACCAGTGAGAAACTAGCTGTAGCGGTTTCAATGGGCACATGTCACTCTAAATTCACATCAGTAAGAAGAATAAACCAAAGGCACAGCAAGGTGCCCCAGAAGAAGAATAGGGCCTGAAGGAATCCTGTGGTTATGAGGCAAGATCACAAAAATAAGAGCTGAAAAATGGAGCTAAGGGCCACTGCAATTCAAAAACCTGCAGAGTTATAAAGGCCAACTATTTTCAAAAAATATATTGAGGTAAGGCTATGAAGAGGCATTGAAAGCAAGGCAGAATTGCAGGAAAACGATTTCAGGAGGTAGACTGGAATTGCATTTAAAGCATAGGAAAAGAGGCAGAACGTCCACAATGATTCACTTGGCCAAAAAGGGTGTATGCATTTTTTCCTGAATTTATTCAGGAAAAAAGGCATACGCCCTTTTTGGCCAACCAAGCAAGCTTGCAAAGGAAATCTGCACTACAATGAAGTCTCACTTCCCCCTGGTCAAAAGGGCCATCTGAAAAAAGTGTAAAATCCAGAAAGGCAGGACAGGCCATGGAGAACTGGGAGCCTTGTTATGCTGATGGGCGGGATGTGTATGGTGTTTCCTGAAACATCTAAAAAACAAAGCAACAGAGCCTAGGGCACTTCCACTTATGGTCCTATAGCTTAGGGAAATTAAAATCAAAAAGACACAGCCACCCCAAAATTTGGGACGCCTCTGTTTACAAGAACCTCGTTAACCGTACAAGTTCAATATCACAGAAAGTGAAAAATGGATAAAGAACTTGTGGTACTTACGTACAATGCAGTATCACTCAGCAATGAAATCTATGTCATCAGGCCCGTAGCAGCATAATGAGTGGATTCAGGTACGATGATTCTAACTGAAATAAGACACACAGAAAAAGAAACATCATAAGATATCACTAATACACGGAATGTAAACTTGGCTACACAGGAACTGAATTACAGAACAGAACAGGGTCTCAAATTTAGAAAACCAACTTATGCTTGCTTAAGGGGAAAGGTGAGTTGGGGTGCTGCATAAAACCAGAGATTGAAATGAACACAGATAAAGTTCCTTAAGCCAAATATGGAATAGACAAGAGCTACTCCTTGCTCAACGAAATGGACTCAACACCCCATATTAAACGCCTAAGAATGTACCTGACTAGTAAGTATCTTAAAACCTATGGATTGCTATGTCTCCAAAAGAGAATCAAGCATGTGTACAGGGGCATAAACGCAGCAGTGATAGGATTGGAGAGGTTCAGTGAGCAAAAGAAGACCCTTTGAAGTCATATTGCATGGTACCAATTCCACGGGTCTCAACTCTCCAGGTTTAAGGTATTCTTCCTTCAGCTAAAACATGCATGTGGAACCCAGAGTATGATCAACCGTGTGAACGGGAGACGTGTTCAAATATGTCTCAGTTTTCCTCCCCTGGTACTCGGGTGTAACATTCCATACGCTTTACTAACACTCTCCCCACTTGGAGAGTCAGCGCCTTTAACCTCCTGTTTGGCCCAGTTTGCAATTTCTGCGGAAGATGAACAGGAATAGGGAGAACCAATGAGAGACTAGCTGGAGGTGTCTGGACGGGCAAATTTAACTCTCATTTCCCACCAGGAAGAGGAAATAACCAAAGGCTCAGCGTGCCGTGCCGGAACCAGATTAGGGCCTGAAGCCATCCTGCGGTGTTGCGACCAGCTCAAAAGAAAGCGAGTTGAAGAAAGGAGCTCAGGGGCACTGTAATTCAGAAACCTGCAGACTTATAAATGACAGCTATCGTCCAAAAATATACTGAAGTAAGGCTGCCAAGAGGACTTGAAAGCAGGGCAGAATTGCAGGAAACCGATTTCAGGAGGTAGACTGGAATTGCATTGAAAGCATAGGAAAAGAGGCAGAACGTCCACAATGATGCACTTGGCCAAAAAGGGCGTAGGCGTTTTTTCCTGAATATATTCAGGAAAAAACGCCTACGCCCTTTTTGGCCAACCAAGCAAGCTTGCAAAGGAAATCTGCACTACAATGAAGTCTCACTTCCCCCCGGTCAAAAGGGCCATCTGAAAAAAGTGTAAAATCCAGAAAGGCAGGACAGGCCATGGAGAACTGGGAGCCTTGTTATGCTGATGGGCGGGATGTAAATTGCCAACAGACACTCGGGAGAAGTGTATGGTGTTTCCTGAAACAACTAAAAAACTAAGCAACAGAGCCTAGGGCACTTCCACTTATGGTCCTATAGCTTAGGGAAATTAAAATCAAAAAGACACAGCCACCCCAAAGTTTGGGACGCCTCTGTTTACAAGAACCTCGTTTACCGTACAAGTTCAATATCACAGAAAGTGAAAAATGGATAAAGAACTTGTGGTACTTACGTACAATGCAGTATCACTCAGCAATGAAATCTATGTCATCAGGCCCGTAGCAGCATAATGAGTGGATTCAGGTACGATGATTCTAACTGAAATAAGTCACACAGAAAAAGAAACATCATAAGATATCACTAATATACGGAATGTAAACTTGGCTACACAGGAACTGAATTCCAAAACAGAACAGGGTCTCAAATTTAGAAAACCAACTTATGCTTGCTTAAGGGTAAAGGTGAGTTGGGGTGCTGCATAAAACCAGAGATTGAAATGAGCACAGATAAAGTTCCTTAAGCCAAATATGGAATAGACAAGAGCTACTCCTTGCTCAACGAAATGGACTCAACACCCAATATTAAACGCCTAAGAATGTACCTGACTAGTAAGTATCTTAAAACCTATGGATTGCTATGTCTCCAAAAGAGAATCAAGCGTGTGTACAGGGGCATAAACGCAGCAGTGATAGGATTGGAGAGGTTCAGTGAGCAAATGAAGACCCTTTGAAGTCATATTGCATGGTACCCATTACACGGGTCTCAACTCTCCAGGTTTAAGGTATTCTTCCTTCAGCTAAAACATGCATGTGGAACCCAGAGTATGATCAACCGTGTGAACGGGAGACGTGTTCAAATATGTCTCAGTTTTCCTCCTCTGGTACTCGGGTGCAACATTCCAGATGCTTTACTAACACTCTCCCGACTTGGGGAGTCAATCCCTTTAACCTCCTGTTTGGCCCAGTTTGCAATTTCTGCGGAAGATGAACAGGAATAGCGAGAACCAATGAGAGACTAGCTGGAGGTGTCTGGACGGGCAAATTTAACTCTCATTTCCCACCAGGAAGAGGAATTAACCAAAGGCTCAGCGTGCCGTGCCGGAACCAGATTAGGGCCTGAAGCCATCCTGCGGTGTTGCGGCCAGGTCACAAGAAAGCGAGTTGAAGAAAGGAGCTCAGGGGCACTGTAATTCACAAAACTGCAGAGTTATAAATGACAGCTATCGTCCAAAAATATACTGAAGTAAGGCTGCCAAGAGGACTTGAAAGCGGGGCAGAATTGCAGGAAACCGATTTCAGGAGGTAGACTGGAATTGCATTGAAAGCATAGGAAAAGAGGCAGAACGTCCACAATGATGCACTTGGCCAAAAAGGGCGTAGGCGTTTTTTCCTGAACATATTCAGGAAGAAACGCATACGCCCTTTTTGGCCAACCAAGCAAGCTTGCAAAGGAAATCTGCACTACAATGAAGTCTCACTTCCCCCCGGTCAAAAGGGCCATCTGAAAAAAGTGTAAAATCCAGAAAGGCAGGACAGGCCATGGAGAACTGGGAGCCTTGTTATGCTGATGGGCGGGATGTAAATTGCCAACAGACACTCGGGAGAAGTGTATGGTGTTTCCTGAAACATCTAAAAAACAAAGCAACAGAGCTTAGGGCACTTCCACTTATGGTCCTATAGCTTAGGGAAATTAAAATCAAAAAGACACAGCCACCCCAAAGTTTGGGACGGCTCTGTTTACAAGAACCTCGTTTACGGTACAAGTTCAATATCGCAAAGTGCGAAAAATGTATAAAGAATTTGTGGTACTTACGTACAATGCAATATCACTCAGCAATTAAATCTCTGTCTTCAGACACGTAGAAGCATGATGAGTGGATTCAGGTATGATGATTTTATCTGAAACAAGTCACACAGAAAAAGAAACATCATAAGATATCAGTAATACACGGAATGTAAACTTGGCTACACAGGAACTGAATTCCAAAACAGAACAGGGTCTCAAATTTAGAAAACCAACTTATGCTTGCTTAAGGGTAAAGGTGAGTTGGGGTGCTGCATAAAACTAGAGATTGAAATGAGCACAGATAAAGTTCCTTAAGCCAAATATGGAATAGACAAGAGCTACTCCTTGCTCAACGAAATGGACTCAACACCCAATATTAAACGCCTAAGAATGTACCTGACAAGTAAGTATCTTAAAACCTATGGATTGCTATGTCTCCAAAAGAGAATCAAGCGTGTGTACAGGGCCATAAACGCAGCAGTGATAGGATTGGAGAGGTTCGGTGAGCAAATGAAGACCCTTTGAAGTCATATTGCATGGCACCCATTACACGGGTCTCAACTCTCCAGGTTTAAGGTATTCTTCCTTCAGCTAAAACATGCATGTGGAACCCAGAGTATGATCAACCGTGTGAACGGGAGACGTGTTCAAATATGTCTCAGTTTTCCTCCTCCTGTACTCGGGTGCAACATTCCAGATGCTTTACTAACACTCTCCCGACTTGGGGAGTCAATCCCTTTAACCTCCTGTTTGGCCCAGTTTGCAATTTCTGCGGAAGATGAACAGGAATAGCGAGAACCAATGAGAGACTAGCTGGAGGTGTCTGGACGGGCAAATTTAACTCTCATTTCCCACCAGGAAGAGGAATTAACCAAAGGCTCAGCATGCCGTGCCGGAACCAGATTAGGGCCTGAAGCCATCCTGCGGTGTTGCGGCCAGGTCACAAGAAAGCGAGTTGAAGAAAGGAGCTCAGGGGCACTGTAATTCACAAAACTGCAGAGTTATAAATGACAGCTATCGTCCAAAAATATACTGAAGTAAGGCTGCCAAGAGGACTTGAAAGCGGGGCAGAATTGCAGGAAACCGATTTCAGGAGGTAGACTGGAATTGCATTGAAAGCATAGGAAAAGAGGCAGAACGTCCACAATGATGCACTTGGCCAAAAAGGGCGTAGGCGTTTTTTCCTGAACATATTCAGGAAGAAACGCATACGCCCTTTTTGGCCAACCAAGCAAGCTTGCAAAGGAAATCTGCACTACAATGAAGTCTCACTTCCCCCCGGTCAAAAGGGCCATCTGAAAAAAGTGTAAAATCCAGAAAGGCAGGACAGGCCATGGAGAACTGGGAGCCTTGTTATGCTGATGGGCGGGATGTAAATTGCCAACAGACACTTGGGAGAAGTGTATGGTGTTTCCTGAAACATCTAAAAAACAAAGCAACAGAGCCTAGGGCACTTCCACTTATGGTCCTATAGCTTAGGGAAATTAAAATCAAAAAGACACAGCCACCCCAAAGTTTGGGACGGCTCTGTTTACAAGAACCACGTTTACCGTACAAGTTCAACATCGCAGAAAGTGAAAAATGGATAAAGAAGTTGTGGTATTTACTTACAAAGCAATATCACTCAGCAATGAAATCTATGTCATCAGGCCCTTAGCAGCACAATGAGTGGATTCAGGTATGATGATTCTAACTGAAATAAGTCACACAGAAAAAGAAACATCATAAGATATCAGTAATACACGGAATGTAAACTTGGCTACACAGGAACTGAATTACAAAACAGAACAGGGTCTCAAATTTAGAAAACCAACTTATTCTTGCTTAATGGGAAAGGTGAGTTGGGGTGCTGCATAAAACCAGAGATTGAAATGAGCACAGATAAAGTTACTTAAGCCAAATATGGAATAGACAAGAGCTACTCCTTGCTCAACGAAATGGACTCAACACCCCATATTAAATGCCTAAGAATGTACCTGACTAGTAATTATCTTAAAACCTATGGATTGCTATGTCTCCGAAAGGGAATCAAGCGTGTGTACAGGGGCATAAATGCAGCAGTGATAGGATTGGAGAGGTTTGGTGAGCAAATGAAGACCCTTTGAAATCATATTGCATGGTACTCATTCCACGGGTCTCAACTCTCCAGGTTTCAGGGATTCTTCCTTCAGCTAAAACATGCATGTGGAACCCAGAGTATGATCAACCATGTGATCGGGAGACGTGTTCAAATATGTCTCAGTTTTCATCCCCTGGTACTCGGGTGCAACATTCCAGACGCTTTACTAACACTCTCCCGACTTGGAGAGTCAGTGCCTTTAACCTCCTGTTTGGCCCTGTTTTCAATTTCAGTGGAAGATGAAGAGGAATAGGGAGAACCAATGAGAGACAAGCTGGAGGTTTCTGGACGGGCAAATTTAACTCTCATTTCCCACCAAGGACAGGAATTAACCAAAGGCTCAGCGTGCGGTGCTGGAACCAGATTAGGGCCTGAAGCCATCCTGCGGTGTTGCGGCCAGCTCACAAGAAAGCGAGATGAAGAACGGAGCTCAGGGGCACAGGAATTCACAAACCTGCAGAGTTATAAATGACAGCAATCGTCCAAAAATATACTGAAGTAAGGCTGCCAAGAGGACTTGAAAGCGGGGCAGAATTGCAGGAAACCGATTTCAGGAGGTAGACTGGAATTGCATTGAAAACATAGGAAAAGAGGCAGAACGTCCACAATGATGCACTTGGCCAAAAAGGGCGTATGCGTTTTTTCCTGAATATATTCAGGAAAAAACGCATACGCACTTTTTGGCCAACCAATCAAGCTTGCAAAGGAAATCTGCACTACAATGAAGACTCACTTCCCCCTGGTCAAAAGGGCCATCTGAAAAAAGTGTAAAATCCAGAAAGGCAGGACAGGCCATGGAGAACTTGGAGCCTTGTTATGCTGATGGGCGGGATGTAAATTGCCAACAGACACTCGGGAGAAGTGTATGGTGTTTCCTGAAACATCTAAAAAACAAAGCAACAGAGCCTAGGGCACTTCCACTTATGGTCCTATAGCTTAGGGAAATTAAAATCAAAAAGACACAGCCACCCCAAAGTTTGGGACGCCTCTGTTTACAAGAACCTCGTTTACCGTACAAGTTCAATATCACAGAAAGTGAAATATGGATACAGAACTTGTGGTACATACGTACAATGCAGTATCACTCAGCAATGAAATCTATGTCATCAGGCCCGTAGCAGCATAATGAGTGGATTCAGGTACGATGATTCTAACTGAAATAAGTCAAACCAAAAAAGAAACATCATAAGATATGAGTAATACACGGAATGTAAACTTGGCTACACAGGAACTGAATTCCAAAACAGAACAGGGTCTCAAATTGAGAAAACCAACTTATGCTTGCTTATGGGGAAAGGTGATTTGGGGTCCTGCATAAAACAAGACATTGAAATGAGCACAGATAAAGTTCCTTAAGCCAAATATGGAATAGACAAGAGCTACTCCTTGCTCAACGAAATGGACTCAACACCCCATATTAAACGCCTAAGAATGTACCTGACTAGTAAGTATCTTAAAACCTATGGATTGCTATATCTCCAAAAGAGAATCAAGCGTGTGTACAGG